>NW_017729024.1:80445278-80464338 GCF_001723915.1 Gavialis gangeticus
TGTCTTGGTCTCTCTCTCTCATGAGTAGCTTGGGTGTCCATAGGCCTGTTTTCTGCAGAAGCCTTCCTGAGGAGCTCCTCTCCCTGTGGCATGCAGAGCCAGACTGGTCCCTCTAGCTCAGGCTGTGGACTTATATTCCTCAAAGCCCGCCCCTTCCTGTAATGTGGCTCCCCAGCCACACACAGGAGTTTCCCCTATACTTAAGGGCCAGCCTGTGCTCCTCCTGCTTGACCGCCCTTCTCCCACTCCCTCCTAGCCCCTTGTAGGGTGGAACTCTGCCAGCCTGCAGAGGGTTTGTTGCAGCACTGCAGAATCTGCAGGTTTCTCTGTTAAAACGAGAAATCCACATTTTACTTTGGTAAGGGGGGAAATCCATGTTTTGCTCCATTTTTCCATGGGAAATGGAAAACCTCGATCCCTGGTTATGTCTTAACAAAGAGGTTGAGCATAATATACAACAAGCTTCCCCCATAAGGAAATTATTTGAATATCTTCAGTTATCCTAACTGAAATCTCTTGAGTTTCAGCTGAGAATTGGCCTTCAAAGGCAGCTAACATTTTTATTTAGTGCTGAACTGCTGTAGATGTCTCAATTTATAGTATGAGGACACATCCTCTATTTCATATTATTTTTATTTGTAGAGGCTTCTCTTATCAAAATATTTAGCTGTTTAAAGAATGTTCACATTGTTTGTTCAGCACATTTTTCTCTGCTGAGTTGATGAATAACTGTGAATAAAGTACTTCTATTATCTGAAGAGCACAACAGGTGGTTGATGGTGGTTGACCCAACGAGTTCAGCATGGCTCCACACAGGCACAGTGGGTTCCTTCTTATAGGTCAGCTTGAAAGACAACTGACTAAATTATAGGATTCTTGTTAAGGAATTCACTTCTTCTGCATCTTATCTAAGAAGGAACATGCTATCAATCTGACAAATGATGGATGAATGCATGAGTACAAACAACAGATTCATTACATACTGAGAAACAAATCATTCTTTCCAGTGACACCAGCAAGTTTGGAACATAGGACTGGAGGGAACTATCTAGGTTGAGTCCAGTCCTTTAGGCTGTAACAAAGTGTCTCATTCGATGTAGGCCTGACTATCCCAGGCTTCGAGTCAAATTAAGAGACACAGTGTAGCCATTGACACACTGAGCCCTTCCAAACTGCTTTGCTGCTCCTCCACCGATAGGTGGCCAGCAAGTGTACGCAGCCTGGTATATTTGTCCCAGAAAATATCCACAATAAACTTAGACTAGGGGTGGCCACACCTGACTTAGACATTTCCAGTGAAAAGCATTAGCACATTTTATCCCACGCATTTCAGAGGGACTTGAAACAGGACAGTGGACTTGTATGTCTGTAGGATCCAGGGACAAATGCAACTTCTATTTATAGCTTTCCAGACAACAATGCAGTGGATATTAAGTCCCATAGGGTTCATAGTAAACATTGACTATTGTACCTCCCCCCCCCGCCCGTACAGTATAGACTGTGAAGCACCCATTAACATCTCACAGCAACCTCAGATTCTTTAGTATAAAAGATTAGTTTCTGCCTCTACCACAACCTTTACTGTCTAGTTTTCAGTCTAAATTTGTTCACAACTAGTTTTCCTGATCTTCACTCCCAAGTGCACTTACAGTATTCATTCCTCCTCTCAATTTTTTATCTTTTCAAGCTAAATAAGCAAAGCTCTTCTAATTTCCTCTTATAATGTATGTTATTCATTCTCTGAATCATCCTAGCAGCCCTTCTCTGTGCCAGTTCCAGTTTAAATTAATTGTGTGGGTGGTGTGTGTGCATATGTCCATCCTACCATCTGTCCCACACAAAGTCCTGGTTCTCTAGTATTCTAAATGAGGTCTTGCCAACACCTCATACAATGATTCTCATATCTCCCTATCTTTACTAAAATACTTTGATTTCAAGCGCCGCCTGGTTGCTTTCCTTCTTTGTTGTCTCCAATCTATAAACATGTAGCTTATATATATATAAAAAATCTTTGCATTTGTTTCTAGGCTTATAACCATTAAATTTCATACTACTTCCCTTGCTCAAATACATAAAGTTATCATCAGCAAATTTCCTAAACACACACGTGGCACAAAGGCCACTAATAAAAATACTAAACAGGATTAAGACCTATGCCTTCAGAACACCACTAGTAACCTTTCTCCAACCTGCTGACCCTCCTTTTTAAAACTGGCCATCTTACAATTCTGGAATTACTCACCATCTTTTCCACTGTAGAGAATAATTTTCCATTAAGAACTGTATCACATGCTGTCACCATGTATATTTAGAACAAAGAATACACCATACATGTCTGGTATATATCAGTGGAAAGATCTACTGGTGATATTTAGATATATCTGCAAAAGGGAATAAATACACCAGTGAGAAACAAAGACATATGTTCTTTATTTCTGTTTGATAACCTGATAAATAGACTGAAGTAAAACAGCTGGGAAACAAAAGCCTGCATTTTAGACCAAATTCTGTCTTGTGAATATGATACCCTTTTCAAGTAATGTCCCCTTCCCTTAAACTTCCTTTTTTTTTTCAAACCAAGTGAAGATTTACTGATGTGAAAAGGAGCTCTTAATAGGTAATGAATCCAGCATATGCAATCAAGAGAAGATCCAAAACTCAGGTTTGTTATCTGTAAATCAAGGAGCTGAAGTAACAGCAATTTCCATTTCACTCTTTACGTCCAGGTGGTCATTGCTTCAATACATTTAAGCCTCAGGAATCCAGTGAAAAAGACACTCTCCAAGCCCCAAAATGTATAACATCAAAAAGGGTTTCAATAAAGGGTTTCCAATAATAAACTAGCAATGAACAACTTTGCTAAAATCAATACTGTCTCCATTAAAAATATGCTTATTTTAATCAGTGTTAAACTTGACCTTGAGGACCCCTTTTTGTTCGTTTAGCAGCTCTTATAGTATTAAAGTATACCTTATGGTGGTGATTAGTGCATCTAATTTAGCAGTCAGTACCAACACCTCAGATTTATACGGAGAATGATGTGTTCGTTATACTGTAGAGAACACTGTGCAGGAGAGAGAGTTTGGTGAAATGACTGAGCTTAAACAAACACAAACTTCAGTAACAAATACTTGTCTTGACTGTAGCTGAAAAAGTGTGGACATAAGGGCTAAGTACAGTCAAAAAGCATGAAGCTGAATTGATTCAGTCTTTGCAGATTAGTTTAAGCTGCAGAGGTTAAACTGAGAAACAACTGGACAGACATTTGCTTTCTATTTAGGATATGCAGCCACATGCCTGCAATGGCTCAGGCCTGAAGCCAGGGGATGGTAGAGCATGGCTCTCTGGCACATAGCCAGCATGGGCTGTGTGTTTGCTTTCTCTTCCTGCTGCCTCCGAGGTCTTTGGGATTTGCACTCCAGAATCACAGTAGCAGGACTGTGCAGGGTTGCACATCACTTCCTCTTCCTGCTTCCAGGTACCTCTGGGACTTGTAGTCCACAGTTGCACCCAGAAGTATGTTTAGCAGAGCAGGGCAGGGCAGCTCTGTACTCAGGGGGGATGGGGATTTAACCCCCTTCCCTGGCCTCAGACCCCAGCCAGGGTTTGCCTGGGGGGGCAGTCTCTGCCTCCCCCTTCCCTCCAACCCTTCTCTGCTGAAGCAGACAGCACAGCACAGGCCAGGGCTCCAAAGCATGCTGGGGGACTCTGATTTAACTTGAACCAGGAAGGGATCTGGGACAGAAATTTCATAAACCGGTTTGACCCAAATCAGTTAAGTCTGATACTACATTCAATCAAGTTTATCTTAAACCAGTTTCAGCCATTTTGAAACTGGTTTATGTGCAGTGAACTTGTTCTGATACAGGTTGAAACCAGTTTCTGATTACTTTAACCAGTTTTTGTGTAACTTCTGTCCCTAGCCAAGGATTTCAGAGTTGCAACCTGTGTCTATAACAGTGATTCTCAACTAGGGCATGGCAACACCCTGGGTACCATGAGTCCTCCTTAGGGTGGCATGCAATATTAGCATAGTTAGGAATGCCAGCACCTATACATGATTCAGAAGATAAACGCAAAGATTTCAAATAGGAATCTATGATGTAAAAACCATTCAGACCTGAGATGGTCTTTCTGAGTTTATTGAAACAGAAGAATTGTTCTTATTTTTTTCTGTAGGCAAAAAGTGAATGAAAGCTAAGACCTGGCATTCTTTGAGGGGTGTCCTTTTTAGAAAAAGTTTTAGAACCATTGGTCTACCAAATTGGAGGCTACTTCTGAAAATGCTACAATTTCTCTATAATTCATGCAGGTAACCAGAGCAGAAGCAAGAGATGGGCTGTTGTACTCACAAAGAAATATTGTGATAAGTTGGTCATCATAACATAGACTCTTTTCATCCTCATCTCACACAAGATTATTCTGCTAAGGAACAATAGGATCTTCACAGAAACTGGTGAGAATAATGAGTCTCCAGATCTTGCAATGTTGCTGTTTCATTTTTAGTTAACCCTTCATCGCTAGAATATAGCCCATAAGAATATCCCAGGGCATCCACAGAGTGAATATTAGCAATTGCTGCAAATTCCCAGTTTAACATCAAGCAAGTATAAGCTGAAACTAAATAGAAATTAATTTGTGCCTAAAATCAAAAAAGCCATGTGGACAAACTAGAGGCCCTTTGCCCCTGACATACTAAGCCTTCAGTAAATCCTTCCCTCAACAACATCTCAGCTTCTAGCAGGCCTTCCTCCTCCTTTAGCCCCCATCCCTCTTCTCTTTAGTTTAACAAGGGCTCAGCTTCTAACCAGGTTTCCCTTAGTCCCTCTTTCTGGAAGGTAAATAATAGCAAGATAAGGTATTACTAAGCTTGGTTGGGCTACCAACAATAATGCTGAGCAGGGAATTTCAAGGCTTTTGCAGAACACACATGGAAGAGAATACATGACATCTTCCAGGAAGATAGGGAATTCTGAAGGCAGGTTTCACAATGAGGGGACAACCAAAGTAGCTAAATAGGATACAGCAGCATGGGTATCTGTGTAGTAACTGGTAGTTGGTTTTCTTATGAAATCATTTTTATTTAGTTTGTTATTCTCCTTATTCAATGTATAACAAATGTGTAAAATAATGCCACTGTTCTACCATGCTTTGGACATGTAACTCAAAGCACATTTCCCTTCTGCCAACCAGTCTAATCAACTGGCTAACAGTGATTAAAGGCACCCTAGTTGTAATCACTGTGTAGTTTATATGGCTGCCTATACACGTGCTCGGAGGTAGGGGGAGGCATTTTAATCAGAGCAGTTCCCAGACAGCTGTTCTAATTAAAATGGCTCTCTGTCATGTGTATTAAGCTCCTGAATTCTTCAGAGTGGCCACAGGATGCTTTATTTAAAGCTCGTTTAACAAGGTTTAGATAAAGTGCCCCCATGGCCATTTTAAAATGCATGTGGGCTTAATACACATGTGAGTGAGGTGGTGCTAGGATGTTCTAATTAGAACATGGAGCAGACTCAATTAATAGAGCCCGTTCCAACACATTCCAATTAGAATGCGAATGAGCATAACTATAGACACCCCTTAGATAAGTTTTAACAGCCAGCTTTTCTCTAGTTACCAGTGTTTGGGACTATAACATGTGTAGGATGGGCCAACAGATGTTTTTACCTCACTTGCACATCAGAGTAACTGTATGAACTATATGAGTTGCTTTTGATTTTCATTGCTGTCGGGGAGAGGAAGAATCAGTCCTTATGTTCTTTTCACATCAGTTGCCATAATACAAGTTGTCTCTTCAGTTGAGTGGAATTTTCTATACTTTTTTATATGCCCCTGTCAAAGGAATCTATATTTTGAGGCATTTGAAGCATTACTTTATTTAGACATGACTGGTTTCTCTTCACTTACAAGTCAAGATATGCCTGGACCAGAAAGCTGGATCCAATCTAGCTCTAGATACAAGAAAAATTAACATCTAGCCAATGATGCAAATGTTACAGTTCATGCTTATCTCTAACATGGTGGTTGCACATTTCTATTACATAAATTTTTGGTTCTTCCTTTCTTTTGACCCCTATAAAAATTCTTTTTATAATAAATTTTCAGATTCGTTCTCCATTGTTTCCAGACAGATTCTTTAAAGACATTATCAGAAAGCTGGCAAAGTCGCAATGAGATGACCTTTTTGAAATTAATCAGCAGTCTGACTCAAGCATCACTTTGTATTTCTCACCCTCCCTCAGTGTTCTGACATAAAGTGGACCTTGACTGTATATAACACTTTCCTTATTCAAAATATTCCAAAGCATTTTATTTTAGCATATCCATATGAATAGGTAAACAAATGAGCCAGATGCTATACACTGAAAAGTAGTGTAGCTGTATGCTTGGAAAGTAGTAGGCGTGTGTGAAGTGGGCCCTAATTGATTCAGATTTGGCCCGAATCAGGGACAGTGATTCGATTGGTTGATTCACTGTCCCTGATTTGATTCAGCTGAATCTGAATATGAAGATTCAGTGCTGATTTGGAGAATCAGCAGTTTGGACATAGACTCATCTTTAAAAGTTTTTTCTACATACCATGAGGCAGCAGACATAGCTCATGACTGCTGCGATGCTGGGGCACATGGAGCATCCCATAGGAGCGTAGGGGGACCCTCCAGGTGCTTGGCGGCTAAGCTGGAAGTGGACCGGAATTAATTCTGGTCCACTTCCGGGTCTGCTGGGGAGTGTGCTGGAGGCCCCCCCATGCCTCCCTGGCTCACTGATCGGCCACAGGGGGACCCTGGGTGCCCCCCCCGACCCAGGAGGCACCAGTCACTTAGCTGAGGGGAAAGCCGGGGGGGGCCCTCTGCATGTTCCCCGGCGGACCCAGAAGTGGACAGAAAGTGCTTCTTGTCCACTTCTGGGTCTGTTGCTGAGCACGCTGGGGAGCCCCCCATGATTCTGTGGGACACTCCATGTGCCCCTGCATCAGCATTCATGAGCCCCTACTACCTAGAGGTATGTAGAAAAAACATTTAAAGCTGTCTCTATGTCTGAATTTCTGAATCTCTCCGAATCGATTCAGAGGGTTCTGATTCAATTCAGAGAGATTAAAGGGTCCTTTGTTTCAATTTGGATTTGGAGATTCAGCCACCGAATTGGGCCAAATCTCTGCCAAGTCGAATCAGGGACTGAAGCTTTGTACAGCCCTAGAAAGTAGTAGCTGGTTTAGACTCTAATTTAGCAAGGGTTTTAAAATAAGGATGGCATTTATGTTCTTGTGCAAACCTTTGGACTTTCATTGACACTACTTGGGATTTTAAATATGTTGCTGAAGCTGGCCTTTATTAAAAGAGGAAATATCAGCGTTATTGTCTGATTTCTTTTTCAGTCAGGGAAGATTTATATTGCCTTGCAAACTTTATTGGTCCAATTTAAGGGACAAAAGGTCAACATTTTAAATGATCTATTTTCCAGAAGAATTCTGCAGATGCTTTTTGCTCCTGTAGTCCTCAAGCATACAGCTGAAGAGCTTTATCTATATCTACATCCAGGAAGTAAGCATTTCAAATGGAGCACATAAAAACAGACACATTTTTGATAGCATACAACGTTCCTAAAAAATGAGTTGCTTTTAAAAAATCAGGGTTAGAATATTAATTTCCACTGACCATCTTTCCAAATTATAGTGGTATTACAATGAGTCACTAGTATTCAGTCCACAACAACATGTTGGTTTAAAACATAACTTTTTTAGTTCTTTATTAAAATTCCTTGTTTATGAGGATACATGTAAATAATTTATCCAGGTACTTTGTTAGAAATCTCACACATCTGCATCTCAAGTGGAACAGAATGGAGCCTCTCCTAAATAGTTATAGAATCATAGAAAATTAGGATTGGAAGGGATCTCAGGAGGTCATCTAGTCCAACCCCCTGCTCCAAGCAGGTTCAGCCCCAAGTAGATTATCCCAGCCAAGGCTTTTTCTAGCAAGGTCTTAAAAACCCCCAAGGATTTTTTCCACGACCTCTCTGAGTAACCTGTTCCAGTGCTATACCACCCTCCTAGTGAGAAATCGCTTCCTAATATCCAACCTAAACCTCCCTTGCTGCAACTTCAGACCATTGCTCCTTCTGTCATCTGTCACCACTGAGAACAGTCAAGCTCCATCCTCTTTGGAACCACCCTTCAGATAGCTAAAGGCTGCTATCAAATGCCCTCTCAGTCTTATTTTCTCCAGACTAAATAAGCCCAGTTGTCTCAGCCTCTCCTCAGAAGCCATGTGCCCCAGCCTCCAAACCATTTTTGTTGCCCTCTGCTCTACTCTCTCCAACTTTCTACATCCCTTCTGTAGTGGGGGGCCTAAAACTGGAAACAGTACTTCAGATGTGGCCTCACCAGTGCCGAATAGAGGGGAAGAATTGCTTCCCTTGATCTGCTGGCAATGCTCCTAGTAATCCAGCCCAGTATTCTGTTAGGCTTCTTTGCAACAAAGGCACAATGTTGGCTCATATTCATCTTATTGTCCACTGTAATCCCCAGGTCCTTTTCTGCAGAGCTTCTGCTTAGCCAGCCAGTCCTCTGCCTGCACTGGTGCATGGGATTGTTCCATCCTAAGTGCAGGACTTTGCACTTGTCCTTTATTGAGTGAACCTCATGAGATTTCTTTTGGTCCAATTCTCCAATATGTTAAGGTGTCTCTGAATCCTAGCCCTACCCTCCAGGATATCTATTACTCCCCCCAGCTTGGTGTCATCTGCAGACTTGCTGAGGGTGCACTTTATGCCATATTCCAGGTTGTTGATGAAGATATTGAACAAAACTTGCCCCAGGACCAACCCTTAGGGCATAGGTGACACATAGGGGAGGCACGGGGGGGTGGCACATTCCCCTGTTAGAGCACTGGTGCCCCCCTTGACAGTGAGTACTGCTCTTCCCGCATCCACAGAGCCAGTCTTCTCATCATAGGAAGCAATTGGATTGGTCAGGCATGACTTGCCCTTGGTGCATCCATGCTGACTGTTCCTAATCACCTTTTCCTCTTCCAAGTGCTTAGAAATGGATTCCTTGAGAACCTGCTCCATGATTTTTCCAGGGACTCAGGTGAGACTGGCTGGTCTGTAGTTCCCTGGATCCTCCTTCTTCCTTTTCTTAAAGATAGGCACTATATTTACCCATCTGGGACCTCTCTGGACCACCACACATTTTCAAAGTTAATGACCAGTGGCTCTGCAATTACATTGGCCAACTCTCTCAGCATGCTTGGGTGCATACCATCTGGTCCTATGGACTTGTACATGTCCAGGTTTTCTAAATAGTCCCTCACCTGTTCTTTTGCCACTGTTGGCTGCTCACCTCCTCCCCAAACTGCTGCCAGGTGCAGTAGTCTGGGAGCTGACTTTGCTCCTCATCATCTGTCACTAGATCGCCTCCCCCCACTTAGTAAGGGACCCACACTTTCCTTCTTGTTGTTCACATACTTGTAAAAACCCTTGTTATCCTTCAGGTCCCTTGCTGGCTGCAATGCTATACGCACTTTGGCCTTCCTGATTTCATCTCCGCATGCCCAAGTAATGGTCTTATACTCCTCCTTAGCTGTTTGTCCAAATTTCTGCTTCTCGTAAGTTTCCTCTTTGTGTTTTTAGCTCACTGAAGAGCTTCCTACTAAACCAAGCTGGTCTTTTGCCATACTTGCTAGTCTTAATGTGCATTGGGTGGTTCATTCCTGCATCCTCAGTAAGGTTTCTTTAAAATATAACCAGCTCTCCTGGACTCCTTTCCCCCTCAGACAGGTCTCCCAGGGGATTCTGCCCATTAGTTCCCTGCTTTTATGAAGTCCAGGACCTGTATTTTGCTGCTCCCCTTCTTTCCTTTCCTCAGCATCCTGAACTCAATTATCTCATGGTCACTGCTGCCCAAGTTACTGTCCAGTTCTACATTCCCCACCAATTCTTCTGTTGATATGTAGCAGATCCAAAAAAGCACAGCCCCTAATTGGCCACTTCAACACTTGCCCCAGGAAGTTGTCCCTAACACTCTTCAAAAACTTCCTGGATTGCCTGTGCACTGCTGTATCGCCCTCCCAGCAGATGTCAGGATAATTAAAGTCCCTCATGAGAACCATGGCCTGTGATCAGGAAACTTCCACTAGCTGTTTGGGAAAGGAAAGCTGAGTTCCACCTTATCTTTTCTTCTTGGGAATGCAAGTCAAAACTGATTACAAAATGTCAAGCCTTAAACCCACTGATATGCTTCTAACTACTACATGCTGTGGAAATTCCCTAATAAACTAAGAACTAAAGGTATGGATGTTATGAAAATCTGAATCTTGACTAGTTAAAGTCCCTTGCCTTACTGGTTTTAATAAAACTGGTCCAGAGAAATCTATGGACACTGTCAACTTTTAATTTACTCTAGCTTATTGAAACTGTGTGGCAAGCAATTGTTTTCCCACTGGGATTTCTTACTGACATTCTAATTTGGGGGTTTTCAACTCCATTGGTTAAAATAATATTGCACAGACTTTTATTAAGTTTGGCAGCTAGGGGAATCTCACTAACCTAACACAAACCATGTGTTTGGGGATTTCTAGTTCTTAGAGCTCAAAAAGTATAGCACGTGCTGGTATTTAAATAGGTCTTGCTCATCAAGCTACCTTTGAATGTTTGATTTGCACAGAGTGGCTGACTCAGCAGCATCTTGCTAGGGGGGAAGGAGCTTCTCAGTAAGTGTCATGTAAATGCATGTTAACATTATGAAAGATGAGAAGGTTTAAGAATCCACATACACTTGATGTGTATTTATGAAATGGCTTTGGAAACCTGGGCACAAATGAAGATGTCTGTATGTTTGCAGTGTAATTCAACTTGTATCCATGTTTGAAATTCTGAAATAAGCATAGTTCCTAGGAGAAAATAAAGCCTGCAAATATTGCCTGTCTGGGATTTAAACCAAACAGAAAGCTACCAGTGGTTTTCTGAGGGTATAGGTGTGCAAACAAGTTACTGAGGTAAATGAGGGTGGAGATTTACAGTATGTCAACTACTCAGAAGTAGTGCCTCCCCATACACTCTAAGAGCACAAACACAAGTGCAGTTCCCCACTGTAACTTGTAGCGTTTTGCAGGAAGCACCGTGAGTTACAGCAGTCCCCCAGACCCAACAGATGTTCGCTGTTGGGTCCTGGGGGTTGAGAGCCTGAGCTGCAGTTTGGAGTGGCTGTGAGTCTGCAGTCACTGACAGTTATTTTAAGTCATATTTACACCACATCTTTATGAGAATAAAGTGAGAAAGTCATTCTAAGTTAGAGCACAGCAATTAACAGTCAAAAGGCAGGGGAGGGGGCAAAAAAGCAGCAAAAATATAGGCTAGATTGTGCTCTCACTTACATCTCTAGCTCCCTACTGACTTCTCTGGTGTTGTACAGGAATAAACAAGCAGAATTTGGCCTGTTTGCTTTGTTTTGTTGTACATACAGCTTATTAATTTTGATTTTTTTTTTTTGGACCTAGCACTCCTATCATCAAAACTTGTGAAGGCTCTGATTAATTCTGATTACAAAAAATAAAGAATTTAAGTTAGGATTTATGCTACTCACCTGTTTATCATCTGTAGTACTACACAATGGACCTGCTCTCCACTTAATGCTCATCCCACCTCCCCACCCCCAAATACAGTCACCTGCCAATTTCTCTCCTGATTATTTTTTACTCTTCTCTTCCAATCTCCTTCTTATCAGTTCTGCCTTCATCCCCTGCCTTGTTGTTTGCAATGCTTACCTGAGGTACACAATCCATACCAGGGTGCTACTAGCATAGGCAGCACAAGGAAGCATAATATTCAAGAGCAAGAATTCAGGGCAACAATCATAGTAACATAAAAGAGATGAAAGAAAGCCATCAGAAATGTCATTGTAGGCCTGCAGCAACTATGAAATTATGAAGAGGACTGAGCCAGAAAATTCAGGATAGCAGTCTCAGAGAAAGGGAATAGGCCACTGGGAAGGTTGTAAGGAAGGAAAGAAGAGCTGGTATGATGAAATAAGAAATAATTAGATCAAATCTTTGGGTATACAAAACACAATGTTTGAAGGAGGATTTATAGTCAGGGGATTATCTAAACCATTTAGATTCAAGACCCATCCTACTAATAGAAGCAAGATGCAACATGTCCTCTGTTTTCCTTATTGTTTGGAAGATCAGGCTCATTTCCCCAATTGTTTGAAAGGGGCAGACACTGCAGACAATGGATTAGTATACTTCTTGGGTAGTTAAAGCTACTTGGCTTCATGCCTCTGCCCTGATAAAATAAATTAAAATATTTTCAAATAGTCACCATGAAATTCACACTTGGCTCATTTTATTGCTTAGTTAATGATGGGAGTATAACCTAATCTAAAATTAAGTCTATGACAGCACAACTATGGTTAGGTAGCAGATTACTTCTAATAAACTGCACTATAAGCTTGGGAGTGCCTCATTTTGAACAAGCAAAGAGTGCTGATATTTAACAAACAGATGACTTTGCTTTTACATTAACAAAATGTTTACTTTCTTTTATGCTGGAATTCATTAAAATGGTTTTAGCTCATTGCATAATGCAACTCTGAGCCAAAATAAGCCAAGAGATATTATTCTAGATACCAAATGAACAGGGCAAGGAAAGTATTTGTGACACTTGTTGTAACAGGGGAAAAAAGTGGAGTATGTATGTTCTTTATTTCTTTTCTCTGCTTATTGTTAGAGATAAACTGTCTGTTTGGAGCCAGAGGGCAGCTATGAAGGGGTACATCAACAATGACCTTTTGCTGCCCTACCTCTGGGTCTGGCCACATATCTCCTTTCCTCAGCCAGGACCCCCAACAAAAGCTCTACACAAGGACTGCAAGGAGCAATTATTGGGCTCAGTTAGTAGGCCTTAATGCCACTGAAGGTATCCCCCAAAAGCAAGTTAAAGACTTGTACCAGTGCAAAAGGGCCACATCTGGGTTGAGGCCCTGACTGCACCATTTCAACATTTCATAGTAAATATTTGCTTATATGAGGATGCCAAATATTTCCAACCAGTCCACACCTGTTTTTTAAAAAATAAACTCCATGCTGTTGATTAACTCTTATATGGTGCTTTACATAAATTACATTAGTTAATAGCCCTCTTAGGCAGGCAAGTGTTAACCATCATATTGACAAGGAACACCAAGACAGAGGAGTCAAATGATTTGACTGAGGATGTCCAAGATGAATGAAGGCTTCAGAAATTTTTCATTCAGTGTATTCTAGCCTAATAGCTACTAATATTACAATATCTAAACCTAGCAATTAGGTATACTTAATAGCTACAGATAGCAGAGCATGTTTACATGTCTGTCTGAGGTTACACCTTACTACTTCACTTGGGCTGTGTGCTTTCCCAATAATTGGCTTTAAGTTAAATGTCTCTCTCTCCAAGAAATATTTCCCTCCCAAAGGGAGTCCCAATTCCTTTACTATCTTCAGATGGTTCAACACTGTCTCCTTTACTTACATATGCTTTCTCTAGTGCAGAGCTCCTTTTCCTTAGTACATTATTACAGCTCCCTGTGATTAAACTCAGATGAACAGTCCATGAGGGCTGTATGTTTTTCTTTTCCATTAACTTTTAAGGATGTATATGGTCAAGTGAAAGTAAGATGAAATATTCTACCCTTCTCTTTAAAGGCCACTCTCTGCAAGTACAGGTTTATTAGAGGCCTTAATTATTCTTGTATCTTGATTCGGTTAAGTTTCATTGGAATCATGTTGATTGTCTGTTAAAACCAGTGATGTAAATACCAATAACATGGCATAAACTTCTAGTAAGTAGGGTTCATATAAGATCAACTGCAAGCCAAGAGATGTGTAGGTACTTACATTATGCTGATAATGGAGCAGGGTATGTTATTTTTTCATTCTCTCGCTCACTTTCTTCATTTACCTAACTTTGTAGATTTCCACCAAAGGTCCTTAATTTATACATTTTGCTTAAACCTCAAAATCAGGCACTCTCAACTCAAGTTTGAACCTTGTGTATCTTGAAAATGAAAATCACCCCCTCTCCCCTTTTTAGGAACAGCTCTAAAGTTATTCAATCTTTAAATCAGGGGTAGGCAATGTTTTTGGCCAGAGTGCCAAAAAAACCACAATGTCTACCTTGTAAGAAGCCAGAATGCCGGCATGCCAGAAAAATAAAAGTGAGGGGATATATGGCAAGATGCACTGCATATTAATATAGTTAATAATATAAAGGTTGCTTTGGTTTTTTCTATGGTAAATACCAGGTTTTCTAAAAATTCTAAACCTGATGACAATAAATAAAACTTAAAATGCTACCGTTGCTCTTTGCGTGTTCTTGTTTGTTAAGCATGTTGTGATGAGACATAGGAAAGAGAGAGAGAGAGAAGAAAAAAGTGAAAAAGGAGAGAAGAAAGAGGGGAAAAAAGAAAGGAAAAGAAAGAAAAAAGAGAAGTAATAGAAAAAAGGGAGAAAAAAGAAGAGAGAAAGTAGAGAAGAGAGAAGGAGAGGAGAGAGAAAAAAAAAGACAAGAAGGGAGAGAGAAGGAAGAAGAGAGAGGAGGAGAGAGAAACAAAAAAGGAAAAAAGAAAGAGGAGAGAGAAGAGAAGAAAAGGAGAGAGAAAGAGAGGAAAAAGAGGAGAGAGAAAGAAAAAGGAGAGAGAAAAGAAGGAAAAAATAGAAAGAAGATGTGTCCTTTACCACCAGTGTCTCTCACTGCTACTGGCTTTGGCTCGGGCCTGCTGATCCAGGGCAGTGTCCTGTGGAGGGAGGCTGCAACACTGCAGCAGCAGCCACCAGGGCCGAGGGCACTCGGACCTCCCTGATGGTCCCAGAATGGGGGGAGCCCAGGCACAGGGCTGGGAGGGGGGCCAGCGGCACCTGAGATAGAGCCCAGCCCAGCCCGGCCCATGCAGCTGAGTGGGGATGGAGTGCAGCCACCCTGCCCACAAGAGGATGCCTGTCTCTGGGCTTGGCCTCCTTGCATGCTGGGCACACCATGAGCGGTGCAGGGACTGCATCCCAGGAACAGCTGCCAGAGGCGGCATTTGGGGCTGAGCTGGCAATGAGCCTGCAGCACAGTGGCCCTGTGCAGTGCTTGCCCTGACCCTGGTCCCTGGAGGGGAGCTGTTGGTGGGCAAGGCTGGGGCCTGGGCAGGCCAGAGCAACCACTTTGGCTGTACCTGGGGCCCAGGGGGCTCCTGCAGCTGGGCCCTCGCACTAGGGATGGCTCTGCCCTGCTCACATGGTGCCTGGTGCACAGGAAGGCTGAACCCAGACCTGGGAGCACCTGCTGGAAATTTGAAAGTTCTGGGTTTTTTCTTTTTTTTTTTTTTCCTTTTTTTTCCGGTCATGGAGCGGGGAGGTCAGGTAGTGGTAGCCAATCCCAGAGCAACAGCCGCAAGCAAAGAGGCAAGGCGAAGTGGTGGATGGCGGTAGAAGCCGCCTCATGCAAGCTTCCCCCTCCGCATCCGAGGGAGTGGAGGGAAAAGCTTAAAAAGTGCCAGATTTTCGAGATCCAGATTTATGAGGTTATACTATACCTCTAAAACCTTTTGACAGCAAGTCAGATGCACATCTGTTACTTGTTATGGCAGGGAGGCAAGACAACTTATTTGTCTACTCATCCTGACGGTCATTTCTAACATGACAATGAGCTATAAAAAAAAACCTGGTGTTTTTTATGATGCCAGAATATTTTTAAAACGTTTTCTTCTGTCTCATTCTTGGCTTTACTAATTGGCATTTCACTGATGATGGCCAACCTAATTCCTGCACACAACATAGAACTGTGAATTCACTGACATCTTATAAGACAGAAGGCGGCCAAGGTAAACGCCTTGCCTGTATTTGCTTGTAAAGCCCTTTCTACCCACCAGGGATTGTACCTGCTAGGTCCAAGGTCCAAACAATGTCCCATTAAAACGCTCTTTAGTTTCGGCCCCACAAGCACACATTTTCCCACTTAAATATTGATTTATCTAAGTGCATAGAACACTTTTGACATCAGTTTTATCTTCCCTAGTTCATAAGCAGCAGAAGACAAATGATAACACAGCAGAAGATAGCACACAGCACGTGGTCATTCTGATGCCACTTGTGCATAAATAGGGTGAAGCTATTTCTGCCACAAAGTACTGCAGAGCAAGAACAGATCTAGATTACAAGCAGGGATTTTCTCACCAACCTCCGATATGAATATTTTCTCATTTTAAATGACCTAATTCTGATTACACACAGGCCTCCACAATTCACTCAGCTTTCTTTTCTCTTTCTTCCTTCCCCCTTTTTGTTACTTCAAAGCATCTTTGTAACAATTGCCTTTGCTAAACCTATAGTGTAAACCTATTAACACCGTAATCTGTCTTTTCAGAGTAAGGTGTAAAGGTGGTTCCAAACTGAGCAAAGCAAATTTGCCATCTTTGCTAACCAGTAAAAGAGGATTGGGGAGGTAAGTTTCAGAGAGTGTACAAAATAAAATGGTAAAGGTTGTTGTATCTAAACTAGTGGTTTTCAATCTTATTAGACTCAAGGCACCTCTCAGAAAATGCCAGCTCTTAGCACCCATCATGGCACCCCAGGATGCTGCAGCACCCTTGTTGAGAATCACTGATTTAAACTAATGCCCCTTGAACTGACTTTCAAAAGTGGTGCACACCAAGTAGGTACCACTGATCTCTAAAATAGGCTTCTGTATGAAACCATTTTGCAAATAAGGCCACTAAATCTATATTCAGTCACCTATATGCTTGATTTTCAAAGATGATGAGCACTTGCAGTTCAGCTAAAGGTGACCATGTTTAGTGTTCCTAAAAGCTGGGTATTTAAATCTGGGATTATAGAGCTCTCATTTTGTGCACCCAAGTGGAAAATTTTGGTCGGACTCCCATGAACGACTCTTGCCCCTGGCAGCTGGGGGCACCCACACTCTCGGGATCGTGCACGCCCTGTGCATCACCCCTGCTGACTCCCGCACTTATTCCTGATTTTCTAGTGGAACTCCATTAATCTAGTCAAGAAAGAAAAACATATGTAAGTAGGAGGAAGAGGATCAGGCTTGTGGAATACTTGGTTGTATGAAGTGCTCAGTTAAACCTCATGTTCTTGTCAAAAATATGGTATTGAATTCGATAGTAAATTCATTACATGAATGTGATTTTCTTTAGGCTTCGAAAGTATTTGCTTTGGAGAGGGGATCTGTCTATACTTCTTTAGCCTGCGCCCTCCTATGTTTGCCTCCTAAAGCCCATCTTTACACTAGTGTTTGTAACCCAGGTTTAGCCTAAACTGCCTACTTATACTGGGAGATTCCAGTTCTGCCTGTAAAACTGCAAGGATGTCATACTCACAGCTCCCCTCTGGTAGCAAAGCCCCTCCTTTCTGTTGGCAAAGCAATATTAGCTTTGAGAGAGAGAAGATTTTTACTGACACCCGGAAGTCACCTGCAGATACAAACAAATGTGCCCACACTTTTGGTTAGCTACAACAGCTCCTTTAATAGCAGTGCATTCCAGGTTGCACTCTGCACCCTGCCTTCACAGGTTTGCAGTGGAGCTGTGCTGGCAGGAGCTGCGTGGGTGCCTAAGCACTCTGATGGCTTCCCTATGGTGGCAGCTGTCTCTCAGCAGAATACTCGTAAGCAAGAACTGCAAATCAGTTTTATCAAGTGCTTGAATTCTGGCCAGTCAGCTGTATTTTACACACACCTCCATGTAAATAATTTAACATGCAAGAAACAAAAATCTCTGCTAACTTTGGTGTAAAATTACCTTAATCTCAATATCAGCCTCCTATTGAGTGTGCGGCTCCTACTGCCGTGTACCTGGCAACCTTCCCAAGATGTGGTAATGCAAACAGGAGGGCTCCACAAAGCCACTGCTTTGTTCAAATAGCATAAAAATGTGAAATATGCAGAAGCTAAATAGTGGAATAGAGAGCCCTTATCTTAAAGATGCCGAATTTCAGAAACACCCCTCACCCAAAAGTAAAAGTTTATAGGGATCAGCAGAAACATATCCTTGATATAATTAATTTAGAAATAACTGTTTGGAAAGAGGTTTTGATATATGCTAAAATGTGCCATCACTCCAGAAAAAATCTGTTTAATTCCCAAGGTACTCAAACATGCAACTGGCTTTAGCAGGAACAGTCCCACTGAATCAAATAGAATGGCTCTGCTGCTTAAATTATGTATGCGATTAAGTACCTTGCTGAAATGAAGAGTGAAGGCACCGAAAAATCATAGCAAAATGGTGAACCCACGTGCAGCTCCAGAAGATTGCTTTACAACTTTGAAATATATTACAGCATATATTTAAAATGATGAGATTTAAAATAGTATCTTAGAGACAGCTAGCAAGTGCAAGCATTTTCTATATAGAATCTTATATCATGTGAAAGGTCTTTACATCAAATCAACTATATTTAGGTCTGAAAAGAGGCATATTATGCACTGCAGAACTAGAAACTATTAATAGGTAAACACGAGTGAATCCAAATTCATTTGGATAAACATCTATGTTTCTGGACGTTTAGCAAAGCTATTGCGAGACTTTTTTGGCAATTTCTGCTTCTAATAGGAAATTCAGAGACTAGCTTTTCTCATGCAATTTCTGTATTTCTCTTTCCTAAAAACAGGCTGTGCACAGATGCACAAAGAGAGTGCAACTACCATAGTTACTCAAATCCAAGACAAAGTTTGTTTGTTTTTCCCCCCATTCAACATAGGGGGGAAAAGCCCCTCATCTTGGATTTGAATACAAGTGAGGGGGGCAGGCAGCTGCTGTAGCTCAGACCTTGACCCTGACCTGGGCTTGAGGTCAGAATCAGAACTGCCAGCTCTACCCTCTGCCCCCAACCTGCTTCTACCCTGTACAGTCTGCTCCCCACATCTGTTTCCCCCGCCACTGTCTCTGCCCCCTGCCACTGCTTACCCTTTGTTATGACTGGCTCCCACCCCACTTGGGACACAGAGCACATTGTTGCTCCATCCCTCACCCAACCATGTAGCAGGGGTGGCAGTGGCAGTACCTCCACCTCAGGCTCTG
>NW_017729024.1:80469338-80482021 GCF_001723915.1 Gavialis gangeticus
CCTGTACAGTCTGCTCCCCACATCTGTTCCCCCCGCCACTGTCTCTGCCCCCTGCCACTGCTTACCCTTTGTTATGACTGGCTCCCACCCCACTTGGGACACAGAGCACATTGTTGCTCCATCCCTCACCCAACCATGTAGCAGGGGTGGCAGTGGCAGTACCTCCACCTCAGGCTCTGCCCTAGGGCCAGTGGTGGTGGCAGCTGGTGGCAGCTTCAGCTCTGAAACTGTTGCTGCTTAACTGGGTGGGGACCAGAGCAACCATGTGCTCCACACCTCAGGCTGGAATGGGGTCAGAGCCAGAGCTATGGTACAGGGTAAGCAGGGATGGGGAGGAGATGGGAGGTGGTGCTAGTGGCAGGGGTGAAGTGTGGGGAGGCACAGGCATTATGGGAGAGGTGGCAGGGGAAAGGTGCCAGGGGGTCCAGGCCTCATGGAGAGGCAGGCACCAAGGTGCATAGGCACTCTGAGGGGCAAGTGGTGGGGGGAGGATAGGCAGCAGAGGGCAAGGGGCAGGGGTCAGGCCACTTGGCTCCCTCACCACCTGCCCCATGCTGTAGCTTACCCCACTGCAGCAGTGGACATTTAAGACAACCCTCCAATAACTACATTGTATACATGGAAAATTATAACAAATTTATAAATTTTCCATTATGGAGGGGTCATCTTAAATTTGAAACAGTCTTGGATTCAGCTGAATATGGTAACAAAAATCATTGAATCTTGAAAAGGTTCTGTTGATTTGACAAGCAGAATCAACACTCAGGATCTCAATATTGCACTTTTAGGCAGGAGGGCATGACACAAAATTATATGCAACACGTGCACACACACACACACACACACGATACACATACAAAAATTACCAATTCATACACACAGGTGAACACCCACTCAGGTTACAGTGTGTTAATGTTTGGGGTGCTTGGTGACTAGGAGAGAGAGATTCTGGGAGCAGAGCAGGGAGCAGGTTGGGAGCAGGGATTGGAGGTGAAAGAGAGGGACCTGGGACGGGGGTCCGAGAGAGAGAGACAGGACAATGGTCAGAGGGGAGGGGAGGGGAGCAGAAATTGGAGCAGGGCCAGGGCCGCAGTAAGACAAAACCCAACTCAGGGTTCCAAGTAACAATTTTATTAGACAGAAAAAGGGGTAACACAATACGTGGATTACAAATTATTGGTTCCTGCATACACACTTACACTCACACACTCACACAATGGTAGCAGGGGAGAAATGGCTTAGTAGAGAAACTGAAGTCAAGGGGTATAGAAATAGAGTTCAGGTCCCTTGTTTGGAGGGAAGATACGGGTGATAGCTACCTATCCAGGATATGAGTCGATCATTGATGGCCAGTCGGGGTCATCTTCATCGAAGTGTTGTCCAGAGTGGGGTTGCTGGCAGGGCCTCTGGGTGGATAGGTGGCATGGTGTAGTGCTGGTCTGGATGGACCTCCCAAGGAGGTCACACTCTACCACTCTCTACCTGTGACTCCAATGGGGAGGACATGGCTGAGCCAAGGCCAGTCCTGCTCAGATGAGGATGTGCAGTTCCAGGTGTCTTCATTGTCCTGTGTAGTACAATGGTGAAGTTGCTGGTTTCTGTTCTGTCCTTTGTTTCCATGTTGTTGGTTTCTTGGAGGGTCTTTATCTTCAAATGTTGGGTTTTGTCTCTGGCTCTGGGAGTAGATCTGTGGTTTCAGAGAGGGTCAATGCAAGGCGGTGGTAGGGTTGTTAAGCTGATGATCTGGTCATTCAGTAGGAGCTATTTTTAGGCCTGCTACCATTATGTCTCAAGCACTCTCATTGTCTCTCATTCATCCAGCAACCAATTCACATAGGAGGGGTAGGTATGAGTCGCAGTTACAACACAATTACAATGAGGTATGCCTGGGCATGGGACACAAAATGGAGACTTGACAAAACAAGAGGGAGACTTGACATTACTTTGGCTAACTTACAGAAACAGGCCTAAATCATACAATATCAATATAAAACAGTAAAAATCAATTCAAACATAATACAATATAAATACAATATAAAACAATAAAAAATCAATACCAAAATGACAGGGCACTATTTGTAATGATACATAGACAATATAAAAGGGGATTGTTACAGTAATGAAATACAAGAGCTTATCCTATGTTTTCACTTAACTATGACTTATCACAATTACTTATAACTACTTATAAGGGCTAAAGAGGATAGAGAGAAAGTCAGAAATGGTTGGGGAAGGGAAGGGAATGTATTTTTTAATTAAAAAAAAGAAAAAACGGGGTTTTGCTACAGTTCAATCTGGACAAAGTTCAGAATTTGGGTAATATTTGTACTGACTTATTTTATTCAAAGGGAATTTATCAAGATAAGTTTTGACATTCACTTAAGGAGAACCAGAAGTTGTGCCTAATTTATCATTGTAATAGATGTTTCAGTTCTTAGTTCAGAACAAAATTTCGATAATATAATTAGAGTCTTAGCTGAACAAAGACATTGATCCATGGTGTGACTCTAGTGAGGATAAAGTAGAGTTTTAAAAAGGGGGTGAGTTTTGTCCGTTTCCAGTAATTCTAAAGTTGAACAGTGACCTAGGCATACTACCTTAGACCTGTTAAGGGGTGTGATTTTCAAAAAGTGTCAAGTGCCTTCTAAAATGAGGATCCGTAAATGTTTCTTATGTAGACACCCAAAACAAGGAGTCACCTCTGAAGATTTTCACTATTGTGTTCATTTCAGGACATCTATTATGTTGTATTATTGGAAACTGATAGATTCTTTATACTTTGAAAAATGGGCAGTTGTTAATGGGAGAACTCTGGGAACACACAGTTTTAAGCTGTAGTTTGCAAATACTTCTGGTTTTAATTACTGAAACCATTAATTCAGGGGAAGGAAAATGATCTATATGAATCATGCTATCAAAGCTAGCACAGAGAATTACTGAAGAGCACTTTCACATCACATTAGATGAAGGTACAAATCTTGGAAATTTTACATGGGTACTATTTACACATCATTTCCTGCATATTATATCTATATATTCTATATAAAAATATATTTAAAATGCCAAGAAGCATAAACAGATGGTGGCACAAAGACTATTGTCCATTTTTCTGTGATGCTAAAGGTTGAATATAAGGCATCAATATAAAAAATGATTTCTTCAGCTATTTCTCAACATGTTATTCAGGAAGAAAATGACAGCTATTTACATAATTGAACTGCATCTATTCGTCTTTCTCACCAATAGAAACACAATTTAGTATCCGAGACATTTTGAAAACACAAGATGCATATGGGCTCCTATGAACTACAAATAATTTTGAGTGAAAGATGTAAATGATTACTTTATCTTTGCAGCTGGCAAACAATGAAGTCTGTAAGTTAGAGAAGAGTTTTCAAATGTGAATTCCAGGGGAAAAAAAAGGGAACATCTAAGATACATAAAATTGAGTGTCAGTTTAACTGGCATAATGTGTTATGGGCTACACAAAAAGTGAATAACAGTACAGATTTAAACATTCAATCCATAATCATCTTGCTGATGAAAATGTAAGAGGAAAAGTCAGGCTGAAAAACTTATAAATACAGTTACAATATATGTACTACATATAGCCCCCCCAAAAAAACTCTCCACCTGTACACGCACATTTTACTGGCTATTTTTTACAAACAATATGGTATGATGGGGCTCTGATCTCAGCTGGGTGTCTCTAGATGCTTCCTTAATATTGCCCCTACTAATAATGCAGATGTGTGTTCAAAATGCTTTTCTAATTGCATGATTTGTATATGCAGTTACACTCTAGTGACTGGTGTGCAAATATGCATATTTACCTAGGCACATCATTAGTGTTTAGACCAGGGGTCTAGACCAGCCTGAGGGCTGAATGCAGCATGTGGAGCAATCACATCTGGCACATGGGGCTAGGCTCCCCATGGGTCAGGAAATTTGGCAGCAGACCATATTAATGGCCACTGCTCTGCCTCCCCAAATTCCCAAACAGTGCATGCGTAATTGGGGCCAAGCTGGGTTGTGACCCCTTCCCTTGCAGGGCCGGGCCATGCCCCCTACCTCCAACTTCTGTCCCCCACACTCCACTCCCATGGAGCCAAATTGGGGCCTGGGCATGTCCCCTCCCTCCCATGCAGGGCTAGGTTAGGGCCGAGCTATTCCCCACTCCCTTACAGGGCTGGGCCATGCTGTGAAGAGGCTCATTATGTCACTTCAGAAAAAAAGAAAGCCCGAACTTACTAACAGATGCTGTCATGACACTGAGGAGGAGCACACTGGTGTGGCTGGAACTCCATTTACTGGAGCACTGAGTACACTGGATTGGCTCTTCACAGGATGCTTGGGCTTTTTCTGGCCCACCGGAAAGAAAAAATGGCAAGAGGGGAGAGCTGGAGCAGGACGGAGGCTCTCCATAGACTTTAATAATACTGAACCTTGGGAACAGGGTTTAAGACAAGTACTGGTCAAGTGAGCTTGGAGGAGTTGCAACAGAACAGAGCTCTGCTGAGCATGGCAGCATTGAGGATTAAAATTCCAGGAGCTGAGGGACTGCAAAGAGAAGACTCAAATGTACAGGGAAGGTATTTTTTTAATTATTCTTTTGCAGGATTACTGGGATTGTTTGACTCCTAGGAAGGTGTTAATATTAACCAATTAAAGGAAGGATCTGAGTCCCTGAAGGAAACAGGGTAGAGCTATAGGGAAGAAAAAAAAAAGAAGAACTCATTTTAGAAGCTGTCAAAATTGAAGGCTCCCTGTGGCAGGGTACTGTGTGTGCCTGCCACTTTAAGGCCCTGGAGCTGGCAGCCTAATGAGAGCAGCCATTTTAGGTTCAGAGCTGCCCATATAAACAGTGCAGTTTGACTGCTAGAAGCCAGGCAACAACATTGCCTGGCCAGAGGGCTGCTGAGTTTCTTCTGGAGGTAAGGGAGGAGCTGTAGTGGATGGTAGGAGGCTCCTGGTCCTGGGTACAACCTAAAACTACACCCTGAGTGGGTGGCCTGGTGGGGTTCCCAGTGGTGTGGGAGCCCCCAGGAAATGCCAGGCCAGTGATCACCCTGGGGAAAGGCAGGTCAGGGTGCCTTAACCCCTAGCCCTCACCTTCGGGTGGGTCGCATTCCATTGGAGGTAGTTGTGGGAGTGTAAGCCCCCAGAAGGAGAGTGGGGAGTTGGAGGCCAGGTATGGCTGAGGGCGCCTGAGCCCTGTGGGGGTTTGAGACCCCAAGGGGGAGAGTTGGGGCCAGGCATGGCTTACGACCACCTGAGCCCCCCTCAGAGGAGTGAAGCCCCGAGACCCTGAGTAGAGGGGGCATGATGAACAGCAAGAAGCCCCAGTGGGAGGGGGCAGGATGGGGGGCCCAGTGAGGGAAGAATGGGGGCTCAGCCGGAGAGTGAGAGGGCTGAGTCCTGACCCCAGTAAGTCCTCCAATGTTGGGAGGCAGAGTTTAGGTCAAATATAACACCCAAGCCCCAGTGTGAGGGGGCAGCATGATGTGGAGCCCAGTGAAGGGAGAACGGGGGCTCAGCCAGAGAGAGTGAGAGCTGAGTCCTGACCCTGATAAGTCCTCCACCATTGGGAGGCAGAGTGTGGGTCAAAGATAACATCCGTAGAAGCACCACGACCTGTTGCCTGGGGGGGAGTGAGAGTCCCCTGTGAGACCCTGAGGCACCAGTTGTGGTGTGAGGTGCCCCAGCTCCCCACATCTGTGAAGGAGGATCCAGAGAGGGGGACCCTGGGGAAAGAGTAAGGGTCATACATTGAGCCTGTCAGAGTTTCCCCTGACTGGCTCAGGTGGGGGCCAGGACCAGGAGGGTCAGAAGGTCAAGGAAGCCCACTGAGAGGGATGCCCAGGAGCCAGGAGCCCAGGGTCCCGACTGGCCGGGGGGTGGGCTGGGGCTAGAAGAGCCAAAGGTCCCAGTGAGGGGACCACACCCGAAGGGGAACAGGTTGCAGGGAGATATATGGCCCAGTATGACAGTGGCAGAGTCCGCCTGAAGGGAGGAACCCAGGTGGGTCCTACAGTAAGATTCTGGGACCCATTGCATGGGACTGGGGTCTATGAGAACATCCTGGTGTCATCTGAGCCCAGAGGGTGGACCCCTGGAGGGAATGAGGGGCTTGAGACTCCGACCTGATCGACACAGTACCCTTGACTGGCCTATGCTGGGGCCAGGACCAGACTGGTCAAAAGGGCCAGGGGCCCACCGCGAGGGATGCCCAAGAGTCGAGGGCCAGAGCTGGTAGCCAAAGGTCCCGGGAAGGGACCACACCCGAGAGGGAAAAATAGTATCAGGAAGCTACATAGCCAGTATGAAGGCAGATGAGGCCGCCTGATGAGAGGACTCTAGGGTGAGGTTCAGTCAGGAAGATTTGGGGCCCAGTGTGGGGCTGATGATGAAGAGAACACCTAGATGCCATCTGCGAGGCTTGGGCTGTGGTGTAGGGGAGGAATGGAGCCGCAGATAGCACCCCCTGGCATCGGGGCAAAAAATGAGCAGCCTCCCGCTTAATTACCACTTTATTAATCAATTAAGATCAAGGCGTGGTGGGTTAGAAAGTGGGCGGTTAGCCCAAGAACAGGTGGGCGGGCCACATGGAGATCAGCCCCGAGCAGGGCCCCTGTTACACTCCCGCATTTTGTTCTTTCATATTTTGGTTGCTTTGATTGAGAGGGAAAACTCACTGCAACTGGCCAAGTTAAGGCCAAAAGTCCAAGAAGAGAGAAAGATAAAAGTGAAGAGGGGCCAAGTATGCTCAAACCCCAGTAGAAGGTACTGGCAGGATTACAAAGCCCAGTAAAAAAAGTAACTGTGAAAAAAATGGAGTCTGTAAGACTCTGATAGCACATGTTAAAAGATAAAACTTAGTTGGTGTAAGGCTGGGGTGCAAAGGAAGGTTGGAGCCCCAATAGGAACAAGTGTCATGCCTTAATAATAAGACTCATGCCATTATACCACCTCCCAAAGAAAGAAAAAATTCCATCAAGTCATGGCAGGAAAGAAACTAGGCCATGGCTAGAGTCTAATCTATTAAGGCTGGGACATACTGATTAACAACGTACAAGGATAAGTCATCAGGACATAGAGGGCCACACCCTTACGCCGTGCCCCTTGACACATGCCATTTTCCTTCCCATTGGAGCTGAGCCATGTCCCCTTCCTCCATCAGCAGGGCTGGGCCATGCCCCTTTCCCTCTTTCTAGGGCCAGGTTGGGTCCTGGCCATGCCCCCTTCTTTCTTTCTAGGGCTGGGTCAAGCTCTTGTCCCCTGCGGGGTTGCACTAGGGCCAGCCTGCCACCCATCTCCTTCCATGTGGCCAGATGGTTCCTGATATGCCTGTCTGGGTGCCAGATTGGGAATACCAGCTGGATTCAGCTTGCAGACAGACTGGGCACTGCCAGTCTGGCCTGCCAAGCCAAAGGGTTGAGAACCAGTGGTCTATGATGATTAGTGCTGTTATACCAATGGAGCTATACTGCTTCTGGCTCCAGAGTGAGCATTTGCAGAATTAGTTTAAGTATTACTGCATGCTGCTGCCTTATAATACATGTTTCCCAGTTCTTTAATGATTCTTTTCTTGGAATCCTCTCTGATTTTTCAAACATCCTTCTTGGAGCATGTGCACAGTATTCCAGTAGCAGTCACCTGATCATTAAATACAGAGGGAACCTACCCTTCCTGATTACAGTTCTAGGTTTAGTGATACCACAGTACTTTTAGCTATGGTAACACACTGGAAGCTTATGTTGGTCTGACTGTTACAACATCCGAAAAACTTTAATAAAAAGCCTGTTCAAGACCACACCTTTCCTCCCTGGTCTGCTAACTCAGGAGCTCTGGGTACTCAAATAGTAGGTAATGTCTTTGGAAGAAGTGTATGTGTGCTCATGAAAAATAGATCCCAAGATCTTGCATTGCTTTTCAGATGCTTGTATTTTCCATTATTTCTGTGTGTAGATAAGTAGCTGGTCACAGAACTAGAATTGCATAACATTTCTTCTTACTGCAATGACAAAGCAGTAGACCATTTGGGACTCAAACAAGGATTACCCCAATGAAATCTAACACTAAGAAGACTTTCCCTGGCACACTAAAAGAAGTCAACCAAACTGAAATTCTGTAATCCTGTAACACTGGAAAAAGTCAAGTGCTGTTACCCATATTGTTACCCTTCCTGCCTCCAAATCTGGAATTACAGTCTTCCAAGCACAGCTCCTGGAAGTGGCCCATTACTGACAGGGTGTGGTCAAATCCCCTCTTGTGCAAAGGACAAGTACTATATGTTAGGTAAGAATTTAGAAGATGGCATTCTTTCCCTGTCTCCCACCTCCTGCTGCTTCAGTCACAGGGTGCCACTGTCTTTGCAGCAGCTGGCATGCTCCCCTTTCCATAACTCCCAGAACACTTACATCTCTCTTATCAGGCACCATACCTCAATCATCCCACCCCCCAGAAACAGGCTTAAATGCTACCATGAAAGGATACCTATATAGCATAGCTTCATAGTGGGCCAAAATTAGCACCCCATGCAATGGAACCACATGGACTATGCTGTTCTATAGTCCATGAAAGTCTATGGAGATGGGTTCTATTAACATTGAGTAGCCAACACTTAGTGCCAGCATGACAGGGTAACCAGACGTTTATTCAACAGCATTTTCCACCCATTTATCTTCCCATTTATACTATCCAATGGGATTGAACTGCTGCATCTGTAGCAGCATTTTAATCCTAACCTGAATTTGTCCTTATATTAATAATGACTCCATTGGGGCAAGAATTCTCTCATGTTAATGGAAAATACATGGCAAGTACAACTGATTACAAAAAAGCAGAGATACATGATCAGGTCAGATTCTGATCTGCCATGGCAGTGCTAATTAGGGGTGGCTCCAGTGATACTAATTGAATCATTATGGGTTTACAGCTTTGTCACTGAGTTTAGAATTTGGCCAATGGCTTCAAAATTGTTGGGAAAGAGTAATGGTAGGCCTGAATCACCAGGAGTCTGGTATGCTTAGTGGTATGCAAATTACTGGTTATTTTCATTAACCAAAGTGTTTGGAAATTTGTAAGACAGACACAAGTAAAGATAACAGTGCTTTTTTATTTTTATACACATGTAATTTCTGGGCATACCGTGTCACTTTTTATAACAGGATTGTAATTTTGGGAATGGTATTGTTAGCAATGCTGAGTTGGCTTGGTTGATGCAGTGATAACATTAGCATGACGGTGCTTGGGAGAAACGCATAATGTAACTATTTAACACACACTCTACAAATCTAAAGTATCACAAAGCACAAGACCGTCTGCTTTAGCATGTGATCTTCTCCTCTGTTTCCTACATCTTAGCCAAAACCACATAAAATACTGGGTTAAACAGCCTTTTAAAATAATATGCATTGCCTGGTGGGAAAGGACATCTGTGGCTTAGCTAATAATCCTGATTTCATACTGTGTAGGAGAAAAGTTTGACTCATCAGCAAGACTGAGTGCAAAACGTTTTACAGCAAGTTGGGAACATTTGTTTTGCAAGTTGCTGCCTTGGTCAAATAACAGTGAATTTTTAGTTCTTAAAACAGCTGACAAACGGCAAAGTTTATTAGAATCGTGTATTAAAAGACTAATGATGTAACCTCAGTGTAATGGATGATTATTTGTTAAAGCACAGACAGCAATCTAATCCACAATTATTAAGCTTTAATTGGACATTCAAGACATGAGCTCACTAATCGCTGCAATGAGAGAACATTCAGATTCATTTTGGAAAGACAAGTAGGCTGCCAAATGAAACGCATTTATTTGGCTGATGACCTTCCCACCTTAGAAAGGCATCTGTCTGCCAGTTAAACTGCCTCCCCCCAACCTAGTTTACCACCAGTATAAAGATTTTGTTTCATGGCTTCTTGTATAGGAGTAAAACAAAGGATACAATGAATACTCTAATCTCAGTAGTCTTCTCTGTAACATTTCACCAACTTCTAAAACCAAAGAGTCAGGATTCTGGTTCTTACTTGATTTGTCCAGATGTCTAGGCATCTAAACTATCAACAGGATAACTATCATCTTCTAACAAGGTTTTAGATAACAGACTAAGGTTGACGACAAATTTTGGATTGGCCATTTCTAAAAGAAATCAATTTTATTCTTCTAATGAAAATGCATGCTGAGTAGATCCACATGCAGTGCTTGATTACAGTATATACTTGGTGCTTGAGTGGTGACAGTTTAATTCTTGGGTTTTTTCTATATCTACAAAGGAGCCTGGAGTCTTCTTCCTAAACATTTACATCTGGAGGTGCCTGTTAATAAATTGTTAACATAACAATTCTAAATAAAACTTCCTGTGAAGTGAATGTGAACCTTTTTGCCAGGCGCCTGGATAACTACACTTGAGTAAAGACATGAAGTCATAAGGGCCAGGACCAAGGGCTCAGGCAGACATTCAGTTCTCCAGGGAGGGTCCCTGCTCTCTGTGGAGAAACCATGAGCGTACAACAGTTTCTAATTTTTCTCCCAGTATAAAAGTGGCTACTTGGGGAAAAATATAACTTGGGAACACCTCGAATAAAATGCATCCCGGAGAGAATATCTTTCAGGAGAGGGAACTTTTGGACAGGAAGCAACTGCAGAGCTGACCTCCTTAATCCCAGTGTGCTTTGCTTCTCCTTCCTCCCACAGAGAAGGGAGAGTGTGTCAGGCTCAGTGAAGCAGAACAGATTCCCTGAGTACTTCAGACTGAAAAATCCCAGGGGGTGTGTTCTGCTCCAGGCTTGTTCCCTGTCTGACTCACACTTGGGTGCAAGGAATCATACAGGGGAGGGAAAAGCCTGGAAGACTCTTCTGTGCTTGGCACAGGCCTTGCCTCCAGCTTCCCTAACCCTGAAGATCCCTGCCTACATTCACTTAAAAAAAAAAGTCTACCGAGCTTTCTGGGCTGCATGCTCCAGGGACTCTTGGCAGCTCAGTATCCACACTGCGGGATCTCTGCTTCTCTGTCTGCACTTCTGTACAGATCAGTTTTGCTCTCAGGAAAAGAAACTTGGGAGAGTTATTCTGGATGATTTGAATGTGTGTATGCAGCCCAATAAAAGAAGTTAGGTGCCTACAATTTAGGCCTAAGTTTCAGGCACCTGGTTCCAAAATTGAAACCCAAAACCTGAAGTTAGGCACCCAATATAGGCAGCAATGAATAGCCCTCAACCCCAAGCCATATACTGAGCAGGGAGCCATCTAGTCCTAGCCAATAAGAGATTTTAGGCTTGCTTTTGAAACGTGGCCCCTCTCCAGAACATTGCATCCCTGAATTAGGGCTGCAAGGAGAGGGGCTTTGATTTGGTTGGGATCCACAGCCTGGAATCTTTCTTTAAATACCTATAACTAGGGATCTGCTGAATTTGAGGAGGTGGCTGGCCAATTTTCCGTGCAGATCCCGGGGCCAGTGGCTATTTTAATGGGCTAAGTTCAGTGGGGCTCTCCTCACCTTTTCCCTCCTCCTCCACCTTCCCCCATCCTCTCCCCTCTGCCTTCCCTTGCCATGCTTCAAAACTACAGGGCTCCCCACACACTCTTCTCTGCTTGCCAGTAAATTTGTGTTTTGGGGGGGGGTTTCCAGTGAGCCCACCAAAAGCACAAAGCTCATGCTTTTTCACAGTGCACATCCAAAATCGTGCTTTCCATGAAAATCACGCATTCACAATTTCAGTAAGTCCCTACCTATAACCAACCATTCTTCGGAGACTAGAGAAGGATTTTAAAAAAACCCGAAGAGTGGAGAAGATGGTCATGGTGCCAACCTCTCAAAATAGGCCAGAGGACTCATCCAGAAAGTGAAAGATTCAGGATATCTCCATCCCTCCTGTTGATGCTATACCAGTGTGCAGTAAAAAATTTAAGATTCATAGACTAGAAACACAGAAGGAAAAGAGCATGTAGCTTAGTTTTTAAAGGAGTTGGCTGAGAGCAGGGAGTCCTGGGCACCAAACCCTGCTCCCAGAAATGTTTCTGTATGTGTTTGATACAATACAGAAGAGAAATAGGCAACTAGTGATTCACTCCTGTTCTCACTCTCTCTCACTGCCCGAAGTATGAATTCTTTGCAGCACCATTTCAGTAGGAAGGATGGAGGGTGCTGCCATCAAAACTAATCTAAGTCTAGTGGTTAAGTCACTTCCTGGGAACCGAAACCCTCTTTAGGATGAAGAGGGCTCTGAAGCTATGTCTTCTACTTCCTGGATGACTGCATGTTCTAATCATTGTGCTTTAGGTAGAAAGAGCTCAGTCATGTTGATTTGCCTTCGATGTACTTAGAGACTGCCTACCAAATTGGGGCCCTCAAAAGCCATATGCAAAGGATCACAAACGGGATTAGACATAAGACACATGCCAAAGCCACTCAGCTTGGAGCTGCTTTGAACATTTAGAGAAACAAGACTCTGGGCACCTAAGGAACTTCATTTTAAAAAAAAAAAGAGGCACCTTATGTAGTGAATGTAGATGTCTCTAGGGTTAAGCTACTACTGAGTGGAGATTTTTGGGTCACATTTTTGGTCTTACAGCCTCAGTTTCTCCTAAGTGCTACTTTAGATGCCCAAATCCTTTCCTGGAACTCATCCATGTTCACTTTAAGAAAGTAGGGTGTTCCAATTCAAACAAGAATAGACCAAAAT
>NW_017729024.1:80487021-80514828 GCF_001723915.1 Gavialis gangeticus
CTTTAAGAAAGTAGGGTGTTCCAATTCAAACAAGAATAGACCAAAAGAGTAAGGCTATAGCCATACAGCACAAGCATTAGTGTGGTGTGGCACGTCGGCCGATAAGCTGTGTTTCATGGCTGTACTGTTTCAAGTTCTGGTGCAAGCACATAAAGAATCTCTCTCCATGGTTCTGCCTTATTTTTCTTTTTGTGTATGCTGCTATGCATCAGGAATAATTTTTCTTAAATCAAGGTTATGCCCGCATAAAAAACATGAGTAAGCATGCAGGCATTAAAAATGTAGATAGATATCTACTGGCATTTTGAAAATTGCCTAAGCAGGGCTCATCCATCCCGCACAATACATTTATTGAACCTATTGCTTGAGCACATCAGGACAGCTGGAGGGAAGAGAACTAAACATTTTTCAGCTTCTAAAACTTGAGTGCATCCAAAGTCAAAACACAGCTCTCAAGGTTATTTTATGCATTTTGTTTTGGTGCAGCACTTATGAATCTAGTATATCCCTAATCAAACCCCTTCCCCCTGCCCTCCTTCCCACAAATCTAACCTAGAAAACTCTAGATGAGCACACCAGACAGCACCAAAATGCCATGTCTTTTTAACAGTGGTAGTGAGGTTATATGGGCATTCAACTTGACTCTCCAAATTCCTCTGCTCTGTAACATCTTTTCAGATACCTTCTTGATTGATGCCTACAGGAGCCTAGGTGGGCCAATTGGCTTTGAAGGAGAAGAGCTAACATTTCTAAACAAGGGTCCTCTGATTTGATTCGGATTCCGAGACTCGGCCACCAACTCAGGCCAAATCTCCACCGAATCGAATCAGGGACCAAAGCTTCACACAGCCCTAAGGGATACTGGCACTAGAGAGAGCAGGCAATAGTAACATTTGAATTTAGCTGAATTTACCATGGAACAGTATCATCTTTAGAATATTGTCTGGAATTGCCAATGTCTCCTGGTAAGCTTCAAAACAAAAAGCCACTATTGTTGGTCATGGGTGGGTCTAGGAATTCGAGAAAGGGAGAGTGGGAGATGTGACTGGCGCCAAAGGCACAGCAGCTACCACAGAATTTTTGAGTCCCTGAAGGTTAGACTCCATCCCCCCTCCCACTCTAGCTGGGGGCTTCTGTGAGTGTCAGCATGAGGTGCTGGGCTTGGTTGGGAACAATGGCAGCAGCTGGGGCCCCACTTCCTTCCTCCCTGTCCAGTCTTTGCAGGTGGAAAGGGGAATTGCCCACCACCAGTATCCCTGGACCAACTCAGCCCAGCCTGGCACCTTGCACAGCTGCTCCTTGTAGCTGGAGCCCCTGGGGCTGACAGGAGAAATGCCACGGAGGGGGAGGAGGTGGTGACCCACCTGCTACCTCTGAGCCCACCCCTAGTTAGCAGGGTACAGTGGCAGCAGGCAGGCCCCCCACCTTCTTACCTGCTCCCTGCACGATGCTCCCTCAGGTATCCCCCATTAGCCTGGGGCTCCAGTTGCACCTTGGACTCCACAGGGGACCAAGGCATCAGGTGTGCAAGGAACTAGAGCCAGAGGTATGTGATCTACATTGTGGAAAAGGGGGGAAACTGCACCACTGCACACACCGTAGATCTGTCCTTGTAGTTATATAACATGATACATCAGTTTGTCTTTGTTTCTCTCTTCTCTTGCTGTTTCAATACTAATGCATGCAACCTCCATGAAAACAGAAACCATTCCTTACCCTTCTCTCCTATGGGCAGCAGCTCAGAGTTGAGCAGCATATAACCCTATTTCAGTGGCCCAAAAGCTCATATGAAATAAAGTAGTGACACTTGACTTTCCTGTACTAGCTCCTTTATGAAAACATTATATATTCTAGGCTCCATGTCTGTGTATTTCTTTGGTACCTATCACAGGATGGCAGGGTGCTTGCTTGGCCATCCCACCCTGGACCTCATCTTGGGTAAAGCCTGCCTCCATTCCAGTGCCTGCCATGTGGTTTTGGTTCAGATGAGATGGTGATTCAAGAAGGGAAGCTGCTCATGAGGATGTTACCTTGAAGCTCAGCTGTCTCTCTCACCCTGTAGTCCCCTTATTCCTCTAGTCCGAACCATGGTCTGTGAGCTTTGTGGTACCCCTGTCCTTGGTGTTCTTGTCTCTACCAGCGGGACCTTGCTGTGCCTTGCCTCTCTAGATGGGCCCTGTCCTAGTTGCCTATTGGACTTCTACCCGCTTGCTCCGTATTCCTTAACTATCAGCCATTGTCTTACTTTGTAGCTGAGCCCACCTAGGCTCCTGTAGGCACCTCCTTTGTTACTCCTTTTTAGTCCCTGCCCGATTCTCTGTGAAGTATATTAAAAACAGGCCCTTCTTGTCCTTTAACTAAAGAAAAGATACTCCCCTTTTTGCCTGGGACAGTTGAGGCACACAGTCACCTTAACACAGATCTTTCTGGGCCTTTCCCTGCCTGCCCTGCTTGGGTACTCTTAAATCTCTCTGGGCAAGTCCACACATGCAGGCACATGCGCTTGCAGCATCTCAAATAGGAGTGGCACAAATTTGTACTGGGGAATTTTGCCTCAGTGCACATGCCTGGACATGCATTTTGGTGTGGGGAAAGTTATGCCACTTGGGGCAAAATGACCCTGCCCAGCTCCTCCCGGATCTGCAGCCAGATGCCAGAGCGTCTCTGGAGGTCTGAGCCCAAACTTGCCCCAGGACACGCTGGGGAACTGTGCCCTGCCCTGCTTTTTTCTGGGGTGTTTTTTTTGATACCTGAAAATCCAGGGATCAAATTTAGAGCCCATACTCCAAATATGCAGTGCGACGAACAAGTTTTCATTCTCAGAGTGCCTCTCATTTCAAACTGGTTTGAGATGCCACAAGAAGCATGTGCACACTCATCCAGAGGTGCCCTCTGTTGTCTTCTCAGCAGCTCCCTCCCTGCAGAAGGGACTATCTTAATCTGGCAGTTCTTTCCCTTCCCTTCCTTCCGGTATCTGCTTTATCAGCCCTGGGGCAACTGCTAATCTGTCTGCCCAGGTATCCTTCCTTAACCAGGTGGCCCACAGGGCTGTTTCCCACTCTCTGATTGTTAATCCTAATGGTAACCTGCCATGCAGGCTTGTTTACTTGGCAGGCCTCTTTTCAGGGCTCCCCTCCTCATACCCTTGCCCCCTACCACAGCACCAGTCTTGATAGACCAGTGATTCTCAACCAAGGTGCTGCAGAGAGGTGTACCTTGAGAGTCTTTCAAGGGGTGCCACAAGGTGTTATGCAGTATTAGTACTGTTACATATGCAAACATGACTCACAAGATAAACCCAGAGATTTCGAATAGGAATCCATAGTGTTAAAAACATTCTGACCTGTTGTGGTCTTCCTGAGTTCTCTGCAACAGAAGAATTGGGCTGTTATTTTTCTGTAGTCAAAAACCAAGTGAAAACACGGAGCTGGTATTTTCCAAGGGGGTGCCTCAAGCCTAAAAAGGTTGAGAACCACTGTGAGAGAAGTTCATGGGGCTCTCAAATCCTAATCTATGTATTCTCTTAATACCCCTGTGAGGTAGGGAAGTTGAATGACCTCAGTTATACAGATGTGGAATAGAATCGTTGCAGGCTTAAACTGCCCCTGGGTCAAATGAGAAGTCATAGGCCAAGCAACACAATAAACCCAGATCACCCTGACCTTTAACAACTGAATCATCTTTCTTTTGAGTTTGGAGGAGGCACAGCATGCTAGAAGAATGAGGCAGAGCTGGATGACTGCCATTCTATCCAACATCAACCCCCAGCAAGCTTAGGAAAAAAATAATGTGGTGGTTGCTATGATGAAATACCATCGCTTAGAATAAAACATATCCACACTACCTTGCAGATTCACACCACAGCATGCAGATTCTTAGGGGCTGAGGGGCCAAGAGGGAACTGGAAGACACATGGCTTGCATGGAGTAGAGCTCAGAGAGATTGTCTTTATTGTATTTCTGCACAAGTCTCAGGGAATCAGTCCGAGTAGCACAGCAACTCTTACAGTTTCTTGATAAATTTGAGCACAGAACTATGCAAATATTACTGTATTTTCCAGTCTAAAAATGCCCCTCCCCTCGAAAAAGATCTGGTTACAGTATATATTATGCATCAAAGATACATAACAAGAAATACTGTATTTATCCAAATCCAAGACGACTTCAAATTTAGGACAGCCCTCCAATAATTAGATTCTAACCATGGAAAATGATAACAAATGTATACATTGCCCATACCTAGAATCTATAAACGTATACATTTGTTATGGTCAGAATCTAATTTTTAGAGGGTCTTAAATTCACCCCTTCTCCCCACATAGGAAGAAGGGGAGTCAAGTGGTCTGACCCCTAAACCCTGTCACCTGTCCCTCCTACCAGCAGCTCCTCCTGCTGCCTGTCCCCACCCCTTCCCTCAGTGCCTGCATGCCCCAGGCCTACAGCCCTTTGCAGGGTCTTTACTCCCGGGTGCCTACACCTCCACCACTTGTGGCCCTCCCACCTGCCCCCTGCAGAACATGTTCCCCCCAGCACTTTCCCCATGTGCTGCCTGTCCCTCCTCCCCCTGTGCTACCACTGCTTACCTTTTCATCACAGCTGTGGCTGGGGATCCACTCTGGCTCAGGTCACAGAGCACATGCTGCCTTCAGCTGTGCAGCAGTGGTTGAGATGATGGCAGCCCTAGAACCAGAGCTGCTGCTTCTGCCACCACTGTTGCATGGCTGGGCAGGAGTTGAAGGCATTATGTGCTCTGTGCTCCATGCCCAGAGGCTTCAGGGGGCAGGTGTGTGGGGGAAGCAGCTGTGGCTCCAACACCAACCCTGGCCTCAGGATAGGAATTAGAGATGCAACCACTGCCCCCCTCCCCTTATTCAGTTCTAAGATTGGTGAATGAGAAAACAATCCCTAATCTTAGATTCAAGTAAATATGATAATTGAAAGCTTTGAATCTTGGTCAACATTTATTACAACCAAATTTATGTTTAAAAAAACCCAACAAACAAATAAAAAAACCTTTTCCTCAGAATTTTACCCTTTTTCAGGGGTATGTCTTTGTAGTGGGACCCTGGCCAAAGGACCACAGCAGGATAGCGCCTGGGTGCTACACTCTCAATGGGTGTTTTGCCCCCCGTTCTCTAGATCCTACCTGCCATGACTTGATGTTAATACAAAGGATATCAGGAGGTGGTGCCTGACGGTACAAGGTTTGTTGAGATGGGCACAAGTCTCAGCATCTCAGCATTTTATGTGGGGCTTCGCTTCCCCTACACCCTATCCCTTTCCATTTGGGTATTCCAGTGGTGGTTGAGATAGACATGTGGCCTTTTCAGGCACCTGTCTTAAAAAGATGTGAGATGAGAAGAAAGTAACAAAGCAGTTTGGGACTAACGTGAGTTGGCTAAGCCCTGTGACTCTGGTAAGGGTCTGTCACCAATGGCATCCATCCTGCATAGAAATTAATAAAGCAATATAACATAAATAATTGTCTCTGCCATCTACTTACAGGCCTAGCATTGTGTGTCCACCTCTTCCTCAGGCAGCTGAGGCTCTTCAGGGTTCATCCCCAGTCACAAGGCTAATTCACAGGATGGACCTGTAGTGGGCCGACCCCTGTGGGCAGTTTGGGGCCACAGATGTAATGAACTCCTATGAGGCCCTTGAAGGTACCTGGCATCTGGCATCTGCAGGATGGTCAGGTTCCTGCCATGGGAGCTGGGGTCAGGCTGATCTCCGATGAGATATCCTCAGCTCCAGTGGAGGGAAGAAGTACGGCCTAGTGGCTATACCAGTGCCTCCCCTATAAGGGAAGTCTGGATGATTACAAACCGGTTCAGCCTAGTCAGGTTAGATTAACCTGCAAAGATTGAATTAATTCAGGCTCAGACTTTTTGAATGTCCCTGACCTAACTGCCTCATCAGATATTAAAAATATGCTTCTCTGAATCAGTCTCTAAGATGCCACCCTGCCCTGCTTTCTGCATGCCTTCAGGCTAATATAGCTAACAATTTGTCAAACCACCTTTATACAGGCATAAGTGAGTCAAAGGAAGCCAGACGTGATGCTTGCTACATGATTTATTTTCTGTGGCCAACAGTACACAACTGGCATAACTGCCCTAACCCAATGGGCTAGCTGGGCTTGGGCAGACCTTTGACTGTTTAATAGATAAACTACTATGTCCACACTAGGGGACTACACCACTAAACCAAGCCAGCAACGTACGGATTGAGACAAGGCCTGACTCCTGGATCTTCACAAGAGCCTGTACTCCTTCCACAGAACCCTAATTTATATCAGTAGTTTTTGAAGCTGGGTCTATTGTTAGCAAAAGGATGACAAACTGAATCTTTGGATTAAGGAATTGATGAACAACAATATCACTTCAAGGTTTTGCTATCAAAAGTAAATAAATAAATAAGTAAATATCTAAAAACCAATTAAGACAACAAAGCCAACTGTCCTAACAGTCTAGGAAGAATGTAAATGAGCTGCCATAAAGTACCTTTTGAAAAGCAGCACCTCATATAACACGACTGATCAATGTTTGCTGTTTTCCTTACTTCTATTGTCTATTGTTATAGAGAATGGCATCTTGTCACTTTGCTCACATTACTCATGCTGATCTTAAGTCCTGCTTTAAAATGCTAGTAGGGAGCCATGTAAACAATGTGAAATGTAAGTAGAATTTAAACTGGACAGTAGCCAAATGAGGTGCATCTTCGTTGGCAGTGGAATTGGGTCCAGGGGATTGCTGTAACTGTTTGTTTGCCTTCTGTTCCCAATCCCATTTTAACTCTAACAGCTAATACTAAAAAGGCAAGAATTGTGACAGAACAACTTGAGAATGTAGATGCTTTGCAAAAAGCATATTACTCTTTCTTAAAGCATGATATTCCTAGCAGATTTTTATAGTTAAGATTTTGTAGGACTTCCATTAGGATCATTGCTCTGTTATTTTTCTTTGATATTTTCCATGATAGTCTCAGCCAGTGTATGGGTGTGATCATTTGAAAAGGTGTTCATCCACTCGAATTTTTGAAGCATGCAAGTGTAAATAACATAAGATTGTTTTGTGGCATGGGCAACTCAAAGATGGATGGTCTTTTCAATGTTAAGCTTGCCTAATAGCTACTTCTCAGTAAGGATGTGTTGCTTTGCTGGTTTGCAACAAAAATCAATACTTAAATAAAATTTGAAAGCTAAGAGTTTATGACCAGTCTCTCAGCTGCTTTAAATTATTGTAAATAGGCCATCTGAGGCTCTGATTCATAAGCACTTAAAGTTCTGCACCTCTCAAATATAAATCTTCATTATATCCAGAACTATGCAATTATCTAGATCATTGTTTTTACACGCATGCATCATGCACATGTGGACATGCACTGAGTCCAAGAGAAAAACTTTATGATTGTAAGGATCTCAAAAAATGAAGTTTAAGGACAATAGCTTTCCTTTACTTCTTTTCAGTTTAGCATGTTGCAGCTGTGCTCCTGCCCAGGAATTAGTTAATAAAGAGCATGCTGTACAAGACACAAGTGTGAGATACCCTTTAATTTTGATGACTGCCTCATGAGACCTAGCCATTACATTTACCTTGTTACTTTTACTTTTTAGCAAGTCTCAATATTGCATTTTCCTGTTGTTTTCATTTTACTGGAATATGTAGATGTAGAACATGGCACAAAATGCTGACAGTTCTACTGCTTTCTTGAAATCCATTGTTTGATGTTGGAGACAGAGCCGGAGCTCTTCTTCCAAGTTCTGTTCTTGCCTATATTTAGGAAGCACTTTGAAATAGTCAGAGGAAAGGCATTTACTTATAAGCATATATAACTAGTGAAGGACCACCCAGGTTATCTCAGTTTTGGCATGCAGTATTTCTGAAAACCATTGCTTGGCATGATATAAGTTAACAATTTATTAGGGAACAGATGTGGCACCAATTTTACAACATATGAATGTGCCTCAAATAATGGTAATCTCAATTAAAATTATTCTGTAAGTACATTCCAGGTATGGGGAAATTGGCCAGTATCAAAGTCTGCATTTGTTGGTATCTTTAATAAACCCTGTATTTCACCCTAAGAATACAGACATATCTGAGTAGCTTTTCAGTGCATGCTGACAACAAGGAAGTGAAGGATAGCTCTGAAAATATCTCTTCATGGAGAACTTACTGTATTGTACTACATATAAGGTAGGGAAATGTAGAGTTTCCTTAATGGGCTTTCAGTCTTTAGCCTCTGACCATGTGTGTGTGGTCCAAGTGGGAGCATAGCCAATTCCCATTGGCTACAAATACAATTTCACCGATGCACCCTTCAGAGAAAGGTAGACATTAGTGATATTGGCCACATTGCTCAATAAACATAGACATCCAAGCACTTTAAAAAATATCAGTACCTTAAGCGGACAAGTGGTGCATTCAGAGTGCTTTTAAGTAGGCTTGATATTACAAAGAGAATGGGACATTTGAGTAAAGGAAGCATGGTTTTAAACACTTAAAACAACTAAACCATTTCATTTATGTTGATCAGCTTGCACCAGCTTATGGCTATGCTATGCAACAGTTCTTATATTATATGCATCTGAAATAATAATAAAGGTTGTTGATGTTACGGTAACACCCCATTTTTCATGAATGTTTTGCTTTTTTTCCCTGTATGTTCAGAATTTCAGTTAGGTTACCTTTCTTGAAAACAAGAGCATTCTTTATTGAGTTCCTTTGTTAACCTTTCTGAAATAAATAGATTTCAGTAATGAAAAGGCTTGTTTGTGTCTAGGACAAGGCAAAAATGAAAGTGATGTATGTACTGAGACTGAAACTTGTAAGACAAGAGCTAGTGGCTGCTGGCTCTGTACTTTAAAGCTTGTCATAGAGTTAACTCTATCCAAAACACATCTGCTCTCTAGTGGTTGAAACCTATCATTGCAGACTGATCATAGGTTTTGACTTTGAAGATTCTTACTCCAGCACTGACATTGCTGGATGTTTTTTTCCTCCCAGAATAAGGAATGAATTTAAATAGTATAAAGGCATCAGGATCTGAATCTAAGATGACCTGATCTCTAGTTCATCTCCCTTTTGTAACAGGATTGATCACCACAGCCCAGTTTAATTTGTATATATGTGGCATGATTCATTTTTTAAAAGTTCATCCAGGTGATTAATCAGTTTCCTACATCCAGTCAGACTGAGGGATTATATTTATTCCTTAAATATCTGGTTGCAAATCTTTCACTTGAAATCAGCAACCTTTGAAGCTAACAAGGCAGGAACATTGACTGTCCATTCATAAGCAAATTGCAACTAGTCAGGGAAGTTCCTTTCTCTGTTAACTTATAAATAACCAAAGAAATTAGAGATAAGAGTGCTCTATTTGGTAATTTAAATACTCCCTGTCTAGGCTGTCTACTTAACTTTTTTTCCTAGTGCTTTCACAACCTGGATTTAAAACCCCACACTAAAATTACTAGAATACAGCACACTTTGTTTGTAATATTTAAATGCTTTTGCTTGTAAAAATTAAAAAAGGTACCCTATAAAAATCAGTGAAGAAAACACCCATTAAAATGACATGGTGAAAGATATCACAACACTGGCAATAGAATCAGATCCAGTGGTTTTAGTGTGGAACATCCAGGGAGCAACATGAAAAACTAGACTTTGTATACTCTAGTTATCTTATTTTGGAGACCTGTACAACTTAAAATTACCCTTTGAAAACAAATTTGTGGTAATACAGATTAGCATATTGCATTGCAGCTGCACAACTGTTTCACATTAATGTGATGTTACCGACTACATAGAAAGAAGTAACAAGCTAGGTGAACCATGTTGAACAGATTTTCCTTGGTGCACAATATAGATAATCTTTTCTGATTACCTGTGTACTAGGTGCTTTGATAACACGTTATAACACATTTTGGCTTGTTTCAGGTTTGCAGTCACAGCAACACACAGTGCTGAATGTTGTATTTTCATCCATGTTGCTTTTATTTACTTTAAAGTGCTCTTCCCATGTATGAAAGCTATTAAGGTCATCGTATCAATATTACACGAGTGTAATGTGCCTGGAACATAGACGCTTATGCTGTCAGTATCCTTAAAATACTATTCAAGGCTCTGCCATGAAAAGCTGTGTTTTCTGAACTGGAATGGAAGTGAAAATACATGTGAAAAATTGAAGACTATTGACTGATCTTTAGCAACATGAGAAAACAAATAACTAGCTATAACTTTATGAAGAATAAAATAATTAGTGTGTGTGCGTGTGTGCACGCGCACATGTAAAACAAGACTTATCATTAGATCAGGTGCTTGAGTGCTACAGGCAAAATCTTAAGTTACATAAATTGTAGTAAGTCAGTTAAAGTCAGTAGAACTAAGAAAGTTTATATAAGCCAAGGAATTGGTTCCACATTTTCAAAAATAAGATGCTCATTCAGATATGCACACTGTAAGTACAGCTGCTACAACTGCATGCATGTAAAGTAGTAAACAACATTTACAAATGCCTAGCCCCATAGTTTTATTTATTTGTTTATTTTGTTAATTTTACTACTGATTTCTTGCATAGGGGTCCAAAGTTTGGATCAGGGTCCTTTTTTACAGTGAAGGTACAGACATAATGAAAAGACAGGCCCTGCCCCAGGGAGCTGACAATGCAAATAAAAGACAAGAGACAACAGCCAAATACTACAAACAGAAGGGAGGACTGTGAGGAAATGCTGGTCAGTGGGATAAGCAGCTCTTGTGCTGTAGCTTCTGATTAACTATTAAAGTTATACTGTAGGCATCACACAAAGGAGAGTCTTACGCAGTTTGGAGGAAGATGGTGAGGTTTCCAGGACAATTGTGCGCAAAGAGCATCTCATATTATTTACAGATACAGTTTCCTGGTGCATGCAGGCTGTTGCATACAGAACTTTGGCTGCCTTTGGGCGCATCTACATGTGCATTTGCTGTGGGGTAGGTTTATAGTTTCATAGTGTTTAGGGTTGGAAGGGACCTAAACAGATCATCAGGTCCGACCCTCTGCCCCGTGCAGGAATGAGTGTGGGGTCATAACACCCCAGCCAAATATCTGTCCAGCCTCCTCTTGAAGACCCCCAAAGTAGGAGAGAGCACCACCTCCCTTGGGAGTCCATTCCAGAGCCTGGCAGCCCTAACTGTACAGTAATGTCTCCTGATGTCCAGCCTGAACCTTCTCTCTAACAATTTGTGGCCGTTATTCCTAGTAAACCTGGGTGGTGCCCGGGGGAACAGAGCCTCCCCCAATTCCCTCTGGTCCCCCCGATGAGTTTGTAAACAGCCACCAGATCCCCTCTCAGCCTTTTCTTGTGGAGGCTGAATAGATTCAGGTCCTTTAGCCTCTCTTCGTAGGGCCTGACCCGCTGCCCCTTGACTGTGCAAGTTGCCCTCCTCTAGACCCTCTCAATGCTAGCCACATCCCTCTTGAAGTGCGGCTCCCAGAACTGGACGCAGTACTCCAGCTGCGGCCTGACCAGCACCACATAGAGGGGAAGGATCACCTCCCTGGACTGGCTTGTGATGCATCTGTAGATGCACAACAAGGTGTGGCTAGCCTTACTGACCGCTTCCTTGCATTGGTGGCTCATGTTCATCCTGGAGTCAACAATGACTCCAAGATCCCTTTCTGCCACTATGTTAACAAGAAGGGTTTTCTCCAGCCTATAGGGGTGTTGCTGGTTCCTTCTCTCTAGTTGCAGTACCTTGCACCTGTCTGCATTGAATTCCATCCTATTCTCATCCGCCCAACTCTGTAATTTGTCTAGATTTAGCTGGATTCTGTCCCTCCCCTCCAGCAGGCCCACCTTGTCCCACATCTTGGTGCCTTCAGCGAATTTGGACAGCATGCTTTCCACCACCATATCCAGATCGCTGATAAAGATGTTGAACAGTACAGGCCCCAGGACTGAGCCCTGGGGGACTCCACTGCCCACATGCCTCCAGGTTGAAAATGACCCGTCCACCACCACTCTCTGGGTGCAACCATCTAGCCAATTTGCCACCCATCTGACTGTGTAGGCATCAGTGCCACAGTCACCTAGTTTTTTTGAGAGAATGTGGTGGGAAATGGTGTCAGAGGCCTTCCTGAAGTCCAGAAAAACAGCATCCACCTCAACCCCCTCATCCAGGGATTTGTGACCTGATTATGAAAGGAAACCAGGTTAGTTGGGCAGGATTTATTTCAGGGTTTCATAGTTTTTAGGAGCTGGAAGGGACCTTACAGATCATTGGGTCCAGCCCCCTTGCACTTGGGCAGGAAAGACTGCTGGGGGTCAGATAACCCCAGCAAGATGGGCGTCAAAACATTTTGAAGATCACCAGGGTGTATGACTATACCACCTCTGGGGAGAGCCTGTTCCAAACCCTTGGCACTTAACTTGTAAAGAAGTTTTTCCTTATGTCTAGCCTGAAGTGATCCTCAATCAGCTTGTGCCCATTATTTCTTGTCCTCCCTTGAGGGGCCTTGGTGAACAGATGCTCCCCCAGGCCCTGATGTACACCCTTGATATATTTATAGGCTGCCACCAAGTCCCCTCTGAGTCTTCTCTTTTCCAGGCTGAAAAGTCCCAAGTCTTTCAGCCTCTCCTCATCTGATCTGGTCTCTAGGCCTCAAATTATGTGCGTGGCTCTACTTTGGACTCTCTCGAGCTTCTCCACATCCTTCCTGAAGTGCAGTGCCCAGAACTGGATGCAGTACTCCAGCTGCGGTCTCACCAAGGCCGAGTAGAGAGGGAGAATAACGCCTCAGTAGATGCGTGCCAGTGTTTGATTAACTCTGCTGGCTATAGCATCACACTGGTGGCTCATATTCATTTTGTTGTCTTGTTCACATGTGGTGCTAACAAGCGTAGCACTGCCGAGCCTGTAAGTGTGTTGTGGATTATTTCTCCCCAGACAGCACTTTAGATTTCTCCATATTAAACGACATCTGGTTGAGGTCCGCCTACATCGCAAGCCTGTTCAGGCCGACCTGTATTACCAGCCAGTCTTTGAGCATGATCACACTCTCCTGTAGTTTGGTGTCATCAGCAAACTTGGCTAGTCTGCTTTTAATACCCGAGTCCAAATTGTTGATGAACATGTTGAAAAGCACTGGTCCTAATGCACAGAGCCCTAATGCATGCCACTGATCACCCTCTGCCATGATGACTCAGTTCCACCAATCAATACTCTCTGTGTGCTAGAGTAAATTAGAGTAAACCCACCTCAGTAAAGCATCTATACGTGCAGGAATGCAGGAACAGATCCGCTGCTCCTGACAGCAATCTGCTTCCAACCCCTTTGGTCCTGTACCAGTCCCCTGCAGCAGCCAGGGGGAGCTCTAGGCTTCATCTGGGTCCTAGCCTAGGGGCAGGCAGGGAGCATGGGGCTAGGGGACTGCTGCCTCCTGCCAGGGGCTGACAGATTGCTCCCTGCCCCCAGGAGGCTGCATGCTGCTGGAGTGGACTCTGCCACTGGAGCCCAGGTGGGGACAATGTCCCTTTACCCTGGCAGCAGGGAGCTCCTGGACCTGGATCCCCAGCTAGGGACAGGGGACTTGGAAACAGCTGCAAGGGAGGAGCTGACCGGGGAAGGTCCCAGCCCCTGCTGCAGGATTGTGGGGTGGGGGCTAGGGAGCTTGTTCCCAGCCCCAGCTCTGTGATCGCAGGGTGGGGGCTGGGAGCCTGTTTCGTGGAACAGCCTCTCCAGCCTGTCCAGCTCCATGATCATGGACTGCAAGGGGAAGAAGTAGGAGGGGCAGAAGGCAAGGGGCTACCTGATCCTCCCCAGCCTCTGCTTTCTCTTCAGTAGCAGTGATGGGGTGGGATGAATTTAAGGCATCTCTCTAATAATAAGATTCTATACCTGGAAAATTATAACAAATTTATATATTTTCCATATATAGAATCTGATTATTAGGAAGTCATCTTAAATTCAGGGCCAGCTTAGATTTACGTAAATATGGTACATTCACTTTATAATATTGATCCTGCATTATATTTTGTTCAAAAGTATTTGCATAAACTACATCAACTGATAACCTTGAACAACAATGAGATTAGTACCAAACGATACCCAATATGTTTGGAAAGCTTGAGGTCAAATCAGATTGCTAGCAGCAAGAGCACTCCAAAAAGCCAAATTAAAGCAATGTAATTCACCATGATATAACATACTGTGAACTAATATATTGCAGGAGGTTGGAGAGGATGGTAATGAGGATTTGGAAACGACACAGAAACATATAATCCAAGCTTTTACCTTGGAGGCAAAAAAATCTCTAAAAGGGTGACTGGTTTTACAAAAAAACATAAAACATTTGTGTTCATCTTCCAAATCAAGATACAGAAAAAACGACAGACTAAATACTTGTAGGTGTGTGGGGGGAAAAACTTGCGGTTGGGACAACATTCCTTCCAGCAGGAAGGTAAGGAGTATGTTACTAACCACAGGAAGAATTATTAGAAATAGAATATCATGTGTCAGCTAAAGGAATGATACTTTTCCCCCAAAAAGTTGACATAAGCAGTTAACTCTCTACGGTCTGATTTTTCACTCTCTTGTTCTTTTAAAATTTATTCAGATTTTAAAAAATGACTAAGGAAAACAGTTTTGTGCAGTTCCGTGTTGGTTTTTTCTTACTGTCTTTTCTACCAAGCTTGCCCCTTTTTAAAACTGAACAATGGCTTTTCCTACTGCTATTCCTGAAAACTGAACCTCAAACTGGAGCACAGCTTGATTTTGGCTCTGGTTCACACATCAACACCAGTAATAATGTTTGGCAGACAACTTAGTTAAGAGTTCTGCAATAGATGAGCAAGAAAAAAAATCTAATTCACTCTTCCTGAGTGGGAGTTAACTCTAAAGGGCTAGCAGGAAAATATATACCTGGAAAAAAAGAGTTTAGATTAAGAAAAAAAAAGTTTTATAACTAATGAGTGCTTATCTGGCTGTCTGCCCTGACTTATCTGGCTTTGTTATCTAACAGATTGCTCTTTCCACATTAAATACATTACATGGTCAAAAGTCTTCCTGCATAAGCCCAGCACAAAAAGCATAACAACATTTTAAAGTTATTCCAATTTATCCTCTTCACATTCTTCCAGAAATACCCCAGAAAACAGTGTGTTCTGCTCTGTAGAAGATCCCATGCCATGCTCATTACTGTGGTATATGAGCACTTCCCAGTAGCGTCTTAAGGTAACAAACATCTGTCAAGCACTACAGGTTTCCCTTGCTTTATGCTGTATATGTGTTCCTGGAAAACGGCACATAACTCGAATTCACATAAAGGGAACCCACTTTACAATGTAACAAATAGGGATACGTTCTAAGACCTCGACTGCACTGACCCCCAGACCCATTTCTACCACTTTTACAAGACAATTTAGGTACTCACCAACAGCAGACAGTACACACAAGCACAGGGCACTATCATAACGGGGATGGCAACTACAGAAACACGTCGCAGACAACAAGTGAGGAGCACACACCCACACATGAGACTATATTTTGGTGTGCGTCATTTCCACAATGCACTGCACGTAGCAGCTGACTGCAGGTTTCCAACAATCGCATAAGAATTAATTTACTTTGCATACAACAAATTTTTGGTATAAAAAGGGTCATCGCATAAGAGCGAATTCGCACAAACAGAAGTCATATAAAGCGAGGGAAACCTGTATTTATTCTCTCATTCTGTCCAGCAAAGAAAGCATGTGCCTGAAATATTTTGGTTTTCAGTATATGTGGAAGGGTAACTCATCTAAACTTGGGCTGCTCAAAGACAGAGCCTCATTCAGAATTCAAGGTGCTGGAGGTACCACCCTGTCAACACTGGCATGATACAGGAGACAGGTGGTATGTCATATTGCTTCTGGGTTTCCATGTAGAATTGAGGGCATTTTTTGACTTCAGATGTCTTTTATAGCATGGGTCAGGCGATCAGATGAGCTCATTAAGGATTCGTCACATGGCTTTGTTCCTGGAAGGTCTTGCCTGACCAACCTTGTCTCTTTCTATGACCAGGTGACACATTGCCTGGATAAGGGAGACAAGGTTGATGTCATATATCTGGATTTCAAGAAGGCCTTTGACTTGTTCTCCCATGAGGTCCTCATGGTTAAGCTGGAAAACTGTGGCCTCGACCATCTCACAATCCGATGGCTGGGGAACTGGCTCTGGGCTTGGACCCAAAGTGTACTGGTTGATGGGAGCAAATCAACATGACATGAGGTGAATAGTGGTGTCCCTCAGGGCTCAGTACTTGGGCCAGTACTCTTCAACATTTTCATTAATGATCTAGATTCGGGCATCAGATGCAGACTGGCAAACTTCACAGATGACACTAAATTATTGGGGGAAGCTGTCACACTAAAGAACAGGCTGGGGATACAGCCCAACCTGGACAGGCTCACAAGGTGGGTGGGCCAAAACCTGATGGCATTTAATGCAGAGAAGTGTGGGGTGCTCCGCCTTGGGAGGAAAAACCAGCATCATACTTATAGGCTCAGCAGTGCTACACTCACTAACACCATGACCAAAAGAGACTTGGGGGGTCTTGACTGACCACAAAATGAACATGAGCTACCAATGCGATGCCATGGCCGGCAAAGCAAACCAAACTTTGGCATGCATTCACCAATGCATCTCAAGTAAAACCAGGGATGTCATCTTCCCACTCTACTCGGCCTTAGTGGAGTACTGTGTCCAGTTTTGGGCCCCCCACTTCAGGAGGGACATGGATAAGCTTGAGAGAGTCCAGAGGAGAGCCACCCGCATGATCAAAGGCCAAGAGAGCAAGCCTTACGAGGAGAAGCTGAGGGACATGGGACTCTTCAGCCTGGAGAAGAGAAAGCTCAGGGGGTGCAGCCTGTAAGAACATAAGGGGGATGCATCAGGATCTGGGAGAACAGTTTTTCACCATGGATCCCCAAGGGATAAGAAGGTCTAAAAGTCACAAACTTCTGGAAGGCTGATTTAGACTGGACATAAGGAAAAACTTCTTTATGGTCTGAGTGTCCAGGGTCTGGAACAGACTCCCCCCAGAGATGGCACAAGCACCTACTCTGGACTTAGTCAAATGGCATTTGGATGCTTATCTTGCAGGGGTTGTTTGATCCCAGCAGACTTCCTGCCTATGGCAGAGGGGCTGGACTTAATCTTGCAAGGTCCCTTCCAGCCCTAATGTCTATGAATCTATGAGTCATGGGGGACCCCAGCCCTTGACTAGTTGCCATGTTCTGAGCCCACCTGGACTTCTAATCAGTCACAAGTTGTACCTTCTCCTAGTCTGTTCTTGAGGTAAAGTTGAATAAAAATGTACTGCTAGTCAGAGCTGCTAGCTAAACATCAGACATCCAATCACACTCCCAACCTGCAAAACCTTTACCAACGGCAGTTGAACAGTATGGAAGGCTGATGTCCTTTCCACAATTCTCATTTTTCCTTCAACCAGCTAGAATGCAATTGGTTTCTGATTGCCATCACACCGCATGTGATGGCAAAACTTTACTTTTGTTCAGTAAAGTTAGCGCAAGTAACTAGAATCAACCTAAAATCTGCTATGCAAGTGAACAGAAAGACGTGTGTGGAATACTCTTTGGGGTAGGCTCAAGAGCAACATCTTTCCTCCCACCTCCCCTTTTTTCCTGCAGGCACTGCTGACTTTAAGTTTTAGCTCTGTTGCTACTACTCTTAGCAAGAATAAACTCTTGTGGGGGTCTGGGAAAGTGTATTCACCCTTAACAGTGAAACTGCCTACCCATGGGGTAAACAAACACAAAAACTTTTCCACTCAACAAATCTCAAAAGGTTATGCATAATGATAGCATATACAGAACTTTCACATGGGAATGCTATTTTCAATATGACCATGACATTTAAAAGTCCTCTTCTTCTATCCAGAAATACTGTACTGGTAGGAGCAGGGCATACATTTTCCCACAAATGATCTAAGAAAATTAGGACTGGAATGGACTTCAGGAGGTCATCCTGTCCAGCTCCCTGCTCAAGGCAGGATCATCTCTGACTAAATCATTCCAGCCAAGTGTCCATCTAACCTGCTCTTGAAAACTTCCAAAGATGGAAGTTTTCACAGAGTTTATTCCACCGTTTCTCTAGGTAGCCTGTTCCAATGCTTGACCACACTCATAGTCAAAAAGTTCCTCCTACTCTCCAACCTAAATTTTCCCCTTCTGAAGTTTGATAAGCTATCAGTGTACCCCATCTGCTCCCCTGTGGTGCTTCTCTGTGGTACCCCCTGCCACTTGCCCCTCCTACTTCCTGGCCCCCATGGTAATCCTTACCCTCCATCATGGCTCTGGCCCTGACTTGTGCTGGGGAACACCCCCCCCCGTGTTGAATGAGGGGGAAAAACTCATTTTCGAGTTGAATAAATAGGGTAACTCCCATCCCCACCAAGGCACCAGTTCTTGCAATTGATCTAAATGCCTGCTCTTCCCCCACATCAATATAGACCATATCATCATCAGACTTAATAACAATGAGTACAATATTCAGGGTTCATTCACCTACAACTCCACCAATGTCATAGTGCCATCATTTGCTTGCAACTTCCATCTGCTACAGTGGACAGATAGGGCAATCTCTATGTGGAAGAATAAATGAACACTCATCTGACATCAGCTGCAGAAGGACACAAAGGCCTGTCAGAGCACTGTAACCTCCCTGGACACTCCATTGCTGATCTCAGGATTACTGTTTTCAGGCACCAAAATTTAAAAAAAACCCCACAGTTTGACGGGGAAATTGCAGAACAAGAAACCATCCACAGACTGGATTGTGTTAAGGATGGTTTAAACATGGAGTATGGATTCTTATCCCATTACCTGGATTTGCTTTTGTGACCCTTTTGTTTCTATGGGTTCTTTGCTTGTATACCTCTCCCAACATTGTCCCCCTCTCCCTTCCTCTCCCTCCTCTTTTCTCACCTTTTGTATTCAAATCACTCGCTTCACTTTATACACTGCTGTTTGCTGTCCTATCACAGTCTCTGATGAAATGAGCTCAAATTCATGAAAGTTTGTGCTGTATATGTAATCTTATTTAGTTAATCTATAAAGTGCATATCTACCTTGCCTTCTGACTGACTTCAAACTAACATGACTATCTACTTCTATCATACCATCCCTTCCATAAACTTATCCAGTTCAATTGCTAAGTGATTCAGGTTCTTTGCCCTCATAACTTTGCCTAGAAAACCATCCCAAAACTTTACTTCTCCAACAGACTGGAAATCAAAAGAAAATTTCTAACACAACATGTCCATAGCCAATATGCTCCTATCCTGCAATACGTGAAAGCTAAACTGTGACAGATTATCACTGCAGGAACAATATGCCACTTACTGTGGGATAGAAATGGGCATATAAAACAGTTACAACAGAGCTGTCATGTAGCAAGATTCACATCCCTGCTTTAATTCTGTATTATTTATTACTCTGTCCATATCCCTTCCCAAACAGTTCTTGGCCTGTGTACAAAGGCTGTCAAAAAGCTTAATGAACCTGATGGCTATTTTTGCATATTGACATTGTTTCCAAGAAACTAAACTGAAATCTGTAACTTATCTTACATAGAGCAAGTGATAAAACAGTTATGATGAAGCCAATATTCTGTCACTTACCAGCATGGCCAAATTGAAGCTGGCAAGTAGGAAGTGAGAGACTTAGAAACAATCTTTCTGTTACCAGTGCATTATTTTCCAGTGTGGGTAGTTTCTTGATGCTAAACGATGCCTAAGTAATCTCTGCTTGCTTGGTATAGCTACTATAATCCTGTGTAAGCCCTAATCAAAGCCACCATCTACTTAAGAACACATAGACAGGGAGATAAGCACAGGCATATAGACAGGGCACAAGGAGATAAGCAGGCTTATATTTCTCAGAAACAGTCAAATTTATGCTAAGGAATAAGGTTTTGGTTTTCAATGACAAAAAATAACTCAATCTTTTATTGTCCCAGATGGATTAGAATTAGAATGTAATACTATTTTGTAAAGAAGGCAAACATGTTGGGATTTATTGCTTTGCTTTCTCATAGTAATGATGCACAATGGATAACATATTTTGACTTCAATGCACAGCCACCCTCCAGCAGGGGGCCCCTTCTGCATATCACTAAATATTATGCTAGCTGAAAAAAATGTATCAGCAGCAGTACATCAAGAACTGCTCATATACTTTTTATTGATTTTACTTACTGACTGCCACAAACACACCTGGTGCTGTGCCTGACAAAATACAGAGTATGTTGTCCCTGGGTTACAATATAAGGCTGAAGGAAGAGAATGGCTTGAACATTATTCCATGTAACTATGTTACTTCTCATTGCATGGTTTCTAGAAACAAAACAGAATTGGTTTGATTATTTTCAAAATTAACTTTGCCCACTGTAGAAATGATGGGTCAATTTATAAAAAGTATCTTACAAGGTCTCATTCAAGTTTATTTCCATATTACTGAACTCATTTTTCAAATCTTGGTGTCTAAATAGTCCTACTTAAATACTTATGCCTGATTTTGTCAGCTTAGACACCTAGGTATAAAGATATCCAAGTAAGTAGAGACCAGATCTTAAAAAGCCTCAGGTATAACAACACTGGTAATTCCCACAACTTTTAGGGAACTGGATCCAAATGTAGTATCCACAAAGCCAGGTTTGGCACTCTATTCCCCTAAACTTTAAAATGGGAGAGTGAGGAAACTAGCCAGCAGTCAGCATGCTGAGCAAGGTCAATGGGAAACACAGAAAGTGGGGTGAAGAAGGGGTCTAAAGTCTTACTTCACTCAGTAGCTTTGGCATTTAACTTGGGGCTACAGGAAGGCATGTGGATTTACAGACTGAAATATCTGCACTACTCCCATAGCTTCTTTTTTTAAATCATGGTTTCCCTCCTCTTTGACCAATAATCTAGTAGTGATAGCACTTGCCCAGGAAGTGGAAGATCTTGTTTCTAGACCCCTGTCAGCCAGAAGAGATTCAAACACACATCTCTCAGGAAACTGTACATCTGACTATGGAGTAGGCTGAGTGGCAGCACTCCATTCCTCTCCAGCCAGAGCTGGACTACTATATGTAAGGAAAAGGGAAGCCAGGGGACCAGAAGGACAGCAAGCAACAGGGACCCCAAGTTAAGAATGGAAGTCTTTTCTGGGTTCACTACTCCCATTGCTATTTATCTAGTCTATCCAATGATTCTTTATGCAAAATGCATTAGCATGCCTCTAAGGGGCTGCCCTTCTCACTGGGCAGAACACACAGGCGTAATATAATTTTCTCTATTCCTGTCTACACAATGGACCAGATACAACAGAATGAGCCAAAGGTACCACCACCCAGAATAGTTGACAGTCTGTTGGTTAAATCTATTCTGGGAGCTGGGAGCTGGTGGGCTTCAGCTAGGGTGACCATATTATTTTTAAGGAAATCTGGGACATTTCCCATTGCTCCCCGCTCCCCCCACCCCCCCATGGTGCTATGCCTCCCTGCCAGCCAGAAGTGAGGGGGAGGAGCAGGGACTGCCTGCAGGAAAATGAGGCGAGTGAAGCCAGGAAAGCAGGTGGCTGGGGCTCTCCTGGGCAAGAGAACAGAAGGAGTGCTGAGCTGGAGGCTGCTGCTGAGCTGAGAGAAAACTGACCTATTCTTTGGGAAGTGTGAGTGCATCACATGTCTGTGAGCGTGTGCACATATATCTGTGTATGTCTGTATGCTTGTATTTGTGTGTCTGTGTCTGTGTGTATACAGCTGCTCCATATCCAGGCTGCTGTATCAGCATGTGTGCGCGCTGCACCTTGTGCAGCTGCTTTACCATCATGTCAGTGAGAGGCTGAACCTCAGCAGCCTCCTCTTGCCTCTATCAGATCCCCTCTATGCACCCCCACTTTTCCCCACCAGCTCTCTTCCCCTTTGGCTCCCTTCCCCATACCTGTCTCCTTGCGTCCCCTGCTCACTCCTTCTCTTTCTCCTCTCTCCTCCCAATTGTTCTTCCTTGCCACTTCCCTGCTTCCCAGACCTCACCCCTTGCTGCGACTGTGACTCTCCACTCACTCCTTTCTCTCACCCCTTCCTCCCGTTCTCCCCTTCTCCAGCTTGTCCTCTCCCCACCGCCCACCCAACACGCACATACACACTCGGTGCTAGCAGGGAAAGTGCTGAGCTGAGCTCTCGGCTCCCTGGCAGCCAGGGGAGTCAGCCAGGGCCACAGTCCCAGGGCAGAGCCCGGGTGTGGGAGTTGGAGAGCAAGGGCTTGGGGACTGTCCAGGTGTGTGTGTGTGTGTGTGAGGGGATGGATGCATAAGGGGGGCGGATGCCTGCCAGTGCAGGTGGAAGCTTTCTGGATGTTAGGAGAGGAGTGGGGGGACACCTTTTGAGGGGAAGGAGGGAGATGCGTGGTCTGCCTGGCAGCACTGGGGCCGGCCCTTGCTCTTGCTTCCAGGGGTGGAGCAGCAGGGAGATACTGCAGGGCTGGGGAGAGCACAGAGCTGCAGGTTGGGAATAAGGGTAACAAGCAGGGCTGGGAGGTGGGGGCTGTGGCTTGGGAGTGAGGGGCACCAGAGGGGTGGGGGACAGTGGGTTGGGAGCATGGGGCACAGGCAGTGCCAGGGGGCAGCAGGTCAGGAGTGAGGGACACCAGCATGGCCTTGGGGGTGGGGTACTGTGGGTTCAGAGTGAGGGGCAGCATCAAGGCTGGGGGGGCCTGTGGCTTGGGAGTCAGGGGCAGGGGCAGAGCACTGGCATATCACTGCCATATCAATCACATATCCCCAACGCACACATGTCCTCATTCTTGAAACTGGAAATATGGTAACCTAACCGGAGTTGTCCCCCCAAACACGGGTCCCCAGCAGCTTGGGTGGGAGGGATGGGGGGAGAGACCCCCACTTCCCTCAAGGCAGGGGTCCAAGCTGCCCTGCCCCCATCCCAAGGAAGCCCCACCACAGCGACCACTCTCTGGTCCTGACTGCTGGACTGCAAATGGGTGAACACATATGTGACCAGCCTGTGCTCACAGCAGCACTCTCCTACCCCAGGCAGGAGAAAAAATGCCCAGCTCAGTCTGCTGCTCAGGAGGAGCCAGGCTGGGCAATGTGAGAGGGATGGCACCATCCTGGGATTTTGTTTGAATTTTCACTAGCTAACCAGGATGCTGGCACAGCCTACGAAATCTGGGACTGTCCCAGCCAAACTGGGACATGATCACCCTAGCTCTAGGCCCTCTTCAAACCCACATTTCCCATCCTGACTGAATGCTCTAATTAGGCTCTTGCATGAAATGTGGTAGCAAGTTCTTTAATTAACATGGTAACAAGCAATGACTCCACTGCTGTGAGTGAGTGTTTGGCATCCTTCCTGGGCATATACCTCATAGATTAAGTTCCTCCAGGACTTGTGTTCAGGAACTGTGAAACCCAGTTCATGAACCTAAATGACCTCCGGCAGGCTTAGGTGTCTAAATGTTTGGCTTTGCCAAAATTACGGTAACTCTGGGTGGGCATAGTAATTTTAGGTAACTACAGCTTGTAAGATTAGATAGGATCCTTGTGGCTCAATTACTTGGAATCTTAGTCCTTCTGAAGACTGGGTCTGAAGTTTCATTGTGTATTTTCAAGGGGTGAAAAATTGTTAGTGTTATATATATGAAACGTATAGCTTTAAAACACTGCTCAACCTACCCAGCCCCACACACCAGCATGATCTGGTACTCAGAACCATATAATCTGGCCCATGGCACTCCTCATGAGCCCAAAATTTGGCGGCAGGAAAGCCGAGGCAGCATTAATTGCTGTGTCTCTGGGCTGTGGTGCAACAATTAATGCTGTGATGGTGGGACAGAGTGAGAGACCCCGTGGGCGAGATGACATAGCTTTGCTGCTTTAAAGTATTCGACCTTGCAAAGAAAGGCCCCATTCTTACTCCCGCTAAATCAGAGACAAAAAGCATTGTAGAGGCAAATCATCCATTGATGCAAGTTGTCAGAACTACATTTAGGCACAAGGCATGGGAGGTGATAGTGCCTCTCTACTCAGTGCTGGTTAGGTCTCATCTGGATTATTGTGTGCAGTTCTGGGCTCTACATTTTTAAAAAGCACATGGAGAAGTTAGAGAAGGTCCACAGGTGGGCAACAAAGATGATCAAGGGCTTGGAAAGCAAATCGTATGAGGAAAGGTTGAAGGAGCTAGGCATGTTCAGCTTCTGGAAAAAGTGCTTAAGGGGGTACTGGATAGCGGTCTTCAAATACTTGAAGGGCTGCCATAAAGAAGAGGGAAAGCACCTTTTTCTCTCTTGCCGCAGAGAGGAGGATTCAGACCAATGGATTGAAGTTGCACCAAAATAAGTTTAGACTGCAAAAACTTCTTCACTGTGAGAACAGTGAGGCAGTAGAATAGATGGCCTAGGAAAGTTGTGGACTCTCATCACTGTAGGTGTTCAAGAAGTTACACAGTCACTGGCCAGAGATGATCTAGGCTGGAATAACTATGCCTATGTTCTACTGTGGGTATTTCCCATGCTTCTGGGATTCCCTGGTTGCCCCTGACCCCCTGCCCAATTCTGCTACGTGTCAGGATGTTTTTAAGCCTCCCTCAGAGGCACTGGGTGTTGGTTACAGCCAAGGCTGGGGACTTTGACTGGACTGTGCCAATTCTCCTGCTGGGACCAAAGCCAGAGGTCCCTGGCTAGACGGTCTTAGGGTCAGACCGATCACCATATTTGGGGTTAAGAAGGCATTTTACCCCATGGTCAGATTGGTACAGCCTGTGGAGTGTTTTGCCTCCCTCTGTAGTGTGGGGTGTGGCCATCTCCCCTGGATCTCTTTAGCATATATTGAGAACATTTCACAGAAGCAGGACATTGGCTGCTGTGATTCCCCGGTGTTACCTGTGGCAGGTTAGGGTGTTATTCTATGTTCTGTCAGGGTTCCCAGTAGTCTTACATAGCTTAGATTATGGTTTGCATGGGATGGTTTGGATAAGGATGATCCTGCCTAAGGCAAGGGGTTAATCTCTGGGTCCCAGCCCTACTTTTCTATGATTCTGTGACACTTTGCCACCAGTCTTCAATCTTTTGTGGGGGAGCAGGCTGGTGGGTCAGGCTTGTAGTTAAGGTTTTTGAAACCCTGCAAGATAATTTGGCAAATTCACGAGTAGATGGTTAATCTAGTATAGAGCAATTTGTACCTAGTGCAAGTGTGGTTAAGAAAAACACCTATTATTTCTGTAGCCAGCTACGCGTGTCTAATTTTGGCTAAGATACATAACAGCAAATCAGTTAGAAAATATTAAATGTATAAAAAATGTTAGAAAAGCTATATTTCTCCATATGGAGTAAAGAAATGTGTCTGGGAATGCTAGAACCATAGCTGCAAATTCTTGTTGTCTCACTCATTTCCTGATAAGATCCATACACAAAAACCTAAAAAATGGATGAACTGCAGTGACTTCTGTTGTGCAAGCTACTAAATTCAAGATGTCTTTTGAAGTGTCTGGCAGATTTATGTTCAGAACTCACATAGGGCTGCATGATTCAGAGAACGTAGCTAGGCAGATGCATTTCTGTTTAAAAAGAAAAAGTTGCCCTATTTACAAGAGATCTAAATGTTAATGCTTATCTCAAGCACCTATTTAGTGCCACGAGCGTTGTTACTGTGCTTCAGTACAGAGGAAGGTAATTTTAAAGTGTTTTGGGACCCTAAATGCAGCTGTGTGGTGAAGCAATAGGTTACATTGACTTAATACACACACTGCAGTCTCACAAACAGGCAGCTGAAACTACTTTTTTGAACTGCAGAAGCTAGAAAACCTCCCAGATTAGTCTTCTTTTCTTTCAATGAAAGTAATCTTGTTCTAACATTGGAGTTCCTAGATTTACAGTAAACTGCCATGGAGCCATCCAATGCATGGCATATTGCAGTTTTAAATCATAGCGTGTAGATGACAGGCCCTTTTTTTCAAAATCTCATGCCATTCCATCCACAAGATTGCAGCCACTTCCCTTTTTCTCCAAACAAGAAAAATCAAAAACAAAGAGGATTTCAAGGGGAGCATACAGGAGGGGCATTTGCTATAATACATCACATTTTTTGCTCAAATTTGGCGGTAAACTTAAATAGATGTGTATGCCAGGCTTATTGTCCAAGTCAAACTTCTTACTGTTTTTACAGCTGAGCTTCTGTGTGTTCCATGCTGTGTGAAAATGCAACAGGAACAAATGCTCTGGTGTAACCTTTGAACAGCATCATGAAACATTTTTTTTCTTTGATTGCTGTGGAGTTCTCTGGATTTACAGAGGTAAATCCAGCATGTGTTCCACAGGGCATATAGCTCTGGTTATCTCAATTTACCATGCAATCCTACTCTCAATGCAATTCCCTCTGAAAGATTCTTCTGAAAACCTCAGTGGGAAAAAAATCCTTCTAAATAAATCGCTCCTCTGGGCTTCTTAGTGTTTTTTGCCTGTTTTGGATTTTAAGCAGTTCAAAATATCATATTTTATGGCTTTTAAAGCAAGCAGAACTCTTCATACTTATAAATAGTCCTTAACATGCACTTTGAATTTCACTGACTGGAGATGATCCTGTACCTCAGCTTAAACTCTTGTGGTTTAACTATATTTTGTACAGGCTTTCCTCAGGTAAACTCATAAACTCATATCAACTGAATAAAAGTAGAGTGACAATTTGAAATATAGAGCATAGTTTTGCAAGCAATTCAAAATATCCTTCAGATATTTTTTTTTACTAGACCCACAAAAATTCCAAGCTGTGTGCTGCAGGATTCATTCTGGTCTATATGATGTGTATCTAAACAGTGCAATACTCTTCTGAACTCAGGTACATTGTGAGACTGGCAGTTGCCAAATGATTGCTTACTGTTTTTCTGATTGAAATGTGGTGTTTCATATATATGCATTTTACAAATTATAAATTTTACAAAATGTATACATTTCACAAAGTATATATATTATATAAAATTACATATATGATTTGTATGTGTGTGTGAGTATACATATACACACAAATCATATACATAATTTTATATACACACTCACACAAATCCTGTATATAATTTTATTTTTCAAGGGAACATGCTACTGGCCTTGCTTCTTGTATATTTTAGAATAAGAGTTATATATAGATTTCATAACTCCCTGGCAATACTGATGTCTGTCAATAAGAATTTTAAGGACAAGCATTTCAGGCTATATTTTTACCATCAACACAAGATATCATCTACATGGCAAAGAATTGGAAGCAAAAAAAAGTTTGCAGACATTATCAGTGAGGTAATCAAAGTGCAGCAGTAAGCAACTCCCAACAAGGTCCACTCAGTATATTGCAGATCACTGAACATGTTTCACACATCAGGGAAGCCAGTCATAAAGGATGGAAAATGAATTTAACTGCTACCACCTCATCCAAGTTTACTCAGCTTGCTCCAGGCAGCCATACCTTATTCAGTGATTCTCAGCTAAGCTTCCCTGGCAACCTGGGTTGCCTTGAAAGCCTTTTAAGGATGACACAGGGTGCCATGCAATGTTAGTACTGTTAGGAGTGCATACATGATTCACAAGATAAACTCAGAAATTTCAACTAGGAATAGTTTCATAGTTTCTAGGGTCGGAAGGGACCTGAGCAGATCATCTAGTCTGGCCCCCTGCCATGGCAGGAAAGAGTACTGGGGTCAAACGACCCCAGCAAGGTGTTCATCTAACCTCCTCTTAAAAACCCCCAGGGTAGGAGCCTGCACCACTTCTCTTGGAAGTTGGTTCCAGA
>NW_017729024.1:80515411-80523646 GCF_001723915.1 Gavialis gangeticus
GGAGGCAAAGAAATCGTTAAACATGTTAGCTTTGCCGTCTGGTGTGACGACCAAATTTCCCAATGCGTCCTGCAAGGGCCCCACATTACCCAGGACCTTCTTTTTACCCCCTATGTATTTAAAAAAGGACTTCTTATTGTCCTTAATCTGGGAAGCTAGTCCCAGTTCCATCTCTGCCTTGGCCTTCCTAACTACCCCCCTACATCCTCAGTATCAAAAACTTTGTGACCTGTTCTGGTCTTCCTGGGTTCTTTGCAGCAGAAGAATTGCTGTGTTATTTTCCTGTAGTCAAAAAACAAGTTAAAACTCCCAACTCAAGGCTGTTGATTCCATTAAGGTGGTGATTCTCAATCTTTTCAGATTGGTGGCATCTCTTGATAGACCCAAGGTACTTCTCCATAGACTCAGGGCAGCTCTTGGAAAATGCCAGCTCTTATTTTTGACTTGTTTTTGACTACAGAGAAATAATAGCGTAATTCTGTTGCAAAGAACTCAGAAAGACCACAACAAGTCAGGGTGTTTTCACACTAAAGATTTCCATTTGAAATCTCTGCGTTTATCTTGTGAATTGTGTTGCACACCTAACATAGCTAACATTGAGTAACACCTTTGAAAGAATCTCAAACCCTAGTTGAGAATCACTGCATTATGGTGACCAGATTGCACACAGAATTGCACACCACATCCCTTTGTGGATCTCTGCTTCTATTGCAGATGCTCAGTCTAAAATTTGGCCCCATCATTATTAGCTGAATACCTGCTGTAGAAGAACATACTGAAGTGAAGTCTATGTAAACTGGCCGGCAAATGACACTGTAAGTGTAAGATGGTATAAGTGTAAAAAATAGTAACTCCTCAGTCATGTAAAGGTTAACTCCTCTTTTTTTTGTACAGAGTGAACTTAAATAAAACAATTCTCCAGCATATTGAAGAGTTTACTCATAATTCCATTACTGAGGTGAATGGTATCAAGGCTCCAAAGAAAACATTAAACATTTGCTGTACTCTACAGATGTTTTACCACAAGCAGAGAGGTGGGTAGTCGTTAAATTCCCATTCAGTGTGTCATCCTTTGTTAGAGAGACTCAAGCAATTTTGAAAAGGCTCATCGTCACCTCTCCTCCCATTTTCAATCCCTTAGGTCAAGATATCTGGGGTAGATTTTTTTTAAGGTGGCCAGTGATTTGGATGCAGAACTTAAGTCTGATTTTCAGACTTTCATTTACTTTCACCTGGACTCCTGGGTGGCTTCTTAGCACCTCTGGTAATTAAAAGCAAAAAATGTCAAGTATCTTAAATACAGCACAGAAGTTAACTGACCACTTACGTTTTTGGCTTAGATGACTGAATTTAAGTGGCTGTGAAGTGTCACTTTCCTAGACTACAGTCCCTAGGAACTCCTGAGGCTTCCTTATCTAACATGCAGGAAATTATGCAGTGTAGACCTTCCTTGTTAGGTCTTAGAGCAGTGATTCTCAACCAGGGTCATGTGGCATCATTGGGTGTCTTGACAGCTTCTCAGGCATGCCACTCAATGTTAATAATGTTGTGTGCAAACATGACTCACAAGATAAATCCAGAGATTTCAAATAGGAATACATAGCGTTAAAAACATTCTATCTTTTGTAGTCTTCCCAAGGTCTTTGCAACAGAAGAATTGCATTCTTATTTTTCTATAGTGAAAGCATGAGTGAAAACGAAGAGCTACCATTTTCTGAGGGGTACCTTGAGTCTATACAGATTGAGAACCTCTGTGTAAGAGACAGGAACCACATCTTCTTTGTGGCAAAATTACGTAAGTGCAGTCAGATCATTAGAGAAATAACCTGGCCTGCTGAGTTCTGTGTTAGGTAATTAATTTCCTTAAAAAAGATGGTGTCATTTAAGGTTGAACAGTTCCAGGAGGGGAACAGGGTAGGGAGCTCTCCCTGAAGTAATTGGGGGTAAGATGGAGTGTATACAAAGGCTATAAAAATGTCTCATATGGGAAGGATACTTCTAGGAAGTGAGTGCCTTGGAAGTTTGTTTCATTTCAAATCTGGCCCTCTAACAGAATACTTTGGCTTGGTCTAGCACTAACTCCAGCAATCAGATCCTTTTGATGTAGGTATGATACCTTTCACCTGATCTTTTCCCGAATTATTCTGATGAAGCAATTATTGCTGCACAGCGGCCATGGGAGGGTGTGGCACCTTCAGAATTACAAAGCCAAAATACTGGGTGCTTGCTTGTTTTGCTCTGAAGTTTGTTAACCAAGTTTTGTGACTACTGTAATTCTTCCTTCCCACACCGTTACTACAGCTCACTGAAACAATGGTGTCATTGACTTATGCAACTGCACTATCTGACTAACATTTCAGTGATATTAAGTTTGGCTCCATTAATTCCACTCTTTAGTAATAGTGGGTGGGGGAAGTTATTCTTCATAGTAGTAGATGAGCCTGTAAATCTGGATCCAAGTTTGATCCTTGAAGCCTAAAATTAAAATCACATCTTTATGATGGATCGGGGTGGGCACCCTAAAACCAAGGCATCTGAACACAGTCACCTCTGAAAATCTTCATCTAACAAGTTGGTAGTGTATCATAATATTTCAGTTATTTCAGGGAAACTTAAAAAGAACTTTATTCTAAAAAATACATTGCATTTTTAATAATGGAGTACACCCTGTTTATTAGGCATTCAATATTCCCACTTCTAAATTTATCTTTTGCCTAGAACTGTTTAGAAATGCAAAGTGTGCCATTAGAAAAAAGATCTTTTTCTCCCTGAAATTACAGCCATGGCTAATTTTGTAGATCATGTTAATGGATTGTGATCTACGAAGATTTAGGAGAGTTCTAAATCTGGAAGGATTTTGCAGGATGAGCCTCAGTTCATTGCTCATAGGTTGTAATTGGTTTTTATCATGCACGTCCCCTTTCAGTAGAAGAAATAGGTAACCACTCAAAATTAGAACATTTATTTCACTGACAGTCTTCTAATGTCATTTATCCTTTCTGAATACACATTTTGACCAGGTGTCTATAATATCAAAGATTTCTGCCTTTCTGAAGGCCTGCTTTTGCAAGGCTCTGCATGTTCTTGATGTCCACTGAGCTGGAAATTGAGCTCATTCAATATTTCATTGGGTCAAGGTGAGAAAGGAGGGCTTTACCTGCAGAAAAACAGCAACGTAAAACTGCTAGGCTATTTTGCCCACAGCATCTAGTCTGAATTCTTTTTATTACAGGATTACTGGGCATTGAACCTGAACATGTGGTAGCCTGCCAGTGGTTAAATTGAAGCCCACTGATGCTCTCTGCCCACCACTGAATGTGGGAGTTTTGGTTGCTGTTGGTGACTAAAATTGGCAGTAGGGGAAAAGTTGGTGGAGAGGGGAAGCAAGCAGTGGCGTTCACCCCTGGGTTCCAGACCAATGCCAATACAGTGGCTCTTGCAGCTGTGTTGCCAAACCACTACTGGAGGTGGGCCATCTGGCCTGTGAGAAGCCTCAGGTTCTGGATCCAGCTCACAGGGCTAAATAGGTTAGACACTCCTGATTCAGAACAAAATTGCTTCTGAATAGATTGCAGACAAGTTTGCAGACGCTATGACTGACTGAGCTATATTTTTTAGCTACCAAATTGAAGACATGAAAGACTTGACTTACAGGGAACCACAGCTTGCAGATGCTTTCTGAATAAATTACTCTGCCTTGGCAATGTCTTATTGATCCCTCCATGTGCTTAAGAGCAGTATTTTATACATGGCTTCTGATAAGCAACCACAATTGAATTTATTTCAGTCACAAGTTTAAGGAGAATAAAGTGATTTATTTCTATTTTTAAGGCTCTGAAGTGTCTCTTACATCTCTACAAGCATGCCCTAGGCCCCAGACTAGAGGCTATTTTGAGTGGGAGGACTCTCCACCCCTCTTGTTGAAGCAATGCAGCAAAATGTGAAAGATTCAATGGCATAGAGAGGGGATTGTGTCTCTGTTACCTGTAGGATGACCACCCATCCTTAATTAGGCGGGACAGTCCCGAAATGTAAACATCAAGTCCTGGTCCCAGGCTGAATGACTCCAAAACAGCATTTGTTCCAGACTCACCTCAACCCAGTCAGATCATAGCAACTATCATCCAGTATCGTAAGCATGGATCTGGGTTTTCTGTTTGCCATGGAAAAATGTGGATTTTCTCCTCTGAAGGTTTTCCCTTGCAGGTTGGCAGAGTTCCAGCCTGCAGGGGGGAGAGTCCAGCGTACTTGGGGCTGGGGGGCGTGGGACACAGGGGATGTGACATGCATGTGTGTCTATGTACACATGCACACATCCAGCAATTCAGCCAGGTAGCAGTGGAGAGCAGTTCCCCAGCTGCCTGCAGGTAAGTCTATGGAGGGATGGGGCATAGGTGATGTGGGGAGGGGTTGTGATGGGGGCAGATTGAGGCCCTCAAGGTGAGGGAGGGAGAGGGGCAGGGTTGGTGTTTGGGACTGGGAGCTCCGCCCAGCTGCGGTGGTGCATAGGGCCTGGGACCAGGGCAGGAATGTGTAGCTGCAGGTCCCGGCCAGGGAGCGGGACAGAGCCATAGGTGACTCATCTGGAGGGTAGTGTGGGGGCTTATTCTCCACTGCTTCATGCACTCCCAGGGAGGGGGGCATAGGAGAGCTTGTGTCCCCCACCAGATTTGTGTGTGGTGCACAGGCAGATGCAGGCTGCCTGCTGTGGGCATGGGCCTCCCCACCCTGCTGCCCTCCCCCAGTGGGTGAGACCCAGTGCAGGAGGGCAGTGTGGAGCAGGGAGGCTTGATGTCCTACTTTTGCATTTTGAAAAGGTGGTTGTTAGAACATTTACCAATTTAAGGCATGAGTCCTAGATCCTGGTTTCTGCTGCCACAATGGTTCATGCATTTTACAGTCAGTCACTGGATAAAATATGGAAATATTCCAGGGAGCAGGGGCCAGACTCCATCTCAGCCACTCCTAAACATGAGGCTACAGAGATCCTCTGTGACCCCTTCCTGGCCCCACACATCTAGAAAACTTTGCCACACACTAACACAGCTTCAACCAAAGCTGAGAGTGATCCCAACCTAACTAACCTATAGCCTGGCTCTTAGGACTCTCTCCTGGGAGGTAAACTGTGTAGATTTGAATACCCTCAGACTAAGAGCCTAGGATGCAGACCTTACAACTTTTGGGTGACTTCACTGCCTAGTGGGTAAGCAGTCATTCACTTCTAAAATGGACAATTTAGGTGTCCAACTCCAAGAGATTGTTCCACGTTGCAAATCCCAACCTGACATAGGTGCCCAAACACCAAGAGAGGCTTGGGATTTAAGACACCTCTCTTTCTCAAGCATTTCCTACTGGCTTGCTACCCCCTTGGTATGCTGACTGTTGCTAATTCTATTGAAACACCTTCCTCCCTACATGCACCATATAGTAAGCTGCAATACTAACCCAGTGGTGTTGACTGTTCCAGGGACCACTATTTAAAAAATAAGTGGTGACACACATATCCCTTTGTGGATCTAACTCTCAGTGTATACCCTGAACAGGGAACCAAGTTGGCTTCATACAATAGGACTCAACACCCCAGGCACTCAGTTAAGCCTGCCTCTTCACAAAATCATGAAGTTACAGCATCAGGGCTACTGTAGTTTATGTCAGTCTATCACTACCAAAGAAGCAATTATGCAGGTGAGCCACTGCTACTAGGCAGCATATGCTGACCAGCATGCCTCCTCCTTGCAATCTACTCCCTGTTCCTGGGGAAGCTGAGTGGTTAGTCAGACCGTCAGCTGCCTGGTTAGGGCAGCTTTTGGCCACCAGTGTTAGCCCAAAGCTACTTTATTCAAGGTTAGGGATAATCTTTGCTTTAAAAAAGTAATGTGTAGTAGCAGAGTTTCAGATTATATTAGATTTAGTCTTCAGTCCATTTAAATCTGGGGTATCCAACCTTTTTGAATGTGGGGCCGGATCATGAACTTTTTATCACCCAGTGGGCCGCCGAGCCATAGTCAGACCTCACGGGAAGCACTTGGCAAGTCTGAAGAGAAGTTAGCCAGACTACTACAGAGTCTTATGCCATGTCTCCTTCCTATATGCAAATTTAGACTGGTTCAGTTCATATTAGAGGCTCCAGACAGAAGTACAGCTCCGAGTTGTAACTCGGAACGATTTTTGCACAGCATTTTGAGCTATAGCATTACCCCACACCAAACAGAAATTCGCTATTGGTTCCGGGAGGGCCTGCAGCCAGGTTCTCACAGTAATGGCCAGGGCTCTCTGCCAAACACGAGTGCATGGCTGCAGACAGCTTCAGGTGAAAATCTGACCCGCGCATTGAATGAGGTATCAGATAAAGATGTTTCAAAATGCATTATTTTTTGTAACTTGTCTGCCCTGCCTCCCAGCCTGTAACTGTTTTCCTCATGCAACAAGGGATCAGATTTTCACTGGAAGCTGTCTGCAGCTGTGCACGTGTGTTTGGCCACAGCTATAAACTGCTTTCTGGCATCAGATCAGGCAAAAATTATTACTTCTGTCTGCACCCAGAATCCAACCCTAGTTGTTCCCCGCCCCCCTGCCCTTTTTTTCTAAACAGTCCTTATGGCAAGGTGCATTTGATAGTTATCATTGGCAACTGGTGCCACCTCAGTTGGGGGGGGGGGGGGGCATGTGCCCCCCCCAGCAACCAGTCAGCGACAGGGAGGGCCCCCCCCATAGCCAATCTCACTGATCTCACATATGGGGGGGAGAGGGGGGTCCCCCCACAGCCATCGCACCACTCGGGAGGTTGCCACGGTGCTCCCAGAAGTGGCTGCGGTGCTTCATTTGGTGCTCCCACTCCCTGGCCGACACTTGCAGGGGGTGGGGGGCACCAGTGTTCTTGTCTGCCCGTCACCTAAGCAGGCAGTGCGTCCATCATGGGGTGCTCTCACGGGGTGCACGTGCACCCCCTACATGTCACCACTGCTGCTTAGGAGCAGCTGACCCTGTTGAAAGTTAATAACCTGCCAGGTGAATCCCTTCACAGCTGGCAGGAAATGCTCTTTGCCATCTCCTCCCAACTCCAGGTCCTTGCAGCCATCTGCCTCTTCCACAATGTACCTGCTTCTGAATCGATCATGATTAACCAGTGCATTTGGGGGACAGGGCTAGACATTTTATCTTGTGACAATTACTTTGGCACCTATGGCTGCTTTAAACTTATCCCGTGATGAACCAGTGACTTGTGTAGTTGGCCACACATTACATTTATCACGTGACTAAGCAACTGTGCAGTACATTTAGACCCACCACAGGTGCAAAGCAACGGGCAAAGGATAAATAAAAAAAACAATACCCAACCTAGCCCAACCCCCCCAAAAGAGGTGGTGAAGGGGTGAAGAGGACTTTTCAGGTGTAAAATAAACACAATTACTGCGCGACTGAACAGCGACCTGCGTTATGTAGGTGAGGTTTAGCAGGAGCTTGAGGGTGGCGGCGGGAAGGGAGCAGCACACGAAACCCGCCAGCCTCCCCGCCCCGCGAGGACCGTTGGAAGCGCCCCACAGCAACCGCCAGCTCGCCCCCGCCTGGGGGTGGGGTCTAGAGCCTGCGCCTTGCGTCACCTCCGGCCTCTCTCCGGTCCCGCCCACTGGGGCGGGGACGGGGCGTGGCCCCGGGTTCCGGCCCCACCCTCCCCCTTGCTCCGCCTGCAGCGCTGTACGCATGCGCGCTGGCCCGGCGCCGGCGCAGTGGCGAGGGAAGGAATAGGGCCCGGAAGCGGGATGGCGGTGGCGATGGGGCAGCAGTGGGTGCTGGTGGAGATGGTGCAGGCGTTCTACGAGGTGAGCGACCCTCTCCCCCCGGGGCGCGCGGCGTCGGCCCTCCCATCCCCCCATGCACCCATCTGGGGCGGGGCGTGGCGTTGCTTGGGGTTGCCCGGTAGGTCCTCGTGCGGGCATCTCGTGGGGAGGGCATCGGGGTGCTGGGGTCTGGGGGAGTGGGTCGGGGGGCAGTAAAAGTGAGTGCTGGCGTCTGGGGCAGCTAGATCTGGGTGCTGGCACCGAGGGGCGGAGTGTATATAGGTGCTAGCACCTGGGAAAAAATGGATCTAGGTGCCGGCACCTGGGGGGGGACTGGATCCACCCAGTGCCACCATCGTGGGGGCGTGCTGTATGCTGGCACCTGGGGCGCGGGTGAGGAGCTGGGTGATAGCATCTTTTGTGGGATGCAGGTGGGTGCTGGGCTCTGGGGGAAATG
>NW_017729024.1:80528646-80559484 GCF_001723915.1 Gavialis gangeticus
ATTAGGGGGCACAAGTACAGAGGGCAGGGGTGCTGCTGGGTTCCAGCACCCCGGAGGGTGCATCTGGGTCCTGGCCTCTGGTGGGGGTTGGATCTGGGGAGAATGGATCTGGGTGCCTGTGTCTGGGGGGGCATGCATCTGGGTGCTGGCACTGGGGTGGGGGGTGGATCTGGGTGCTGGTACCAGGGGTGGGGGGTGGATCTGGGTGCTGGCCCCTGGGCAGGGGTGGGTCTTGGTACTAACAACTGGGGGGATGCATCTGGGTGCTGTTGTCTGGAGAGGTGGGGCTGGGTGCTGGTGGTGTCTGGGGGGAGTGGATCTGGGTGCTGGGTTATTGATGGTGGGGAATAAGGGGTGGGCCTGGGTCCTGGCATCTGGGTGGTAGATCGGAAGGGTATTGAACAGGGTTTTGATGCACTGAGTTTGTAACTGCTGACATGCAAAGACATGGGAGTGGAAACTCCCCAGCTGCTGCCCTTTCCTTTCCTGCAATTTTATGCTCGTTGGAGAAACAAGGTTGGTTTCTTCAGTGGGAGGCACAGGCCCAGAAACAGGCTGAGGAGGTTGTTATCTCTGGGCTCTGATCCCCTGTGGAGTAGGGATGTAGCTAACTTGCTTTCTGAGGATGGACTCTTACCTGAGTTCCCTACTGGCTGTGAAGTGAAATCTTCTCCCTAGAGAAGCAGCAGCAATGGCACCTCTTGTTTTAACTAGTGTTGCACATTGCTCTCTCATTTCTGTCTTGGTTATTTCTGAAAGGCTCTTTAAGACCATTAAATAAGAAGCAGGAAGATACAGTTTGTGTCAGAAGGTCGACATGGGCATGTTTTTACTTGCAGGAGCCAATTTCCAAAGCAAGTTCTCTTTAAGTAAAGCACTGAGATGCTTTAAAAATATTTGACTTTGGAACCTCATCCCTGCACAGTCCATGACAGAAAAATATGTATTTACCTATGTGATTTTAAGTCTTATTCTGATGACTTCAGGTTAGAGGAAGATTGCAGTCGCAGAATAACTGGTGGCAAAACGTGTGTACAAAATACACTTGGATTCCTAGGAAGTGTCATGTCACTTAGCTGATAGGAGGGGGAGCTTCCCTTTTAATTTTTTCTGTTCACATTTGCTGGCTAGTTTGAATCTGTAGTCTCTCAGATGTTAAAAAGTAAGGCCAGTTCACTTGTACAGTTCTGTGCTGCAGTAACTATCTTGAGAATAGTATCTGAATTAGCTCAGATATATATATGCTGTAAAGGTGTGCAAAGTGGGCCCTATTCAATTCGGATTCGGCCCAAATCGGGACCCGTGATTCAATTAGTTGATATGGATCACTGTCCCCAATTCAGTTCAGCCGAATCTGAATCTGAAGATTCAATACTGCAATCTTTGTAGGGGTATAGTAGCTGTGGATGATTACTTCCTTTGCTTCTGCGTGTGTGTTGCTTTCCATTTCCTTCATTTCTTTTACACAGAAAACTGTAAAAGACTTTGGAAATGGTTACACGGAGTAGGTATAAAGGTTGTTTAAACATAATTGTTCACAACGTAACTTGCTAATGCAAAATAGTTATGCCAGTGTTGCTATTGTTCTTTTATGTGCTGCCCTTTCCAACAGAGGCTTACGGCAGCTTACAAACAGAATGCAGCTATTACTAGCATAACCCTATTCCAAGTTAATATTATATAAACATTATTTTTTTCTTATGTGTAGGCTCCGGCTTACCACCTCATTTTGGAAGGAATTCTCATCCTATGGATAATAAGACTGCTTTTCTCGAAAACGTATAAACTTCAAGAACGATCTGACCTTACACCTAAGGTAAGTTGTAAAATATTCTTTTTGATCTTAGATTTGTTTTTTCTTTTAAGGAGTAATATTTAATGCAATTGCCAGTTCTGGAATACAAGGTAGCTTGGTCATATCACAGAATGTAACCATTGTAAAAAAGATGTTTTTAGGGACTTTATAGCTGTGTAAGACTGGCAAAAGCTGGGGTTTTGTTTTGGGATTGAAAGCAGTGTTTTAAACTCCATTTTTAAGGTAAAGATGTATTTTTTCTGAAAGTTCAGTTGTTAGAACTTTGAAGAAATTGGATTTAAATTAAAATCTAGAGACCTAGGTTTTACTGATCTGTAGAATAGAGCATCAGAATATTTTAGGAATAACTTCATTTTAAATATGGCCAATTTAGGTAGCATGTGGATGGTTTTAAAAGCTCAGATTATTAACTTTAGTTTCTCTGTTAAAGAAAGCAGTTGGTAAATCAGAAGCCAGGAAAGAATGTCTATGCAAAAGAGTAGCACCTACAATTTCAGATACAGGGAGAATAGAGAGCTTTACATTTTGATAAATATGGGATTGAATCTTTTTCCTGCAAGCACCTGCACACCTGGTCTGTTCTGCATGTGTGTGTCCATTGATTTAAATGAGAATACTCATGTATCAGCTCAGCACCTGTATTAGAAAAATGAATATTAGAACTTTGTATCTTTTTTTTCTTATGATTCTTCATCCCTGGTTCCCTGGCATTCAGCAGAGCGTTATTGCCAAGTGCCGATTCCATTCTTGTTAAGTTTGAGGAACACTTTTCTGCTTAAGTACTTTGAAGCCTGTATGTTTCTTTGGTTTCTCTTGAAATTCAGTATGCTTCATGGAGGAACAAAGAAGAAGAGTTAATGAAGCAAAGCTAGGGAAGTCAGGGGTTCCTGAGAGCCCACACAAAGAAGTTTTTTCTTGTTTGACAGATTCTATCACCATCTTTTTGCACAGCACTAGGGATGAAACTACAGTTCTGTGTCCGAAAAAGGGTAAATGTTGGATGATAAAGACCAGATGATAAAGACCATCTATTGCAGGGGTGTTAAAGATACAGCCTGCAGAGCCATATCATCTGGCCCACAGCTGGAAATTCAGCGCCAGAGTAAAAGTGGGCATGTTAATTACCACCACTCCTTGAGCTGTGGCAGCTGGTGCTCATTCAGCTGCCAGACTTCTGGCCTCACAGGCAGCCCTGCAGGCTAGATGGTGTGGTTCCGTGCTTTGGACCCAGCCCACAGGGTTGGAAATTTGGCAGCAGAATGACTAGTCACACTGTTAACTGCCATGTCCTCTGGGAGCCACTGCAGTTAATGCTGCCATTGTTCACCCCATCACTAAATATCTAGTAGGGGTGCACCGATAGAGATTTTTTGGGCTGATAGTGATGGCTGATTTTAAACTAGCCATATCAGCCGCTACCAGTCCGATTGCTGATAATGTGGCCTGGCAGCATGGAGCGCAGCTTCCAGCTGGTACATCTGTTGTGAGGGAAGGGGTGGGGCACAGGTCCAGGCCTCCGTGGCGAGGGAGGGAGTGGGGCAGGGGCAGGCGGTGCCCAGGTGGGGCATGGGATGGAGCCACGGCTTGTCTGGGGCAGGGTGAGAAGGCTCCTGCCACTGCACGCACCCTGGGAGCACGTAGGGATTTGCATTTGCCCCTGGATCTGTGCACAGGGCGAGGGTAGGCTGCCACTGTTCGCTAGGCTGGGCTGTGCTCAGGCTGGGCACTGGCAGCGCTGAGCGGGGAGTATGGGGCGGCTAGAGCCACCCCAAAATTCACTGTAGCCCTGACAAAAATCCCCTCCCAGCTCCACCGCCACCTTCCCCTAGCATAGCCTGGCCCAGCCCCATGCTGAGAAGAGCCTGGCCCAGCCCTTAGCAGCAGCTGCCCTCCTCCATGCGCAGATCTGGGAGTCATATACCCCCCGTGTCCTCCCGGGGTACGTGCAGTGGCAGGAGCTGCCCTCCCTCCCCACGTCCCCTGGATGAGCTGTGGCTCCGTCCCGTGCCTCACCCTGCCCTGGCTGGGCAGCGCCTGTCCCAGCACCAGCCCTACCCCACTCCCTTCTTCACTGTGGGGGGGCCTCAATCTGCCCTCCCCCCATGCTCCTTCCTCTCCCCACCACTTCCCCACAACAGATTTAACAACCGCACCCGGCTGCTCTCCATCCTGTCAGGCTGTTCTCCTGGCCGCTTGCCTGCTGTGCTGCAGCTGCACATGCATGGGGCATTTATCGGACACATTATCAGCCACATCAGCCAAAAAAAGCTGTGCGCCAATATTCTCAATTTTCTGTATATTGGAGCCGATCTGATATGGAGTTGATGTATCAGCACACCTCTAATATCTAGTCCAGCAGCCCAGATTAGGAGTGTAGAGGCACATTATTTGGCCCACGGGACTGAAAATGTGGCAGCAAGGTGAGTGGCTTCTGCCACAGCTCTAAGTCTCATGTCAATTAATGGTGAAATTTCTGGCCCAGCTCCATGGACTGACTCTGTACTCTGGATCTGACTTGTGGACCAGCCCCACAGGGCTGGATGAATTTGACACTCTCTATCTAGTTCATGGCACTAGTACTCCTTTGGGGATACAAAACTGAGAACTAGTCAGGAAGGAGTTGGTTGACTAGATAGGCATGAGCCAAACTTGATAAATAAACAATTAATGATGCTCACATTTGTAGAGTTTATAGAATTCTCTACAAAAAGTATTCAAGAAGCTCCTGAGACTTTCCGTTTTCATATGAGAAGAGTAATTCAAGGGGACATGAATATGACCTGTATTTAGCCACTGTTACTTAAAATCCAACCCGGGACTGAAATCTGATAATCATCCTTTAGCCCAAAACGTTTTTAAATTTTGGAAAGTTGTGAGCAGGACTGTCAAGCATCTATTCTGGATTGACCACAAGACTGACAACTCAGACTGGAGTTATACAAGGAGCATATTGTACTGGCTGTCGCCACACTAACTAATCCTGGACAATAGCACTGGTGCACCACACTAACGGGGAATGACATCATTGGGCATTTTTACATATGTAAGTGCATCAGCGCCGGCTGCTGTGAAAATGCTTCCAGTTGTATAAGCGGTGAAATGCTCCTTAGTGCTGAGAAAATAGCAGCAATACACAATAGCATGTACTTCCCTTACATTGTTTGTTTTAATTTAAGGAAAAAAACCAAGACACTGAAAACTGTTGACACACTAATTTTAGCACACCCAAAGAACTGTGAGTGATATGCCGTGGTTGTCCACTCGTCTGCTTCAGCAGAGCTGAACTATCTTCCACTGAGGTCATTGCGGCCCCTCCAATTTCAGTGTCACTATCTGTAGAATCACTTGCACTACTTATTACTTCCATTTCAGAATCAGATTGAGGCAAACCCGATTCAGAACTTCTTGAACTACATTCTCTTTCGCTAAAGGATGGTTTTACCAATGAGTCCATGGGCAAAGGCAACTTACCATCACACTGCATTTTCTTCACTAGTAGTGCTTCTGACCGATTCTCCAGAAGCAAGAGATTCTGAGAAATAGAAACAAGCTTAGCGGTGTGTTCATTTGTTAGTTTATTCCACTTTTTTTTGTCTTAATTGAGCTGAAAGCCTTCCAGTTCCGTTCACAAGTGCTGGTGTTGGTAGAATGCTTAGGATCCTTAGAGCAATCCTGGAGAGCAGTTGGGTCTTACAGTATCCCTTCCACCATGTGAGAGGTGATGCATTCTCTGCTGCCCACCAAATGATGTCTTTGCCCCTAAGTTTTTTCTCTTGCACGGTATTTGGCAATGTCTGTCATCACGGCTGTTTCCTTGATGTTGGGGACACTCTTAGCTACTTTCATAATTGTATTGAGAGCAGTAGATAATTCATCTTCTGATAAATGTTGTCCTTTGTGCTGAGGATCCAAAAGGTTTGCTGCCAGAAAAACTGGATGAGGGCAAAACTCAGTTCTTTTAGTAAACATTTGTTTTACTACTACTTTTTTGGAAAGAGGTGAAGAAGGCAAAAAGCTTAATTAGATTTTCATTCAGTTGTCCGAATATCTCTGGAATGTTTGAAAGACTCGGTGTATCTTACTCAGTTTTCTTGATAGCCACTGAAACTGGTAGTAGCAGATTGAATGCTCCTTGAACTCGAACCCAGAACACCTCTTTGTTGAGCATCTGCTTCCAGCAGTTCACGAGAATAATCTGGGATGCTGTGTCCTCTATTGAAGCAGACTGCAAACAGTTCTTTGTGTGCAGCAAACTGTGTAAACACTTTGTAGCACAGTCCCATCTGTCTAGTTTTTCCTGGCAATAAAAGTGCATTTTCCTTCCCCTGCTTCTCTTTCTGTAATTTTTTCAAAGTCTGATTATCAACATGATGGTTGTTGAATACCTTCACAATTGCTTTCCAGTTTGCCAATATTGTCTTCATTGTCTTCACACTTACTGTGTCCTTTGCCAGAAGATTCAACCCGTGAGCAAGACAGCCAGATACTATTAAATGAGGATACTTTGCCTTTAATATTTCCCCTGAAGCTTTCATGTTACTCGCATTATCGGTTACAAGGGCTTATACCCTGGAGGATATTGGTTCAGGTGTTGCTAACATAATGTTCAATAAAGGATTTCCTTGTATATCAGTCCACCCATCTAATATCAGAGTCAGTGATTCTGCTTGGTCAGTCCTTTGAATAACTATTGTTTGAACTCTGCCAGACTCTCTGTCTAAGAGAGAATGTGGTAAGGGATAACGTGATGGTAACTTATATGATGGGCAAATTAGTTTGTAATGTTCTTTCTAGTATTGACTTTTCAGTTATGGAAAAAGGTGTACCACTTGAAAATATAGCTTTAGCTAATGTCTCATCTGCTTTTTCTTGATTTTCTTGTGACATGTTGTTCACAAAGCTTGATAAAAAGCTTGACCGTCTTGAACAGCTACTCATGGTGGATCTTATATCTGGTGTCAGTGATCTTGAAAGCGAAGATCCTGATGCTTCTTCCCCCAAAGCTGGCAGCTCAACATTTTCGTTTTCCATTTTTTGCAAATTGGCTATTTCACTTGAGCTGCCAAGTTCCTGCAACAAAAGGGGGACAAGATCTTTATTTTAGCCTGTTCTAGTTTGGCCTCATCCATCAGAAGGAGCACTTGGCAGGGAGCTTACTTCCCCACTCCCTGCCAGAAAAAACAATTTGCTGCTCAACTTGCTGCTCAGTTTTCCCGGGACTGCAGAACCAAAGGGAAGTATAGGAAGCCTCTGCCTTCGGCCAGTTGGACTAAGTTTGCTCTGCTGGGTTGAAATAGTGAACTATTTATCTATTATGTAATTTAAAAGAAAATACTGTTAAGCCTAAGCCACTTTGGGTGCTTAGAGCAAGCAGAAAAGCAGGATGCCAATATTTTAAATAAATAAATAATATTACAATTAACACCTTTTAAAATTATAATGTATTAAAACAATATAGGTGCTAGTCTATAGTGTGTGTTGTTTAACACATTAATTTGTTTACTTGCATGGGATTCCTGAAGTAGACTTTTTCTCAAATGATGTTGTTCCGCCACTTCATTGTATTAGCTTTCTGTATATGGCTTGTACTCTTTCAGGGCAGTTTCTACATGTTATTAAATGTTTCTTTATTCTTGTTGCATTGTTAGCATACTCCTGCCCGTAATATTTACATCTACCAACTTCCTTCCTTCAGTGGCTTGAACTTCACTCTAATGATGCCACATACTAGTTTTTTTTCTGATTAGGCATTATTATGACTACTTCAAAGCAAAAGCACTAAAAAACTAACAGATCTTATGCAAACACTTCCAACTTCCCCAACTCAAGAAAAGAAATGAGACGCTGCTGTGTATGTTTGCTGAACTGAAAGTGAAACAAAAAATTAATCACAGGTTTAGTTTTGGTTTTGCTTTCACTTGCAGTCTAAGATGAAATAAGAATTTTAACTTTGGTTTTTATGTGACCTACACAGCCAATTAGCTGAATTTCTAACTTGATTTTTGGTTTGGATTATTATGTGAATCTATTTACCCTTCTGTTTTACAAATCAATAAAATATGTATGTACTGTCTTACACACTTCCTAGAGATAATCACCTGAAAAACCATTACAACTTTGAAACTGCCGAGCTTGCCTAATATGGTATTGGCATCCATTTATTCTTACTAATGAATTTTAGGAAACAATGAATTTTTAGAAATGGAAAATTTCCCACAGAAAAATAAAGCAGTGGAAAATGTTCTGGACCATATTTCTGTCTATTAGGAAAATTCTAAGTTAATGTATTCTCAGTTACATGAACAGATTAATTATCAGAAATTTATGATTTTTTTTTTCTGTTTTGGAGATAACCCTTAGACACAGTTCTACAATTCTTTTTTGAAAAAGAATTAAACTTCATGGTTTAGATGGTTTGCCTTGGCAGTTGCTTACATTTTAAATACTGTTTTGTCTATGTCCTTTGGCAGCAGGGTATTTAAAAATGGTAGCAGTTACTTTGGGCCTTATCTACACTAAGAGCAACAAGTTATACGAGCAGAAAATAGAGCCACAGTATAAATTTAGCTGTAATAACCTGTATTATTTTTACAGGGCTTTTTATTTTCTTTTTAAGTTTCATAGTAGGCCCCTTTTAACTATGGTTATGGCCTTGCAAAATATACTGAGGGTGTGGTTGTATGAGCAAGTTGCTGCAAGAGATATTAAGGTGTGGATTTTACAGCAAGTTGCAATTTAGCTATTTTGTGTTAACTACTTGTGTGCATGCTCTGACCTTGTGGTAAGTGTGAGAGCTTTGCACATTTTCACTGACAGGGGAAATATCATCCATGATTGCAGCCTGGGACTAGATGGGACTAAGGGGGTGGAAACTCCTGAAGTCTAATGCTGGCCTCACTGGCTGGCAAAGTGACACTGGCTCACTTTGTCCTTCTGAGCCACTCTGTCTCTGTTACCTCCTCTGTACCTTATCTCAGCTGTTTTGTGAGGTAGTATTTGTGGGGCATTCAGTCCTATGTCTAATTATCCAATGCACAGTAATAGTGCAGATTAGTGAATGCTTCTGTTCTTGCCTTTGGCCATCTGTATACTCTCTTTTTCTTGGGCCCTGTTTATATTTGTGTTACTTTTCATAGTGCTCCAACGCGGGGATATTCAGCCACCAGCCCAAGGGCCAAATGTAGCCTGTGGAGTCCTGGTATCTGGCTCTCCATGGTTGGGAAATTTATAGCAAAGGAGCAGTGGCAGCTGATACCACAGCCCTTGCCCTTCTTGCTGCCTAACTCCCAAGCCCTGCATGGTGACTTGCAGCTGGGTCACAACCCTCCCCCAACATGGCTAAATCGGGGCCAGGCCACACTCCCTTTTCTCTGCTCAGTTAGTTCAGGGCCAGCTTATGCAGCCTTCTCCCCATCCACCTGTGGGTCCAGCCCATGCCCCCTTGCCTCCCACCTGGCCAAGTTAGGGTGAGCTACACCTCCTTCCTCCCCCAGGACTGGGACACACCCACTCCCCGTGCACGGTTGGTTTGGGGTTGGGCGCTTTCTTGCACCCTTTCCTCCCACTCACACAGGTTGGGGCTGGGCCATGCCCCCTCCCCCTTGGGACTCAATTGGGGCTGGATCATGGCCCCTCCCTTCCATGAGGTTGGGTTGGGGCAGGGCCATGCCCTTCCCCCTCACAGCTGGAAGGGTCCAGGCTGCTCCCTTCCCCCACCTTCTGCACAGCTGGATGGGGCCCCATAGCACTTGCCTGGAACGTCAGATTGGATCCACTGGCTGGATCCAGCCTGTGGAGCGACCAGTCATTGCCCATCCAGCCCACTGGCCAGAAAGTTTGAGCACAACTGCTGTAATGCTTAAATGAGGCTGTAGAGTGCCTCAAGACATGAGTGAAGTGTGATGTATCCATTAGTATTGTAGAGGGATATTTTTAGAGCTGGTAGGCAGAATAATTCTGGTCAGGACACAGCATCAACATCTTATCTCTTAGAAAATATTCCATGAACTATTTAATGGTCAGATCTGATCAGGTTTTTTTTTTTTTCCACGTCAGTTTCAGCAGTGAAGAAATCCTTTGCGTGGTATGCTGGGGTGATGGTGCATCTCAGGTGTTATGTGGGAGTGCGGTTGATTTGATGTGAAGCTAGAGTCGTTTGCTCATCCCACCACTGTCGTTGCAGCAAAAAAGATACTAAATTTTTGGTATTTTTCTTCTGTCCATTTTAGGAAAAGGAAGAATTGATTGAGGAGTGGCAGCCAGAGCCTCTCGTTCCTCCTGTACCAAGAGATCATCCTGCTCTCAACTACAATGTTGTTTCAGGGTAAATCTAGCAAAACGGAATTTTGTTTGATTTTAACCCAAACCTCTGTAAGACATCCCTGTTTTTAAATATGCAAGGATTTTGATGTTTCTGGGGTATCTTTGTGAATGAGTTATGTTTTAGGATTAGAGAACTGGGTTTATGCTTGAAGGCTAAGGGTCCTTGCTGCATCCTTATTTAGTCGGTCATCTTTTTAGGAGATACAGTAATACACAGAATCCGATTCTCTTGTTTTTAATCTTTGCATTACCGTGCTTAATGGACAGTTGAGTTAAAAAAAAAAAATCAGGGCATCTATACACAAGCAGCAAGCCTGCTCTGACGTGCTGTAAACAGTGTGTCGGAGCTGTGAACAGTGAGTCACAGCAGGCTCAATTAATCGAGTCTGCTGGAGCATGCAAATTACCACACTCCAGCAGACTCCAGCATCTCTTTTATCAGTGCCCCCATGCTTAAAAATGGTGGTGGGGCTGGTTTAACTAAAGCTTGTTCAATGAGCTTTAGTTAAAGTGTCCCCACTGCCATTTTTAGGTGCTGTGGGCTGATGCACGAAATGTTCCAGCAGCTTTAATTAGAGTGGCTAGCAGAGCTGCTCAAATTAAAGTGCATGTCCCGTCCCCCCACCACATGTATAAACACCCTTGAAGTCTTGGCCATGTCCTACAAAAGTAATACTGATGTGCATTTTATCATGTGTGTTGCAAGATGGATGTACTTTGAAAATCAATGCATACCTAGCTTATTAATCACAGTGTAAAGGAATGATTGTAGAAAGGTGCTAGCTTTAGATTTTTTTACTTCTTTGTTAGTAACACTAACATGCAAATATGTTTGTATTTATTAAAGATGTCTTATTAGTAACGATAGCTGTTTTACATAATGTAATCACAGAACAAGTATAGCATGATCAGCACAGCAATTACTTTCATATGGTGCCATGCCCAGATGCCTCAGCTACAACGAAGAAGCAATGGTCTGCCACAAAAAAACCCAAATCCCTGGTGCCGGTTTTAATTGTGATTTTTTTTTTTAATGATATGAGCATCCAAGCATATACTTTTATCCCCCCTCTCCATTGTTTTAAAAGACTTTCTATCCTATAAGGTCCTTCACAATTGAAATGCTGGGTGTAGAGTGAAGAGAACATTCAGAAATTAAACTTTCTGAAAACTTTAACATGATTTAAAATGCCCTAATAAACTTCAGGTCAGGGACTGAATACCGATATGAAGTCAGTATTGCATGGCTGCTACACTTAATAGCAGTTGCAGAGAAAAGATGGGCAGATTAAGACTGCCAGATAACCACCTTCTAATAGGCCACTGAACAGCTGCTGTATTGACAATTTGCACTGTCAACATAGATCATGTTTCAGAATTTGTGCCCATGTGGAAGATGTTATATTCTGTAAGTCCAAGAGCCACTCTGTCTCCCTCTTGTAGTTTTTCAGGCAGTTTTGCTACCCGTAATAAAGTAGTTGTTTTTCTGTGATTTGGATGCGTCGGTAATGTCTCCCATAAGAATGTCTGAATAATACATCTCTTAATTGCATTGGTATGTAGTGGTTTTGTATTCCCGAAGTTGATGCAATTTATGAACTTAAGTCAGAAGTTGCTCACACCTACTTAAGAAGTGTGAAATATTTTGTGTGTTAAAAGAATGAAAAATCATCCCACAAAAAGAGTATAATCTTCCTTCCTTCTTAACATGTCATGTAAGGCAATTGTGTCTTATGTTAAATTCATTTTCTGTTCATTGACATAGACTCCTTGTCTGTGGAATTGAACAGAAGCTCAAAGAGTTCCAGCATCTAATATTGTTAAATGGTAGCAAAGCTGATGACAGAACGTTTTCAAGAAAAAAATAGCAGCCAGTTTTCAGTTACTGATTATAGAGAGGCATATGACAACAAGTTGATCATGGTAATTAACTGATTTCTGAAATGTTGCAATCCTCCTACAACATTAGTCTGTCTGCAGGATAGCTTATTTCGACAACTTCTTGCCAAATTCTTGTTCAGCAAATGTGAACTTTAATGTGTTTAAAGTAATGAAGTGTTGGAAACACAAGTGCTAAAAAACGAGGTATTACAAAACAATGGAATTCACACACTGGTGCCCATTCCATGCAAACTTTAATAAAATGGCAGCAGTTGTTTGCTTCATCTTATTTGATTTATTTCTATGTTTGATATCAAAGAGTTTAGTTTTTACAAGCCTCTATCTAGTCATACATCCCTTTATAGACACAGGCATAGATAGAGGCCTGTATAGAGCCTGAAAATTGGATTGTTGCCAATTGATACATGGGTAGATTCCAAGAGAATCATTTGGGTTATGCTTTTATATGAAAGGAATGCTCTCAGCTCCTTGGCTTCTCATTATAATTAATATCTTTCCAAGGACTGAGAAATATCCCCACCCCCCAATAAAAAACCCAACTGAGTAACCCCAAACCTCTCATGCATGATTTTGTCTTGTAACACACACTGTTATTGAGGATTGGAAAGAAGTATTACTATGCCATTTTCATAAGATAAATTAACAATTTCCATGTTTGGTGTTTGCCTAAGGATGAATATTTCTTTAGAAGCTGGGATAAAATTGTATAAAGCAGCGGTTCTTAACCTCTTGCCTGTGTGCCACATTTAACCCATAGAGTCATGTTATCCAGCTTATGGGGTCTCCATAAGTCCGGAAACTTGGGCTCAAGGAGGGATGGCAATTGATGCTGCCATTGCTCTCCCACTTCCAAATTTCCAAACTCAGCGACCAGGTGATGTAGGCCTAGGGGTGGGCCAGTGCATGGGGTCAGGGCCATGGTGACAGACTTGGTCTAGCATGTGCAGGGTTCTACCATTTATCTGGCCTATAGCCCACTGATATAGAAAAATCTTTGTTAGGGCTACAGTTTTGAGCATGTTCATGGCAAATTTCAGTAATTACTGTAGTCCTTTGTAGATTTGCAAAGTAATCATGTAGTGAATTGTGTTAGATTTACCACAGTTAGTGTTTAAAAATTGCTTATCAAGTATATAATGCTCACTGATATAAGGCTGCATTTCTAGAGTTATGCCCTGAGTTTGAAACATGCTTGTAATAAGTAGTCTAGTCTCTTGACCTCAGTGGGGCTACCGACCTGTCTAATGTTACTGTGAGTATGTTCACACATTCAGGATGTTAGAGATGCCTTGCACATGTACATGCAGCACAGTCGCTGGAATTTTTTTTTCCAGATTTTTTTTTTTAACTTCAAAACAAATTAATAAAAACAACGTGTACATGAACTCTTCAAATTGCTGATAAAAACTTATTCTAGGTTTTCCAGGGTTTTCCACAACTATGTATAATACTAGACTAGTTTAAAAGCAGATTAAAGCTGAAGCACAGATAGACAAATCTGCTTTAAAACTACCTGGAATAGTTAAAAAATCCACACTGCATTGCACACATTGCATCTTGGCTTTTGGCTGCCAGACTTCTAGCAAAGGCTGTTCTACTAACTTTTATACACTAAACAGAATGGGAAATCTGATATATTAAATTACAAACCCTGTGAAATATTTTGGTGGCGTGTCTACTTAAATCTGATTCCATTAAACTATTTTTTCTGTACAAGTTTTGTTTGGTGAGCGTGCTTGATAATTTCCAACTCTTCTTGTTTAGAGCAGTGGCAGAACTTTTCTTCCTTTTTGTTTATCTAGCATCTCTCATTCCAAAGAATCACAAATGCAGTTCTTATGGATTGTAAAGACAGTTTTATCCGTTTCTCTAAGGATGGAAACACATGTAGCCTTTGTGCTGCCATAAGACTTTTTCATGGCAGCACAAAGGGCAAGCAAAGAAATATCCATGTCCCTTGTTGTGCCACAAATGTCTGAAATTTGTGGCTGCAAAGTAGGCGGTGTCAATTTGCGCTACCATTTAGCTCCGGACAGTTTGCTTCAGTGCATGAGTGTGGGCAGCCCAGAGCTGCCTGTGCTGTCCAGCTGCCCTGGCAGGCACTCCTGGGATTTGAGGGACCCAGTCCTGTGTACTTCAGGAATTCCTCTCAAGCTTGGGGTATGCCTGTCTGACTTTCACCTGCTTTCGGGGACTCCCCAGTTGGACACTCCAGTGTGGTTCTGGGGCTGCCAGTCACTGGACTGTAGGTCCCAGCCCCATGAGCTTAATGGAACCTAGTTCAACACTGTGGTTTGGTCCCGGGCTTGACGATCCCAACCCCAGCACTGCACCAGAGCTGGCTTTCCCTGCTTATACAGATGTGCCTCAGTGGGACACGTCCCATCACAGCTGATCCACTTAACTGGCGATGTGTATTTCTAGCCTGAAATGGACGGTGGATTGAAACAAGCTTTCAACAGGAAATAGCACAACGAAACTGTTCAGGATGTAAATTTGAAAAATATTTTATTTGGTTTAAGAAACTGGGGATTTTATATTTGCGGACTGTAATTACATTGACTTGGGATTTGACTAGATGTTGGAGTTGGAACTAAATATAAACTGGAAACAGATATACCAATTTAAATTAGAATGTGGGGGACCCTCCAAAATGCTGTGAGCATATGTCTTGGCTGTTTCAAAACAAAGATGTACTGTTTGACTTTTCTTTTTTAAATCAAAAGTGGCATATATTTAACAGTAGCAATGTTTTTCTATTTTTGTAGTCCTCCGACACACAAAATAATAGTTAATGGCAAGGAATGTATAAACTTTGCATCATTTAACTTCCTTGGACTGTTGGATAATGAAAGAGTTAAGGTGAGTGTTTTATGACTGCATGTAGGCAGTTATAATATTGAGGGTATTTCTTACTTTAATTTGTGCTTTGTCATGTGTTCTGGGGTCACTTCAGAACATGAGTATCACAGATTGTGTTCATAGACTTGTCTCCTTCATCCAGTGTAATTATCTCAGGTACTAATTCTGACAGTTGTTGGCTTAGCACGAGTTTTAGGTGAGGAATGTCACCTCTGCTTCTGATTCCTTATTTGGTAACAACAAATCCTTATCTCTTCACAGGAGTTATAAATAGTTTAATGCATTTACATGTCTCCAAATGCTTTTAAAATCATTTAAGTGCTAAATGTTTTTCAGTAGTTTTCATGGGCAAGGTCTCCACTTGTGAACCTTAATCAGTTAGTTTAGTGCTTTGTAAACTGGAAATATGAAAATACTAGGATTTTAAATGACAAAACTTTAATTTGTTGTTAAATGCAATAATATTTGGATATAGCTAGGGATATGAATTGCAAGAGGATTTTGTGGGGGAGGGTGTGTGTGGGGGGGGTGGGCGTAGTTCATAACTATGGAAGAATAAATCCATTTATGAAAGTGCTTCCAAAATGTTGGGTTGATGTGATAGCTTTCCCCTCCCTTCATTTTTCCCTACCTTTATAATGGCTATGTCTGCCTGAGTAATTTTAGCATAACCAAATACTTCTGTAGGAAATAAAATTTCTTCAATCCTAATTCTGAGGAGAAAAGATAACACAGTTGAAAAAATTGCAGAAGTAATTGTTTTGATATCGGATAGATTGGGTGATATTTCCAGATTTTTGTAGAAGCCGGTCTTTAAGCAAACAAATGGTGTCTGATATGCTAATGCAGTATACAGACACTTTTCTATTTAGGATACTTCTTACTACACTTCAGCGAGGCTGTTTACAGATGTAAGCGTTATGCCACAAAGATGTTAGCAAGATCATTCCTGGGCTTTGCGTGATATGGAAGATTCATATGATCTTTTTGTGGCCCTTAATAGACGACTCAAACTACTTCCTCTGTAAGAAGATAAAGTCAATATTTACGACTTGGGTGAGGAACGGCCAACCTGTGGCATGGGCAACCTCTGTGGCACACAACAAATCAGGGATGGGGCAGGCTGCACACCAACAGATATGGCAAGGAGAACAGGGAAGAGAGCAGAGCAGCAGATTGAGCAGGGGAAGGGGATGAGAGTGACATTCAGGGGGCGGATGGGGGCGAGGAATGGGGGGATGGACACGACCATAGCACACCTGCCAAAAAAGGTTTCCCCCACTGACTTATTTATCAATAGCCTCTTATCGTACTGCATATAAAACAAGGTAATCGACTTCAACAAATATTTCATATTAAAAATTTGGCTTTCTTACCATAGTGGGAGATATCTGATACAAGTCACTTCTTCAGCTTCTTAAAGGCTTGAGGAGGCATTCGGAGGAACTCTTCACAATTGTTCATTTTTTTAGCTGTATATAGTGTAGTCATTAATACATGTTATCAGCCTTAAAGCTTTTCCACAGAGAGAGAGAGAGAGAGGAAGAACTCTGCCAATTCTCTGTACGCAGCTGAAGTTTTAAGGAATATATTGTATTTGCATGAAATGTTGATGTTCATAAAGCTGGTAAATATTGTCATGAAATTAATAGGTGAAAATAGGATATTTTAAGTAGTTCAAGCCAACTGTTGCTTAACACAGAGTAAGGCTGTGGACTGACGTTTATTTAAAATGCATGTGTTGGGGGAGTAGAGATGCTTTAATTATTTTGGGTGAATATCAGCTGATTTATTGTAACTTTTTGTTCTGTCCACTGCTCTGTTAGAGTAAGTAAAGCTAAACACAGTAACTTGATCCAGGGGGAAACTCCCCAGTTCTGTTAAACTTTTACTTTCTCCGGAATCGGAGTGGACAAATGAAACAGTTATAGCAGATTTGGTTGCACCAATAGTGTATTTCGACCTTCAAAGTGGCATAATTGTTATTCTCTTCATGCCCTTAAGGTCTTGTAAAAATCTTGCCCTTGATCTTTTTTTTGGAGGGAATTAAAGTAATGGCATACTTTCAAGGTGGTAGAGAGGAATGCTGCCTTTGCTGTTTTGTGCTATGTAAATTAGCCTTTCAGTTAGGACAGGACTGAAATGGCTAATCTATTAGTAGGTAAAAAGGTAACAATAACTATACAGTTGATTGATTTATCAAATTACATTAGTATCTATGTAGTATAGATTATAAAACTGTAAATGCAGCTTCAACACTTGAATTAAAATAAACTTGTTTATCAATATTCAGACCTTGCAAAACTAGTTAAAACCTTGTACAACACTTTGCAGTCAGTCCATCGGCTAAATGATAGTTCCACTGTTTAGAAATAATAATATTTACATAAAATTGCCAGTATGAATGGTACTTTATGACTTGCACCATAGAAATAAACTAAATGTTGTTTCTTGTTTAACGTTTTCATTAAAGAATGCAGCCCAGGCATCTTTAAAGAAGTATGGTGTTGGCACTTGTGGACCTAGAGGATTTTATGGAACTTTTGGTAAGTAATGAGTTCATTTCTTGTTGTTAAAAATATTTATCCTGTGTTACTTTTAAAAGTGTTTATGCTGGGGAACTGGGCAAGCCAAAGCTTTCCAGTCTGTGTTCTGTAGGTTGTATCCTTTGCAGGGAGCACACAACATATCTCAGTACGGTGCTAATGCTAATGATCAGTAATATTTATCACTACTAGAATTAGTTTAAACAAGTGCTCAAAAGACATTTTTCCCCTGTCTGTCCATCCAGTATTATTTTGGAGTGAAGTCATAAACTCAGCTGATCAGATTAAGCATTAGAGCACCAACAGAGAATAAATTTAGGTCCAGTGAAGCACAATTAAATAATGGTGGGTTTGGGAGACTAGAAGAGGGGGAATATACATAAACCAAATAAGACTCTAAGTATTGGAATATTGGAAGTGTTTTAAAAGAAACAAAGTATTAATTTTCTTTGGACAGTACAGGATACCTAGTAGTAATGGACTTGGGTTAAATAATCAAACTGTAATCTTTAACATTGTTTAACCAAACTTGATTATCTGCCATGTTTAGTTACTGGATGAAAATACAAGTATTTAAGCTATAGGAACAGAGTTGATTGGACTTATTCTTGAACAGTCAGTGGTAGAATTCTAACCATTGAATCCGGATGGCTATTTCCTCTTGTATCTACTAGATAAAACTGCCTTATAATTGTACTTTCAGTAACAGCCAGAGTATTCAGAAATTAAAGTGTATGATTTCTTTTGGAAACTTTCTTATCTTTCAGAATTTCACTTGTTTATACTACAGGCAGTCCTGGGACTTAGGACACAATTGGTTCCTGAAAACAGCATCTTAAATCAAAACATTGTAACTCAGAACCCGTTTTTCCATAGGAAGCATTGTTATAAATGGAGGATTGGTTCCTGAACTAAGGTCCAATACCCTATTTTTACCAAAAATAACCCAGAATTTTGTACTCAATCAATTATAGATGAGTAACATAGTGACATCAATGTATTTATATTGTAAATAGCAATCATATTGATTGGAAGGACTTTGAGGCGACTGCTGACTTTTTGAAGGGCTCATGGTTGTACTTTTTGAAGGGCTCTTGGATGGAGTCTTCTGAGGAATCTTGGCCGCAGGTTTTTCTGTAGTCTCGTCTGCTTTCTTAAGGTGTCCAAGAAAGTTTGGACGCATGTTCTCCAAGGAGATGGGTGATGCAGCAAACATGTTCGCTGGCGTTGTGTTGGATCAGGCGTTGTAAAGTTGAAACTGACACCAGAAAGTTGAAACAGGGTGTCAATGTATAAACATTGTAAGTGCGAAATGTTGTAGCTTGAAACGTTGTAAGTCGAGGACTGCTTGTACTGTGAAATATGGTGTACTGGAATACGTTAAAATGAAAGACAGTAGGCTGAGGGCAAAGGCAATTAGAACTTCTTCATAAAATGCTTGAAGCAGTAGTTTAGCTTCTGCTTTCTGTATTTCTTAATGGTGAAACTTCCAAGTATATAATTTGTCTAATCCTATATTCAAAATGAAATACCCTTCCCAAGTGACATTTATTTAATAGGTTTTTTTGGTGGTAGGAGGTGGAATTTTTGAAGTATGACACTAGTAGCAGGTATTTTGGTGGGTGGAGGGGGGGGTTGTGAAATGTCAGCATCTGAAAATAATTAATTAAAGAATGAAGTTTTGTTTTAAATTCCTCTCTAGTTTCCGCTCAGCCCAGGTAGGTAGTTGTACAGCTACAATAAGCTAAAGAAATCTCTTGAGCTCCCACAAGATTCCCTGGAAATTACAGCTGTTTTGTTGTTTTACCCACTTGGTTAAAAATGGCTTTCTTAAGGGTAACAGTACATATGATGATCTCTTCATAAGATGAGCTTTGAATATGTCATTTAATCATATCAGCCCGAAGTGGTCTCGCAATCAACTTATTGTTTAAATTTAATAAATATTCCATCTCTGACAGAGCAAATCTGTTTTATTTTTGTCTTTGAGAAGTTAACCTATTCTAGTCCCTTCATCAGTATAAAGGCATGGCTGGGCTTTCTCTCCACCCAAGGTGATAGTTAACTTATGATAGCTACCAGTGAGCTGTTTTGGGAGTTGTTGACTCCTGTGATGTTTTTTCTTGTCTGTGGTTCAGTCCAGAAAGACTTGACTAATAACAGCTCTCTCCCTCATCTCTTTGTAATTGCTTCAGCTAATTGTGATTAAGACAAGTTCCATGCTTGTCTCCTGTCCTTTTCAATAAGAGAATTATGAATTCCCAATTCACTGTTAAATAATACTGTGCTTGATTTTGGTAGCTCTGTGTGATTCTTTGGTTATTTATCTATTTTGTTTTCTCAAGGCAAATGGTCTTATCTGTGGAACTGGCGATTGACAGATAGTGAAAGGGCATCTGTTGACTGCATCATCCAGCATTAGATGTGATCTCCTAAAACTAATGGCTGCTTACAGACGTAAAAAAACAAAACAAAGCAAAACAGCACTTGAATTTCAACTTGGTGAGCCCCTTGCCAAGCCCAGCACATGACCAGAAGAGTCATTGCCAGAGATGTGGGGTTCCTGGAAAATTTTGAATTTTCTCTGCTGGGTTGAAATAGTTAACAAATTATCTATTATGTAATCTTTGAAAAATTACTGTTAAGCCTAAGCCACTTTGGGTCCTTAGTGCAAGCAGAAAAGCAGGACACAAATATTTTAAATACATAAATAATATTCCAGAGCTGCATTAACAACTTCTAAAATTATAATGTTTTAAAACAATATGGATGCTAGTCTATACTGTGTGTTATTTAACATATTGATTTGTTTAATTACATGGGATTCCTGAAGTAGACTTTTCTCAGATGATGTTGTTCCAGCACTTTGTTGTATTAGCTTTCTGATTATGGCTTGTACTGTTTCAGGGCAGTTTCTATATGTTATTAAATGTTTCTTTATTTTTGTTGCATTGTTAGCGTACTCCTGGCCGCAATATTTACGTCTACCAACTTCCTTCCTTTAGTGGCTTGAACTTCGCTCTAATGATGCCACATACTAGTTTTTTTTCTGATTAGGCATTATTATAATTATTTCAAAGCAAAAGCACTAAAAAACTAACAGATCTTGTGCAACCACTTCCAACTTCCCCAACTCAAGAAAAGAAATGAGAAGTTGCTGTGTATGTTTGCTGAACTGAAAGTGAAACAAAAAATAATCTTAGTTTTGGTTTTGCTTTCACTTGCAGTCTGAGATGAGATAAGAATTTTCGCTTTAGTTTTGATTTGGCCTGCACAGCCAATTAGGTGAATTCCTAACTTGATTTTTGGTTTGGATTATTATGACAGTCTATTTACCTTCCTGTTTACAAATCAATAAAACATGTATGTACTCTCTTACACACTTCCTAGAGATAATCACCTGAAAAACAATTACAACTTTGAAACTGCCAAGCTTGCCTAATATTGTATTGGCATCTCTTGATTATTACTAATGAATTTTATGAAACAGTGAATTTTTAGAAATGGAAAATTTCCCATGGAAAAATAAAGCACTGGAAAATTTTCCATTTTGGAACATTTTCCGCCCCACATCTCTGGGCATCGCGTTAGGTGGACCCAGCTCACCCCAACATCTGTATAGATGCTTTAACGGGGCTTTTTTGTTGTGTTTATCCAATTGCTGAATTGGCTATTGCTGATTGACTAAACTATAAGATAAAAGTGCTAAAAAGCCCCACTGATGTGCCTGATCTATACAGACGCTGCAGAGCCAGGTCAAACTACATACTGCTTCCTTTGGTAAAGTGAGGTTCCCCCCCGCGCACACTCTTCCTACACACACATCTGTCAGCAGCCAGTGCAATTGAGTAGTTGATGTCTATTCAATTTAAAGTGCACTGAGAGTGTACCAATTTTCTAACTGGGTCTTTGTCTAGGTTCCTGCTTTTCTTTGTTCCTAAGACTTGGACCTTTTCAGGATTCTTAGTAAAGTCCTGCTAGTCTTGTGGCAGGTGACTTTGACCATTCAGTCAGGGGCTGGCTTTTCCTACAGTAGACTGTATATGGTATATATGGTGGGTTCAGCAAATGAGGAATGTTGTCTGGCACTACTGTAGAACGTGGGAGTTGATTTGTGGTGGTTGTCAACTGGCAGTCCCTTGGATTTAAAATATTCTGTTTTAGGAATTGATTTTTAGAATATGTTGCATATGAAGTTGGATGCTATCTAACATTAAAAAATCATTATGATGGTGATACGTACTTCCTGTAGACTTTGGACGTTTGGTCTCTGCTCTGAAAGAATCCTTGCACAACATTTGGTAGTTGCATGGATTAGAAATCTCTCTCACTTCTAGAACGGTAGAAATCTGGTTATAGGCTAAAGATGTCTTCTCTGGGGAAATTTGCTTGTTTATGGCCCTGTCTGAAAGATTTCTCAGACTTAAACAATAAGTTAAGAATATTAGTTTTGCTGTTGGCTCTGCTTTTTCCATGGGAAGCTACATGTTATGCCTTTATTCTATGATAACTTACAACTTCATGGTCAAGGATGCTTGTGGTAATTCACTCTTAGCAGGACTTCTCTTTAGGGGTATGTCTCTCTTAGGTACTTTATGTTGCCCTTCACCACTGTACCAAGATGCAGCCACTTCATTGCTTTCAGCTTGCTTGATATACAGCAGCCTAGTTGCTTGCTGCCCATTGTTTTGTTATTTTTCAGCCATAAAAGGAAGGATGGTGGTTAAACATCTCTCAGGAAATAGGGTGTCATGCATTTTGGTTTCAATTCTGCTACAACTTAATATAGTTATAGGCAATATCAACCAAAAACTCTTGATTTCTCCCTGTCTGTGTAGAAGATACTTCCCTGTCAGTGGAATACCTTCAGGATGAATTTATGTAAAGTGCTGGGTAAATTCTAAGTATCCATTGTACATCTCCCTCCCCCCAATGTATCTTCAACTCAACCCCCACTCGCATGTAAGTCTCTATTTACAGTTAAATGATACTTGAAACTCAAGCTAGCTAGCCTGAAAATAAGGATATTGGCTCATTGAAGATGCAGTGCTTGAGTAGTGTAGGTCTGCCTTTGCAAACTGGAATCAGCACAGATCATACTCCTTGATTGCTAATTCAGTCATTTTGTACTGCTTGCTTGAACCACGTTGTGGGTATGTCCACAGAGCAAATTAAATTAGTAGGCTGTACCTGGAGGAAACATAAACCTGATAGCTTAATCTAACTAGCATGGGTATCAATAGCAGTGAGGATGCATCAGCATGCACTTCAGCATGTGGTAGCAAAGTGAAACTCAGCAATGCCAGACTCAGCTGGTATGGGTAAGCACGTTACAGTTGTGGTTTCAGATTGCAGTACAAATGCAGCTTGCATGACTAGGGGGTCTGCCAAATTTGAGGTGGCTGCTGGCCAATTTCACAGGCAGACCACAATGGGGCTTTTTTGGTAAGTTCCCCTCCCGGGAGCCTGCCAGAAGTGCACAGCCTGTGTGTTTTCATGCAGCCTGCCCAAAATCAGAGTTTGTGTGAAAATCATGAAACTGCAATTTTGGTAGGTCCTGTTATATGACAGTTGTAACAGTTCACCCTCACTAGGCTACAGGGTGGAACATTAATGTTCCACTAATTGCTGCAGTGAAGATGAACCCTTACTTGGTTTTTCTTTTGATGAAGTGATTTTTGTCACAGTAGAGAAGCCACAGATAAGCTTATCTTGATATTTCAATTCCACAGATTATGTAAAAATCTGGGGCGCTTCTTGAATCACACTACAAATACTTTGTGTGTCCTACATGAGTTCTTATTCTTTCCTCACAATAGCCTTAGTTCCCAACTTTTACAGACCTCACGGTCTGATTTTCGCTCTATGGCAACACTTCTATAGCTTATCGTGCTTGTAAAGTATTAAATTCTACTCACTCGGTGGTTGCTTCCAGCCATGTTGCCATATTTTTCTAAACGTAGTACCCCTTCACAACATATACTATGTTAACTAAAGTTCAGTTAAACTCTAGAATTGGACTCTGCACCCCTTTGGGTGCTTGATATTCTCCCGACGTCTTTGGACCAAATTTCTCTGATAAAGTGCTTAAGGTTATTCCCTGTTTATGCTTTCCGAGGAAACTTTCTGCTTTCTTTAGGCAATTCATAGCTTGAGGCTCAAAGCCATAGTTTAGCTTTTCTCTGCACTCTTCAGCTGAAGAGGCCCCAAGAGGCAGTCTTCTCTTCTGAATTAGTTTAATGACATACAGTAAATTTTAATATGGTCGCTGCTTTTGCTGCCAGGTCCTTCTCAGGCTTCTCTTTTAATAATTGAGTCAAAGTTCGTTCAGTTTCCAGACTACCAAGGGATTCAGTCTGGTATGTCCAGTGTCATTTGGATATGAAGAATGTGGTAGCAAAGTTTTTTAAAACAAGCTTTTTACACTTGTATGAAGTATGTGTTCTGCATGTAATTTCAAAGACCACAATCTGTATTCTTCCACGTGAAGTTCTGATAGAGGTGTTCTAGCTGCTCTCGATCTGGAGTGTACCTAAGTATGTCTGTCACTGTTGAATCAAAGTACCAAAAATAAAAAATACTTTCAAGGGGTTGTGGCTAAGGAATAAGTTGTGAGCTTATGCTGTGCTGTGCTGTGCCAAGTCAACCTATGCTGAGTAGCCTGGAGGTGGCAGAGATGCAGGGCAGTCCAGCATGGGTTCTGGGCAGGTGTAGCAGGAAGAGCCTGGCAGCGGTGGGAGGCATTTTTCCCTTGCGCCAAGGAATGATTTCTGCCAGGCAGTTGCTGGTGCTCAGTGCAGGCGAGTCCAGAGCATGTGTGGGGCAGGCTGGGTTTGGGGCTACGTGCATGGGTGCCCACTGGTACCGTGGGAGTGGGGCCAGCAGAAGCAGGGAGGAGCTGCCATTGCCTGGGCTGTCTCGAAAGACAGCCCATCCAGGAGCCACCCTAGTCCTGTTGCATGCCCAGGGGGCAGCCAGTACATGCCACAGATGGGCAGTGCAGACCAAGTGCAGGGCAGGCTGAGGTCAGAGCTGTGTGCATGGGCTCTGGCTGCTCCTTTCTCGTCTGGAGTGTGTGTGGGGCAGGGCAGGAGCTGCGTGCTGCTGGTGGTGGTGGGGAGGTGCTGCAGGGCACGCAGATTCCAGGCTTTTGCAGGGTGGGGGTGGGCACTGACTGGTTCAGGGGAGCATGCGCAGGGGCCTCCCATGCACACCCCACCCTCCCCCACACGCCTCTGGGGAGAGTCCTGCTCACTGCTATGTGCGCACACCCCATCACATCCTCCCACAGCCCCCCACAAACCCCATATCCACCCACACCCCCCCAATACCCACCCATATCTGCACATACCCCCACAACCTCCCTTAAATACATATATGTTCGTTCACTCACTCACTCACTCACTCCCCTATAAAACCCATACCCCCCACATCTGCTGCAGTATACAGAAGTAAGACTTCATTTTGAGATATTATGCAATCACCACTATATGCACAATGCAAACATACACAAATCAGGACTTTTAAAAAAAAATAAATTTAAAGTATCTTATTGTCAGTGTTTGATTTTTAGTATATAACTTATTTTTTTCTGGTTCCAAGTTGGCAAACCCCCTTCCCAAAAGGAGTACTTTCAGGGGTAAGGGGAGGGACTTCCAGTGGCAAAAGTCCGGACTTAGGGGGTGGGACTTCCGGCCCCAAAATGGCGAGCAGGGGGCAGGGTACCCGTGAAGGGGTGGGGCTACCTTGGCAGCCCTCGACAGCTCACCAAAACTCATTAAGTGGCCCTCCAGCCAAAATAATTGCCCACCCCAACCTAGATCCCTTAGTTATAAACCAGGATCTCTTTGTACTATGTGCAGAGTCAAGAGGACAAAAAAAAATCTGCCCTATAGTGTTTATAGTCTAAGCATAAGGAATTTCTTATTTTTATTACGAGAGAGAACGCGAACACATTTGACACGTTTGTTGCATTTAAAATCAAATACTTATTTTCATGACTGTTGGAACATCTAAAGAGACTATAGAGAAGTTTATCAATCCCAAGTCAGACTGGGTTAATCAGTTAATTAATGTTTAATTCATTTACTTATGTACATTTTTGGAAGAAAATTCCTGTTTCAGCAGATGACTACTATATATTTTAACACAGACTATTAAATCACCAATATTCAGTCTTTCACCTGTAAAAATGATTTGACTGTAGGATTTTTTTAACCTTTTCTCAAATAGACGTACACTTGGAATTGGAAGATCGACTAGCAAAATTTATGAGAACTGAGGAAGCCATAATATATTCGTATGGATTTGCCACAATTGCCAGTGCTATTCCTGCATATTCAAAAAGAGGAGACCTTGTATTTGTGTAAGTAACATTTGTCTTCTGGAGTAAAAACTCTGTGTTGGAGGGAGCGGGTAGGTATTACTTGGATTCTTTAGCACTGATCATTTTAGGGGCACCTTGTTCAAAGATCTGGTATTCTCTAGCCAGACATCTCTGTCTCAATGTTGTCTGTGAACTTTAATTTTAAAATATGCTTGGGAAATGTATAGTACAACTGAGGGAGGATGCAAAAGCTGTTTTAAGGCAAGTCATCTCCAAATCTTGAAGCTATTAGGCCATTCCTCTGTTTTAAAATGAACCTGAAACTGTTTTATCTTAAATCAGCTATCGGTGAACCTGAGTGTAGTGTTTTTGATGATCACTGATTTACATATTTTACACTGGCTTATCCTAATGATGGCCTTCTCACTGCAGAAAAACTACTTCCAATCAGCCACATGCTTCCTGCAACATTTTTTGCGAAGGCTCAGTTGGGCAGAGAGGCTAGCACCGTCCTTTTTGTAAATCTTGAGTTCTTTGTGGGCAGGTCACTGCAGAGTTTACCTTGATTCAGAAACATGGATGAAAATACCATGTTTGGATGGATGGAAGCGGCCTGAGTAAGCCAAGAATGCATATGTGTCCACATAAAAGCACTGTGTTTGACTCCCACCCATGTGCAGTCTTCACGTTGCCACTGCAGTTACCTGAGTTAGGCACTGGGATCTGTAAAGGAACATTCTGGGTTATTGAGGCGTATTTAAGAATTATTTTGTGACAGCACAGTATGTCAGTCTGTCCTACCTGAGCCCCTGTGTAAAAGCTTGTTTTGCTTGCATATACACTCTCTGTGGCACAGTGTCTGAAAAAGTATGTAGATTAGAGAGAATGGGCTTCTGGAATAGCACTGGGGGTTGCTGAAGGCAGATATGCTGATTGTTTACCCATTGCAAAGATCACATTACTAGGTCATCCAGAAAGAATAAGTCTTGATTACTGTGGGCTCTGGCCCACTCTGAAGGTAGGTTTGTGAATGCCAGTGTGGGGAGCTGCACCCAGTCTAAGTACCTGGAAGCTGCATCTGTACTGCTGCCACTTCTTCCTGCTTTCTCCCCCTTCTGCTCTCCAGCTGCAGCCTGGGAACAGCTAGAAGTTGCCCAGCCCATTCATTTCACTACCTGCTAGAAGCTGTACCCCCACTGCAGCCAAGGGGCAGGGATCAGGAACAAACTGGCAACACAGGCACAGCATCCAACTGTCCAGCTCCAGCATGGTTGCAGGAAGAGGCACAGCCAGCCAGATCTGGTAAAGGATCTGCTGGTTTATTATTCACGAATCTTTAGTTTATCAACTCTTCCTGCAGTCTGTCTAGCTTTAGGTAGCCTGCCATCACTTTTTCTTCCACTTCCCTCATCTTTTGGAACTCAAGACACTTTTACAACCTTTGTCCTTAGTTGTCCTGAATTTCTTGAAGCAAATCATACCTGATGCTCCCATTCCCCAAGCGGCCTGGGTGGCTAACTTGACCCAGAAATGGAGAAGACCTTACTAAAGGGAAGCACGTTGGGCTGGGTAGATGATCCAGCTAGTTATGTATCTGTCTTACAGTACTTTCAACTAGTCTTCATTTCTTTAGATTACTAGTGAGATTGTCATGGAAGCCAGTATCAAAAGCCTTCCTTGTAAGGTATGGCACACCCAGTGTTCTCCCTCCACAGAGCCTGCCACGTCGTCATAGAAGAAAATCAAAGCATGACTAAATGCATTCTTACTGGAAGTTCCTTGTAACCCTATTTTCCTCTAGGTGCTTAGGAACAGATTCCTTGATGAGCTGCCATGTAATCTTTCCAGGTATTGCAGTCAGAGTGACTGTTTCCTAACTTCCCAGATCCTCCCCATTCCCTTTCTTAAAGATGGGCATTATATGTGCCTTTTTCCAGTCATGCAGGACCTCACCCAACCTCTGTGAGTTCTCATTTATTTCAGTGCATCTCAAAACAGATTCATTCTGGGCTACCAGTCCACAGAGACTATGATGTTATGTCATATTTACTTTTAGAAAAACTAAGATTTAATTTACAGTAATTTTGAGAAGCTTTGTGGGATATCTACTAGTTATGGGCTCGGATATTCTACGGTGCAGTAGCATTGGAGGGTGCTGCTTAGTTAGTTGATCTGGGATTAGAAAACCACTGGTGTATGTTAGGGAGTTGTTTAATTTCCTGGTAATTGAGCAATCAATTACTGGGCAGAGCTAATAAGCTACAGAAGAGGATATAAACTGGATGTTGAACTAAGGTGCAGATGTTTACTCACAGATCTACCTTCCAGTTCCTCTCCTCCATTCTTATGCCATGCTGCAAAACAACAGTATCAGAAAGAGTAGAGTATCCCATCTAGACCATCTGAAATAGAAGAGCTCCCACATTTGGTTTGATCTACAAACTGTCAAGATCCTACCAAGGCGCAGAGGCTAATGTTCTTTAAATTTCTTGCACTATAATTTGCTCTAGTGAAATATTGCACAGTGTTTTTACCTTATTACTTATATTTACTATATAACCCAAATCCAAGAAGACTTTAAATTACCTCCCAGTAATTAGATTCTATACATGGAAAATTATAAATTTAAGTTTCTTTGTATGGATTCTAATTATTAGCAGGGGGTGGGGGGACATCTTAAACTTGTCCCTCCCACTCCTCTGGCAGAGAAAACAGCAGCAGGCAGGTAGGTCTGAGGCATCCAGGCCCCCATCCCTTGCTACCACCTTATGTCTGTGCCCTCTGGTGCTTGCCCACTTGCTAGGTTCTCCCCACCTTCCGCCTTCTGCCGCTTGCTTCTCCCCATCCCCATCCCACTGCCATTGCTTACCCTATGGGATGCCTCTGGGTTTGGCCCTGGCCTGGCAAGTCAAATGGCAGTGGCAACTGCAGCCCTGGGCCTGGGTCAGAGCTGGAGCTGGAGGAGCTTCCCTGAAGCTGCATGATGGTCCCCTTGTTACTACTGCTGTCGCCTCCACTGCTGCCTGGCTGGGCTGGGGTGACTCATGGTGGGGGAGGGAGCATGCAGCAGGGGGAACATGGGGGGGAGACTGCATGGTGGGGGTCTTCCTCCCCCACCTCCCACAGAGTGCAGGCTCCTCTACAACCCCTGAACTCTGCAGTCTCCTCCATGCTCCACCTGCTATACACCCCTCTCCCCTGCTGCACAAGCCACCGCAGCCCAGTCGGGGAGCAGCTGTGTTCCCAAACTACAGTAGCTGCCTGTCTAAGTCAGTACTCAAATCTTGACAAGGTATTTTTCTCTCATGTTTAATGGGGAAGGGATGTGGGGGTGGGGGTGGGGGGCTCATCTTGGATTTGAATGCAGTACATCCTTTTTGACTTGGAACTGAATTGCTTGAATTCCACATAGGGACAGACATTGCACATTAACCACTTTAAGTGATCAGAAACTGATTTAAACCTGTAACAGAACAGATGTTCAGTGTACATAAACCAGTTTGAACATGGCTGAAACCAGTCTGAGATAAGCCTGGTTGAATGTAGTATCAGACTTAACTGATTTGGATCAAACCAGTTTATGCAATGTCTGTCCCAGACCCCTTGCTGGTATAAAATAAACCAGACTCTCCCAGCATGCTCTCTAGGCTTGGCGGGGCTCTCTGTTTCACAGCAGGGCTAGCCCCTCCCCTCTGCTCCCTGGCTGCAGCTCACCAGAAACTTCAGTTGTCTCTCTGACTTCTCTCTGATTTCCCCCCACTTCTCTCCCCACTCCCTGCTAAGCAGGGATTATTTCCCCGTCCCCTCTACCTTACACAGACACTTCTCAGCATTAGCTAGCAGGCCACATGCTGGTTACAATTCGTGCTGTGGCAGATGGGACAAAGACAGAATCAACAGGTAGCTTGTAATGTCCCTCTGTTGTTTTCTTAATGGGCTGATAAACCCTGAGTTAGGGGTGATAAACACTGTGTTATCAATCCCCTACTGGGCTGGTCGGGAGGGGGGGACTCCTTCCTAGTCAGAGTGTCTTGCCTAAACCTAGCCATGCCTCCCTCATCTCAGCACTATGGAATGAAAGGGAGGGCTGCTCTAGTGCTTCCCCCTTCTCTCTCCCTCCCCCACCCCCGCGCCGGCCTTATCGCCTGAGCTACTGCAGGCATGTGCCAGCATTTCTGGGATGTCTGTACAGTTACAAACTGCTTCAGCCAGGTTAGACTAAACTGTAAAGATTGAATCAATTCAGGCTCAGGCTTTTTGAATGTCTGTCCCTAGCTTAACAGCAAATCTATTTTGCCTTATGTAGTTTCTCTAAAACTTTGCTGAGAAGCCATCTCTTGCAAAAATGTGTCGAGAGCTCTAATAGAGAGCAAAAATAGCTCATGTGCAAATCTGGTTAGGGCTGTAATGAGGGATGATGAACTGTGAGCTCTTACTGAAAAAGGGATGGAAAGAAAGGAAAGAAGGAAATGTCTAAATCTTATTTCTGCACTCTTGCTGAGACTATCTTTGTGACATCCCTTTGTGATGGTAACTCATGCTCATGACCAGTATAGCTGGCCTGCTGCCAATTACTGCTAAGGAATGACATAATGAAATCAGTAACTATGCCCTTGAAAAAATGGCAAGTATACTGTGGCAGTATACTTGAGTTGAGATACTGGGGCTAGAGCATAGTTTTCTTAGGTGTTCAGACATTCAGTTGTGCCAAAATACCTGTGAGACAACTTTGGAAGCAATAGAATCTTCTTTTTTCTATATATTTTTTTCTATTTTTATTTTATTTTGTTGTTTTTTCTAAAATAAAAACTTCCAGAAATGTTCTTGCTGCTTTCTGGGTTGCCCTGCTTGGTTTCAGGTTGTCCTTACCTGTGCTATAATCACTTTGTTATGTATTTGGAAAATAAGAGAATTGTACCAAACACTGCACTTCAACAAAGCAGAGTCTGTTGAGAACTTACAACTGATTTATAAAATAAGATAAATACCATATTTTTAAGGAACGTTCAGTCTGTCGCATCAAAATCAAGCTTGCCCAAATTTACCCTTCAAATACAGTTCTAT
>NW_017729024.1:80559535-80566560 GCF_001723915.1 Gavialis gangeticus
AAAAAAAAAAAAAAAAAAAAAAAAAAAAAAAAAAAAAAAAAAAGACTCAATTCTAGGTCTGTTTTAATTCCCGTATAAAACCTAATCCTCTTGCCAAGCACAAGATAAGTTTTCTGTTAGCCCAGATCTACAAGATAAGCCTTTTCTTTCTTATACAAATCAAAATATTTTGCAAGACAAATCATGCCGCCTTCTATAACTGTAATCAGTACCTTTGAGATTGTACCCTTTGACACTTGTGCAAGTGCGTTCACATCAGTCAATTGAAACTTTCAGAAAGAATTGACAGGGGGGATAAAAAAACAAAACAAAAACCAAAAGCTGTTTTAGCTGTATTCTTATAAGAATAAACTACTCTTGTTCATTAAAGGTCACCAAGACTTGGGACATTCTTAAACTTATGGTTATAATTACTGTCATTTCTTTATAATCAGCAGAATAGAACTGGATGTTCACTAATACGTTTTGTAACAAAATATGAAAATACTTGTATATAATGTTTGCTCTATCTTGCAAGTCCTGTAGAAATATTAAGATCAGCCCAGCATATTGCATGCTGTGAGGTATGATTGTTCTGAATAGGAGTTGCATATAAAGTATATGTATTGGGGAGGAGGAATATATACTTCAAAGTAGCCATGAAATGTTATGCTGGTTTGCATCTGTACTGTGCAGAAATGAATATCCTTTATTCTACCCAAATCTGATCCTCAGGAACTTGAAGAATTGGACAGCAGTCCTAACATTTCCCTCTAATATTGACCCAGTCAATACTGGAATTACTGTTTTAAGAGAAGATTTAAAACCACTTAACACAGTTGTCTGCTCCCCAGGACTAATTATTTTCAAATGTTACTTGATTAGGACAAACTTAAAAAAAATGCTCTGCAGAATTTTTTTTTAAAAGCTTTGTCTGTTAAGACCTGCATGATGCGTGATGTTTTATGAAACTTTGAAACTTAATAGTTATGAAACAACTATACCAGGCAAGAAACCAGGACCTAATTTTTTTTTGTGTTCTGGCATTCTAAGAACATAGTACATTGGTGTCAAGAAAATGTAAGCTTGGAAGTGATTGTATTTGCTCATACTAAAAATAATGAGCTTGTGCTGCAGCCTCTGTGGTTTCCCACCTGACAAGCGATTATTGCCATAATATAAAAACTAGTTGACAAACTTGTAATAAGTGTGTCTTAAAAAATATTTTTTGCAAAGTTAATGAAGAAAACTGCATAATAGCTGAAGAGTTTTTTTGACAAATACTAATCCTTGTCTTTTCTACCATACAAAATGCTTATACAACCACAAAGCTAACAGAAAGGTTCTGCTGGATAAACAGAAAAGCCTCAGATCTGATCTCTCTTCTCAAAATTTTCCTAGTGAGAAATGCAGTCCACTTTATAATAAGAAAATAAGCTATACTTTAGGTTAGATTATTTTCTGGGAGAACATATACCCCTGGCATAAACCACAGTAGCAGACACGTGGTTAGAACTGTATTCTCTAGTCCAAGCAGCCAACTTGGTTAGCTCTCTAACAAAAGTTGTAGTTTGCAGATTCGTATTTTAAATGAAGGCGGATTAACATTTACTGCACTGAGTCAATGAAGTATCTTGAAGCTGGATATGTTGTATTATTAGCTGTTTTCCACTAGCAGTCTCCATTTCAGTGCCACACAGCATTTCACACTAACACAAAATGCTGTTCTTGGTATCACAAATTAGGGATTTGATATATGAAAATGAAATTGCTGTTGTAATGTTTAATTATTGGATGTGCAGAAAGAGGAACCTATTTTGAACTTTAAATAGTTTTCTTAATATATGCAACTGCTACCTTTCTAAAAACGTTTAGTGGGGAAAGATTTACGTATGTTTTTCAAGCTCTCAAGAAATGGCTTATGCCTGGAATTCTGACAGTTCTTAAAAGGTAGGATAAAAGAGAAGGAATGAGGTTCTGAGTGTTCTCAACACTAGTGAGCATGTCTACCTCACATTTCTCCAATTTGTTGTCTGTGCTGCGCAAATGTGCTGCTAAGGCCGATGGAAAGCGAGGAGTGTAAGGGTAATTACAGGGCAGGAGTCCTCAACACGTGTTTCACAGGCAGCATGACAGCCTCCAGCATTGCTTGCAGCCACAGGAAATTAAAAAGTTAAAACTGAAATGGATGGGGGAATTGCAGCAAAATATTGCTTCAGCATATTATTTACTCAGTATTGTTGCTTATGGGCCAGTGAAAGCTGGTGACCACTGTTGTAGGGGTATTATTGTATAGCAAATCTATAAAAGGTTGGACTCAAGGGAAGTACCATTATATATAAGCAGTTCAGTGTAGTTCAAAAACTAGGAAATAATTCTATATGATCCCCAGAGACCAGTACATGCTTTGGACAACCTCTGGACTTTGTATTTAATGAATAAAATACAAAGATGTCTCCATATAGCCAGAAAGGGCCAAGAGCCTTTAAAAATGAGTTTTTTGTCAAATAAAGCACTGTGTAATATATATTTTATTTAACTACATGTATGACTAGAGGGAAGCTCAAACGCAAAGCAGTCTAAAAGGGGTATTAACCAACTTCCCTCTTTCAAGAATTCACATTTTTTCAAACTTCGTCTGTACTAGTATCATACCAATTTTGAGTACTTTAGAATTATCAAGCTAAACACAAACTTCAAGCATTTCTGTATTTACAGCGATGAAGCTGCCTGCTTTGCTATTCAGAAAGGATTACAGGCATCTCGTAGTAACATCAAGCTATTTAAGCATAATGATATGGATGACCTTGAGCGTCTACTGAAAGAACAAGAGATTGAAGATCAAAAGGTAAAACTCGTTTGAAGAAACATTTGTAGTCTTTTGCTGATTTTAACTGGGTTGTATATTTGAATGGATACAATACTCATTGTTTATTATTTGTCTTATACAAACCTCTACTGAATTCTTAATACTGTTAATATAATTAAAATGGATTTGGCTGCTGCATGTTCATTTACTGTAATTGCTCTGATGAGAATTAGGTTGGAGAGGGGAGGTCACTAAGGACTAGGAATCTAAAGTGTTTTGTACTCTTATACACATGTTAAAAGAAAGGTGTTTATAACTGATCCCACTTAAGGGATTGTGCCAATTAAGTAGATTAGTTTCTAAATTGGTGTTAAAACTGGAGACCAATACTATTTTTATAATTAAATAATTAAGATAAAACTGGTGGAGACAGAAGTGACAATTTTCCCCTGATCTGGCCACAGATCTCAGTTTATAGCCATGAACAAACATAAATGCATGACTGCAAACAGCTTAAAAAATGCCAGTTGAATGAGGAGTCAGATGAAGACGTTTCAAAACACAGTGTCTTTTGTAACTTCTGTTTGTACTGCTGGCTAAGCTTGAGCTGTGTCCAGAATGGGAGGGAGGAAAGGAAGCAGAGGGAGTTCAGTTTGAGTTTTTTTCAGTCCCCTCTGGAAAGTTGGGAGGGTATATTGGAGCCCCCACCCCACCAGGTGGCTGGGGAACCCCTAGAATGAGCTCCCTCAATTCAGAACTCTTCCTGCAAAGTGTTCTCAGTTACATGGGGAGCTGCACTTCTGTCTGCACCGAGGTGATGAGATTTCCCTACTGTTTAGAATCATAGAAAATTAGGGTTGGAAGGGAGAGAGATCTAAAGAGTTCCTTTCATTGAATTATAGGAAAATTAGGGTTGGAAGGGTCCTAAGGAGGTCATCTACTCCAACCCCATGCTTAAAGCAGTACCATTCCCAACTAGATCTCAGGCAAGCCTTTGTCCTCTACCTCTCAGGGTAACCTGTTCCAGTGTTTTACTACCCTCCTAGTGAGAGAGTTTTTCCCAATATCTGACCTAAACTTCCCTTACTGCAACTTGAGACCGTTGCTCCTTGTTCTGTCATCTGCCACCACTGAGAACAGTTTAGCTCCATCCTCTTTGGGCCTACCCTTCAGGTAGTTGAGGGCTGCTATTAAGTCCCTTCTCAGTCTTCTCTTCTCTAGACTAAATAAGCCCAGTTCCCTCAGCCTCTCCTCAAGTCATGTACTCCAGCACCCTAAGCATTTTTGTGGTCCTCCACTGGACTCTCTCCAATTTGTTCAAATTTTGTGATAGTGATCTGGATTTCTTGGTAACCCAGTCACAAGCAAATAGTCATTTTCAGCACAACCAAATGTGAAGTTACATCTAGGAGCAGAGAATGCCAGACCATGGTTGCGGGAGAGGAGACTTTGAATTGAAACAGGGTGAAACAGTATCATGTTGAAAGATCACTTGTATATGAGCTCTCTGTGTGGTGTCAAAAGTGTTAATGCAACCATTGTATGTAAACAAGGAAATATTGAGTACATGTAGAGGGGTTCTGTTACCTCTGTATTAACAGTGGGGCAATCACTGCTGGAATACTGTGTCTAGTTATGGTGTCAACCATTTAGATGGGTGTTGATAATCAGAGAAGATTCAGAAAAGAGCCATGTGAATGATTAACAGTTAGGATTGACTTAATCAGAGTCTATAATTGCCTGTATAGGTGGCTGATAGGGGTGTGCGAAACAGGCCATATTGTATCTAGATTCAGATTTGGCCCAAATCGGGGACAGTGATTTGATTAGTTCATTCGGATCACTGTCCCCAGTTCAATTCGGCCGAATCTAAAGATTCGTTGTTGATTCAGAGAATCAGCGATTTTGGCCATAGACACAGCTTTAAATGTTTTTTCTACATACCTTGAGGTACCAGGCATGGCTTGTGAACACTGTGATAGTAAGGCAGATGGAGCATCCCACAGGAGCATGGGGTGGGGGGGGCACAGGCTTGGCAGCAAGGCCAGAGTGGACTGCAAGTACCTCCAGTCCACTTTTGGGTCCGCCACCAAGCGTGCTGCACCCCCCCCCCCCCCACCCCCCCCCCAATTATGGCCCCCGGGGGGCCCCCCGGGCCCCCCCCCCCCCCCCCCCAACCCCAGCTCAATGATTGGCCACAGGGGGACCCCAGGTGCCCTCCCAGACCCAGGAGGCACTAGTTGCCGAATCATTGTCTTTCCAAATCTCTCTGAATCGATTCGGAGGGTTCCGATTCGAGTTGGAGAGATTAAAGTGGCTCCTGATTTGATTCAGGGATTTGGTCACCGAATCAGGCCAAATCGCTGCCAAATCAAATCAGTGACCGAAGATTTGCACAGCTCTAGTGGCTAAAATGACATAGAGGATTCTTTGTTCCAGAAGATGACATTAAATGGCTGGAAGTTGAAGTTAGAGAGATTCAGGCTAAAAATAGTGCCTGAATTTTTAGGTAAGGATAATAAACTATTGAAAGAATGTTAACAAAGGTGGTAGTGGTTTTTTCCATTGCCAGCAGTTTTAAAATGAAACTGAAAAAGCCTGCATTAGATGGCAGACTGATAACGATAGTTCCTTCTAGCCTTGTACTTTATTAATATCTTAGGTCCATGTTACAGAATTGTTTCAGTTATATGTCAACTCCGTATTTTCAGGTTCCATTTTAGAAGCAAAGTTTTTCTTGAATACAGGTAATTAGGTTGTCCTACAAAAGAATCAAAAAATCCAGGGAAGGACCCAAAGAGTTAAATGCACTAGAAATATTAAAAGCTGCACTGATTAAAAATTCTGCCTTGATATTTTTATTACATACACAAAAATCTGTAAGCATAAGTTGAGACTGTAAAGAGTCCTGCTTACAGCTTAAGCACATGGATAATTAATGCAATTTTTATGGTTCTTTTAAAGGAAAGAAGGCAGATGTGCACTCAGAACAATACAGAACAAAGGGTCTCTTTAGTAACAAGATCCTGTTAAATTGAGAAACTAACCACTGTAACCTTATGCTGAAAAACCATAAATGAGAACAGTATAAAGATTTTTTTTCTAAACGTTTCTACTGGGTGTGTTGTAGAGATCTCATTTTGAAATATACAGCCCCGTATTTTCTTCCACTTAGGACTGCCATTTCACTGTCAGCAATCACTGATTTGCTACTTAGTGGCAGAGAAACTTAAATTTGATGCAGGATGTAGGAACTTTAAAAAAAACACTAAAACCAAAGAAAATTAGCCACCTATGAGTTAAACAGTATTACTAGAGCTTAAGTGCTAACTTGTAAGATATAAATTTATCACAAAACGAGTGATTATCTTTTTTCTTAAAAAAACCAAACAAACTTCTGTTGTCAGTAACAATCTGTATATACTGAAACTGCATGTTTTTGTTTCCTAAGAATCCTCGTAAAGCCCGTGTAATTCGCAGGTTTATAGTGGTGGAGGGATTATATATGAATACTGGAGATATTTGTCCTCTTCCAGAATTGGTAAGTGGTTTTGATTTTCTTTTATTTCTTAAGCTGTATGTTATGTTATGAGTACTTGGTGCATTTAATGTGCCTAAAATATTCAGGACAATTTATAAGGTCTTTCATATGATTGTCAGTCTTCTGTGGGGACACTGTGTTTTTACTCTTTCCCGAATTCTGTCAGTAACCTTGGACTGTCTTGTATCCTTTGCACCATTGAATAAATCTCCAGATCAAATTGAAGTATAAATACAAAGTGAGGATTTTTTTGGAGGAAACCCTTTCCTTTGGAGTCCTTGGAGAACATGGGCGAGGAGCTACTGAACACTTTGGAATAAATGTAAGTAATAATAAATGTCGCTAAAGCTTTGTTTCTTTCTGGGCTTTTTTGGTGTGGGTAGGAGTGGTAGAGAAGGACAAGTGCTGACACTTGGCTGCAGATTGCAAAAGAGGGGTTTTTATATAGAAATAGTTTTTAGTCACTTTAAGGAACTACTGTCTATCTACTTACTGTGCTGAATTTTGATAGAAGAAGAATGCAACTTGCACTATTCTCTTTTTATGTTTCTTCTCTCCCTCTCTCTCCTCTTCCATAATATCCCATTACAATTTACTGTGGATTTGAATTTGGCTCAGACTTCTGTTTCCAGGAATAAAATGCATTTAGGCAAAGTCTTGTTTCATAGTTTCATAGCTTCTAGGGTCGGAAGGGAC
>NW_017729024.1:80568025-80569631 GCF_001723915.1 Gavialis gangeticus
TGTTTCCTCTGCCCTCATCTACCCCTTCCCCCGACAAGCCTTGTTTAATAATTCGTGTTAGACTAAGGGAAATAATGATGTACCATTTTTTGAGGATAGTGTGTTTTGCATCTGGAAGTGGATATATTTTACACAGGGAAATTTTTAACCCAATACTTGTCTCATGCATATGTGTTTGTATGTAAACACACAGACACATGCTTCTTCAGTTTGCATAGTACTAGACTTCTGCATATATGGTCGAACTGGATCTTAATTTTAAATACCATAAAATGTTAAATAAAATGTAAGGAGTGGAGAATCCTCTTTTAAAAAAATCCATGTTATAGATAGGCATCTGTCATGACTTTTCCCAAGGCTTTCTCATGATATCCTTTGACTAAAACAGCGGCAGCTAAACAAAATGGTGACTATCTATCATACCTGTAACTTGTTCTAGCCTGTGCTTGAGCATGAGATGAGGCTGGGATTGGGCAAAAGTATCTTAAAACAAAAACTAAAAGGTACTAAAGGAGTATCAGTCAGGAATGCCCTGGTTAAGATGGTTCCACTTTTTTAGTTAAATGTTATATTTAACACTGACTGAATTGAGTCTTCAGATTTAAAGACTCTTCAAGGGAGCCATTAAACTTTCTAACATTTTTTAATAACTAAAATTCTTGCATTCCAAGAGAGAAATTATTTTTTAAATCGCTATAGAAAATCTGGCCCATATGCTCTTTTGGCTTTCTGTCAATACAGCCAGAATCCCTATAAACTTACACTTTCACAAAAAAGTCAGAAGTGCCCCTCCATGTGTTCATAATCCCCATTTTCTTTCAGTGGGGATTTGGTGGTTTGCAAATAAAGGCATCTGGGCTCTTTCTCCACATGTTTTGTAACCAGGTCCTATAGTCCTGATATGGCCATAGGACTTTCTTGTGCTAGCAAATTGAGAGTGCAAATAAATGTTTACCTGACATGCCTTGAAAAGGGGAGCGGGAGCTGCTGCTCTGGACAGTTCAGCAGCTGTGAGGTTGTTCCAATTACAGGTGCAGAGTTTGTAGCCATGCAAGTGTAGCTCCAATTTTAGCCCTGCATCATCCAGGATTAAAGTTGAGATGATTTAGCTTATCAGTTACCACTACATCCTGTACACCGAGCAGATAAAAGTCAAACAACTGTTGTTTGTTCCCAAAGAGTAGCAGGGGCCTTCCCTTTCCCTTTGGAAGCTCTCCCAAGTAAATGTTTGTCCATGCCCTAAAGTTGAAGCCTATAATGGGGCATTCCCAACTCAGGAAAACCTGCCACCCTGTACTAAGGAACATGGAACTGGATGATCTGTATAACCAAGGCCCCTGCAGCCATTCTCTCCCTTAGTTATGTGAGTTGGACAGGAAAGAAAACCTCTGGGAGACCATATCAGTACTTCAGAGGCAGCTTCTGCACCATTATGAATGATGAGTGGGCTGAATTGTGTGGCGGTCTGAACCCTGGTATCCTTTGTTCTCTACTGATTCCCTTAGTTCCTTCACACACTTCTCTGCCAACAGGGCTCTCTGCCATGCCCACCTCTGCTGCCTCTTCCTATTTGTCTCTTAATCAGTTGCTTTATTAACTCTCTGAG
>NW_017729024.1:80574631-80575821 GCF_001723915.1 Gavialis gangeticus
GCATCCACAAAATTTGAACTCTTTAACCCTCCAGTTGCTGGAAGCTACAATGGGAAAAGAGCAGTGGGGTGGAAGATTCTGGACATGCCCTGTTCACTCTCAGCAGCCACACTTTGCCACTGTAGGAAGGTAGATGGACCTATGAGCTGACCAAGTAAATGACAATTCTTATGTTCTTATGATCTGGAAAATGGAGCAAATAGGAAACTGACAAGTTTGCAGATGATGCAAAATTATTTTGGATAGTTCAATTTAACATGGATGGTGTGGAGTTGCAGAAAGATCTAAAAAAAAAAAAATGAGTAAGACAAACATTATAAGAAGTAAAACAAAAGCAGAATTGCCATAAAGTTTGGTTGGATTACATGTTAAATTCATAGTCTTTATTGGTGTTGTTTATTCAGAACGAAGGCTTGTTGCAGTAGATATCTCTGTGCATTACCATATATCTTACAAAGGAGAACTTTCTTGCAATTTGAGTTAATGAGACAGTTTAAAGATCCAAACCCCAGTCCAATTAAACATGTTTTTAACTTAAAATCTATGAGAATTATGCCACGTTTAAGTAGGATTACTTTTGCTTAAAGTAAAGCGTGTTTCTGAACTTTTTTTGCTGAATTGGAGCCTAAAATGGCCTAACTTGTTTTTTTACATGTTGCATACTTTACAATGCCTGAACAGATCTAAATAAATGATATATGTAGCCAATATTCTTTATTTGTGTAAGTCAAAAATTGTTATGCTAGTTTCAACTGTACTTTGTAATTGATATTGTATGCATATGTGGGAGCTTGTTGAAACTTTTCCAGTATTCATAAATGTTAAAGTATGGTATTTATTTGAATTGAAGTTTATCCTGCAAATAGTATCAATTTAATAACAAAAAAAAACCCTTTCGTATCTTGTCCTCTGATTTATTCTGCTCATCAAATAAGCAGATTGATGATATAGATCTCATTAGTGCAAACATGGAGAATTCCCTTGCTTCTATTGGAGGATTTTGCTGTGGAAGATCTTTTCTTATAGACCACCAGGTAAGCCAGCTTTTATTTTATTTTTTTAGTGGAGTAGCAGGCTGGGTTACTGAGACCAGTGCTTTAATAACTTCCATTTAGAAGCTGCACCTTGATTGCATGCAGTTTTATTCCACATACAGGCATACCTCATTTTATTGCGCTTTGCTTTATTGC
>NW_017729024.1:80575832-80578108 GCF_001723915.1 Gavialis gangeticus
TATTGCGATATTCGCTTTATTGCGGTGGTCTGGAACGGAACCTGCAATATCTCCGAGGTATGCCTGTACCAGCCCTCTTGTTCCAAAAGATTATGTGGATGAATTGGAGGACTTTGTTAAATGCTTTATTGAAACAGAAATAGCTTGGTGTTCAGTTATTTAAATCAAATGACATTAAAGATTCTTTGTAGTATCATGTATAAACAAAACTGAAACGTCGTCTTTTCATTGCTTTTCTTAGCGGTTATCTGGTCAGGGGTACTGCTTTTCAGCCTCTTTACCTCCTCTGTTAGCTGCTGCTGCTATTGAGGCCCTCAACATCATGGAAGAGAATCCAGGTATTTTAATTGGAGAAACAGTGCTTTATGATATTGCAAAATGTGTTTTCCACCCCCCACCCCCCTTTGAGTCACACTAATGACCATCCAAGTTCAAGATTAAAGGCTTCTGAGCACAGTTTTCTGCCACTGTCACTCTTTATTTAACCTTTTAATTTCTACCTTCCTCATTTATTTTACCCTTTTGATAAATGATTTGTTTCACTCCCTTCCCACTGTTTCTGTTCCTGGCATTCTTTAGGTCTTCCTTTTGTTTTAACTCCTACTCTTCCTTTTTTATGCTATGCTATCATAGCTCTTGCACTTTCTCCCTCAGTGACAGTGAGTGAGATATAGATGTGGAAGGAGCCAGAGAAGGAGCCCCTTTTCAATTTGTAGTGAAAAATAGTTTTAAAACATCAATTTTGTTAATTCACTCCTCCTAGTTGATACTTGGGAATTTTCAAGGACAATTAAGTGTTGGGGTTCAGTTGGGGAAAGGGAGTATTACCCATGATTCAAGGTTCGTTTCCCTTTTTTCTTTTCTGTTTCTTTCCTCCAACTAGCACTTTCTATATGATCCAGGATCAGTTGGATCAAATGAGCAAGACCTGAATTTATACGTCCTGGAATAGTTTAAGTATAGGGAAATGGCGCAGCAGTTTACTTTTCAAAGCCTCTTATTTAATGTTGGAAATGGGAATGTGGAAGATTAAGCAACTCTGAAAGCTTTATACCACGCCTCATTTTAAAACAAACGCTTATTGTGGATTTATAGAAATATAAAGTAGAAATGAGACTGAATCAGTTTTCTTTTGTCTAGACATTTTTCAGGTTTTACGAGAGAAATGCAAACGGGTTCACAAAGCTTTGCAAGGGTAAGCTCTTTATTTTTCGACCGTCATCAATTTGCTTAGCATTTTATAAAGATACCTCTGGAAAAGGACTAGTCAGGCATTTATACACATACTTTTTCAGGCTGTGACGCAGTGGATCTCCAGTGCGTCGGAGCAGACTCGATTAATTGGGTCTGTTCTGTACACAAGGTGATGTGCATGGCACTGTGTTGCGTGCAGTTGTATAAGTGGTGAAATGCATGTTCATAGAATCATAGAAGTAGGGTCGGAAGGGACCTTGTAGATCTTCAAGTCCGACCCCCCGCCTAGGCAGCAGAAAAGACTGGACTCAAATGAGTCCAGCCAGGTAATCATCATGTTAATGCAGAGAAAATGGCAGCAGTGCACTTTCGAACTAAAATACCTGTGTGTTTTAGTTCAAAAGTGCACCACCAGCATTTCCTCCATGCTGATGCACTTTTTTCCATTTATACAAATATTTGTGCTGCAGTGCCAGGCAGTTTTAAAAGCACCCAGCACTGTGGTGTAAGCATGTGTACAAATACCCTCCCTCTCCAAGGAATTTGCACTTGTTCTGATGTGTAGCCTGAGAGAGGATTGCCAGGAGGCACTGTAGCACTTGAAAGGGAAAGAAGGCTTCCATTTTTTCCCATTCTCCAAATACGTCATCTTAATATACAAGGCTAATAAAAATGCATATTAGTCTAAGTCTGAAACTTTAGAGTCTACTTACAGATCTTGAAGTGAGATTATCTCCTGTTTGCTTAACGTCTCAATGCGTTGATGTTCTCAGGTCCCTGCAGATGAAATTCTAATTTAAATCTCTAACCAAAAGCAATATAGCATTGTAGTAGTGTAATGTAGACTGACCACGTATAGCATATTCACGTAGACTGGTAAATATGTCTAATATAACATCCAATACCCGAGTCATCACATATCAAATTAATATCACAGCAAATGCTTCCAGTCTACAGCATATGCTTCTTCACATGACAAAAACTATGCTATAATTTAGTGTAAATTTAAGGCTTATGGAAACTGGCACTTGAAGTTTAGATTTTAAATAACAGAGCCGCTGATTTACTCTTTCAAAAAAAAA
>NW_017729024.1:80583108-80607906 GCF_001723915.1 Gavialis gangeticus
AATTTAGTGTAAATTTAAGGCTTATGGAAACTGGCACTTGAAGTTTAGATTTTAAATAACAGAGCCGCTGATTTACTCTTTCAAAAAAAAAAAAAAAAAATCTTGCCACTATAGCTTATTATCTCAAAATTTCTGTTTAAGAGAAAACTGTACACTAGCAAAGTTAGTGCCAGTACTGAGTTTTGGTTTTTTGGGGTTTTTTTTACATGTAACAGTAGTTTTGTGGCACAGTAATTGCTCTAGGTCTGAAAATTAAATAAGGGATTGAAAAATAAAAAAAAAAAAGGCATATGCTCCTTAATTTATCATTCTAATTCAGCTTTGTTTCATGTTTAACTCTTTTAAAAAAATCCATCACTGCATGGCAGTAATCTATAACCCAATTTTAATTACACAATTTTTAATATTTAAGGATTTTTATCAGCAATCAGTTATTTCTAACCATCTGCTTTTTATTTCAAAATGGTATTTGTGTTAACCAGCATTCTTCATACCTGCATTTCTGATAGCCATTTACCAGGTAGTCTTATCTTTAATTTAGGAAATTTTCTGGTTATCCTAAGTCACTTGTTGCTTAAAGTTTTGTTTTTTGATTAATCATGTCATTTTAAAACAAGTTCATTTCCTTCATTTGTCTGCTGTCGATAGCATTTGTTTTGGGCTGAAGGCCTGACTGCTTCAAAGATTTATAGAACGTGCTGGTATTTTATAAGTAATAGTAAGAAGAAGCAGGTGCTGTGACTTAAAGTTGTATTTGATGACTGAAAATTGGAATCAGGGTAAAATGGGCTTAACAGGTATATAACTACACTATTCTATAACTGTGGGTTTTTTAAAATTCTTTAATTAGAATAGCTGAGGAATTTTCCATCAAAACATATTTTCACTGGGAAAATGTCCATTTGTTCAAACAAATGTTTTCATAAAGCATCTATGTTTCAGTGAACTTCCAGTGAACCATGGGCAGGTTGTGGCAGAAATATGATTGTTTTCTTGCCAGTTTAATCGGAATCCTAGGCTTCCAGGATTGGCAGTTTTATTTCTTGATGTTATATCACTGACAGTAACAAAACAGTGGATTTTATACCATATTACAGTCTCTATTTCATTTCATTATTGGTATTTAGAGACAGGAGGGTTTACCTAGTCAGATATCCAATAGTTAATCAAAAATATCAGGGAAAGACAGCTGGTGGGAAGGGGGAAGAGGAGTAGCTTGATGCTGAAAAATAGCCGAACTGTTTTGATCTAAAACTTAAAAGTTGACCTTTGAGCAAAGATCAAGCATGCAACAACGTAGGCTGGAAGATGTGGCAGACAAGGGGTTAGACTGGAAACAATAGGCAGCCGTAACTAAAAAGTTGCAACCAGCAGGCCCTTGTACTTTATGCAAAACTACAGCATGCTTGGTGTGGGTTATCTTAATGGGGAAACTGCAAAAACCATTTGTAGCAGAAATTTTCTTGTGCAATTCTCAGATCAGTCCTCAGTCTCTCCTCCTATCTTCTCACTCTTTGCCAACCATTTCAAAGCCCTAGATGGACATTTTCTGTGTCCAAACTTCCAGTGCAGAACACATAAGAAACGTCCTCATTCACATAGTGTCATTCCTATCAATACATGTTCAAATAGCAACAGTGTGCTACTTGATTTACTAGCATGTTTAGTTTTGGAAATTTTCAGTGTAAAGTAAAGTGTTTTAATTCTATCAGAATAGAACTAGCAAATAAGGCTGTCTAAAGACATTGAATACAAGGTAGGTGTGTGTGTGTGGTTGTTCATTCAGATTACCTATTCATATCCTACAGTTGAGGTACTGTCAGGTTGAGATACCAAAAAAAGCCAATTGACGGAGTAAATTGAAGAGCAATAAATCATCAGGGCTGCATGTTTGGAGGGAGTTCAAAGAAGTGCCAAATTCTCTTAAAAGGAAAATTCAGTCACACCAAGGTCAATAGCTGTACTGGAAATTTGTAATGCTCCTGACAAATGCATTAGAGGGCCTTAATTCAGAATCAGGAAAAACACAGGTTTTAATTATAAATATAGGGAAATTATGAGAAAAGACTGTAAAATAAATAAATAAATAAATAAATAAAAAGACCCCAAACAAACAAAACCCTCCATGTACCTTTATTTTAATAACCTTCCTAGTAACTACAACAAAATAGTGGCTAAAAGCTGTTTGGATGTTTTTTTTTAAATCTCAATTTTCTGTAATCTTTTGTGAAGGTAAATACTATCATGCATCAGAACAGTGGTACCTAGTCCCTCTGCAAGCTAGATCTGCCCAGACTCAATCCAGTGCCCAGAGTGGGTACTGTGGAGCCCCATCCTGCCATGGTGGGGTGAGGGAGCCTATCCCGCTCCAACTACAAGTGGATATGGCCCAGCCCCTGTGGAAGGAATAGGACATGGGCCAGCTTCAACCTGGCAAGGCAGGGAGAAAAGGGGGCATGGGGCTGGCCCCAGAGGGGGAGGGAGAAGGGAATGGGGGTGGGGGGAGTGAAGCCTGGACCCAGCCCAGCCTCATGGAGGAAGGCAGTGTAGCCTAGCTCCAGTCTGGCAATATGCGGGGAGGGTTGTGGCCTAACTGCAATGTACTGCTCAGGGCTTGAGATTTTGCCAGTGGGGAGGAGGGGTGTCAGTATTAATTTCTACTGCTGCCAAATGTCCTGACCTGTGGGGAGCCCCACTGACCATATTCCAAGGCTCTGCAGGGTGCATTTGGCCCATGGGTCAGAGGTTCAGCACCCCTGCATTAGGAAGTGGTCCAAAGATGTAATAAATAGTTAAATTTCAATCTAGAAAATGATTAACTGTGGGGTTTCCCAGTGTTCTGCACTAGAACAGATAATTAATATTTCTTTCAAATCCTCCAGGAAAAAGGTTGAACACCAGGGTGGCATAACTTGCAAAAGAAACAGTTGTTTCATTGAGACAGCAAGGGAAAATTTAGAAAATTGGGTAATTCAATAGCAGATACCTAAAAACTTAATGGAAGAAATGATTCAAACTGCTCTTGTATGTAGTTTAATTTCATACTAATACCCTAGAAAAGGAGCAAGAGAATAAAATAGTGAGACGAGGCCTCCAGCTTTATGGTGTATGTCAACAACTAGCTTATGGAGGGAAGAATATTCTTAAACCCTGCAGTAAAGTCACTTGATTACTCCATGCTGTAGTGTCTAACATCTTCTCCTAGGCACCAGGGACAAGTCGCTCAACTAGATTCTTCTGTAATGATGCTTGAGGTTGGATGATTTCTCTGCCTTATTTAAAAACAGAGTACATGAAGCAGTTGGAGTTAGGAAATAGCTTTATGAAAATTTCAGTATTTTATTGTTAAATTGGAAAAGCTAAAGAAAGGAACAAGAAAAGTGGAGAATATCCTTTAAAATCTTGTGACTTAAACTTATTCCATAGTGCTAGTAGAGAATTTTCCAAAATTTTTCACAGGGAAAGACAGATTTGTTGAAACTAAATATTTTACAGAAATGGTTTTGCAAAAATACAGTATAATCTCATCAATCTGGCATGCTCGGGACCGAGCACCTACTAGAAATGTGAAAATTCTGGATTTTTGAAACTGGAGCAGCAGCCAGTAATGTGTGTGTGTGTGAGGCGGGGTGGGGGACACGGTGGACAGTGGCCAGTCCTGGACCAGCGGCCACACACGGAACAGCAACCCGGGGTGGTGGATGGTGGTGGCAGCCACTGCGTACAAGTTTCCTCCACTGCTCCCTCCCTGATGTACTGTATTTTTAAAAAGTGCCAAATTTTTTTATATCTGGATTTATGAGGTTATACTGTATATCCATCTAATATTCAGCCAGGGTCATGGTGGAAATCTACCTAATTTCCTGTTGGCTGACCTGGGAGGCTGCTGTGGGCCCCAAGGTTTCCATGGTCCCTGTTTTCAAAGAAGCACCACCAGGGATATTGCACTCAGGTTGAGAGCCTGGCTGCCTTGATTAAATTCAGGACTTTGCTTCCAGTTTGACATCTTGAAGCCCTGAGAGCTCCAGCTTCCTGCTCCCTGTCAGTCCTGGTAGACAGGCAGGCAGGTAGAGATCAGAGGCCAAGGTTCAGGTTTTTTTTCTTATTTTCTTATTTTTCATTATCTCTTTTCTGTAGAAAATGAAGATAATCCTACTTTTAAAAAAACCCTTTTTTTGCAGACTTCTCTGTGCTACACATTCTCCTTTATTCACAAATGTTCCTTTTGGATTTTATTTCATGTAAGCAAAGGCCGCAAGAAAACACAGTTAATTCTTCTTTTATATGCAGTAAGTTGCCCTTTGTCTGAAAGAGCCATGTTAAACTTATTGTTCAGCATTGGTTGGATGGCAGCTGGAGTCAGATGAAGGTTAGTTAACAAGAGTTCTTACTGACAGGAGGAACGTTAAATTAAGCACCAGATTGGGATTTGCAAGCACTCTATGAGTTGAGTGTATAGTTAAGACAAAGCAGTATTGTGTGGACAGTCAGTGAGATTCAAAGTTTGAATGGGCAGCGATACAAAGATAGTTTCCTGCTCTGAAATAACTTCACTCTTGCCCACCATTTCTCACTTCCCCATTTTTTTTCTTTCTGATCTTGTTCCTAAACACTTTGCCTGTTTTAAATTTAATATGGTTGAATGTTACTCAGTTACCTGCAAAAATCATTATAGTGTTTGTGACTCATATCCTTAAAATCTCTTGTCATCAATGGCATGTGGCATTCACAGAGTTCTATCAGAACTTTGTACTTGGTCTTAAAACTAAGAAAGTATTTACCTCCACAGAAGCTTTCTAGTTCTGTATTCAAGTTGGCATGATGAAATCTTGTTTGGCTAAATTTTCCACATGTTCATTTTTAGAATTCTGCTTCTCTAGCTTTAGGTAATTTTTAAGGAATGAACCTAAACCCTGCCATCTGTGACGATATACATTTCCATTTGTGTTTCTACTTTGTAGAATAGCCTTACACTGCCTTGGGTGGCTTTACCATCCATTGTCTTCCTCAGCATTCTTGGGGATATATGCCAATATTGAAACACTTTAAGTACTTGACTTTAAGAAGCAGCGTTGTATTGTATGTTTGAAAACATATGTAAATGTCTGCATGACACAGTAGTGTCTGCAGTTCTGCAGCTTTCAGATGGGAGGCCGAGTTGACTTCCCTTTGAAAATTGGGCCCTTCAGTGAAGCTTTGTGGAACTAATACAAGGCACACTTCATGCCTGAAAAACCTCTCTTCTTTCCACAGTGTTATTAATTCAGTATGTCTCTGGCACTCTGTCCCTCGAGCTGTCCTGCTTAATAGGAAAATTAATTGTAAATTTACAGTACAGGCAACCCCCGCTTAACACTGTTTCACTTGGTGCTATTTCACTATAATGCTCATTTTAAATTGATACCTGATTTCGCTTAGCACTCAGTGACTTTCGTTATAACACTCGCACTCACCATCTTAGGTCATTAAAAACACTTGCAGTCACCATCTTGTATCATCAGATAGTTTTGGTTTCACTTAACACTCATTTCGCTTAACACTCGGTTTTTCAGGAACCAATTAAAAGCGCTAAGCGGAGGTTGTCTGTACATCATCCATAGTACGAGCTGACCATGGTCAGGAAGTCTAAGTTAAGACTGATACTAGCTGTATAGTTAACGTATATGAAATGTTTGGGAGCAAAGGTTTGTAGTTGATTTCCACTCCCCATACCCACCGAATCCTACTTGAATATTGGCTATATCTCCTTGACAGGATGTATAAAATACTGTATGTAACAGGGTAATATTTCATGTCTGTAGTGACCATATTTTACAGGAATCTGATTAACACTCTTCTTTGTGAGCAGGAAAATCTACAACATATGAGCCACTATATTACCAAGTAAAATCTGTCAAATGTACTATAACTGTTGCTTTTTTGTGATGCTTGCTATATTATAAAAGCTGTTTATCATCTCTCTCTGGGGAAATTGCTAATTTAATTCACTGCCCAAAACAAAATACTGTTTTTCCACATCCTTCCTTAAATAGGTAAAAAGCCATGCGAAACGTCCTGTCCCCATTCCCCCCACCTCCCCCATAAGCTTAAAACAGACTGATTTGGGGTGGTTAGCTATATTTTTATTGGCAAAACTGACTGGGCTTAAATAACTGACCTTCTGTGTTTTGAAAAGATTTAAAAGCATCCCATTCTTGAAAAACAACAAATGGTTTATTGTAATATACAGGCTTAATGCAACTAGATTTATAAAACTCCTAAGGAAAGACCCTAAACCTATTTAAAAATTGTGTTAAAGGTTAACATTAGCTGTGGCAATTTGAAATGTAAGCAGTGAATTCCCATTTCTGTTGTACATTCTGTTGGAGTAGTACAAGTTATTAAAGTAAAACAAGAAAAATTAGACAAAGTCAGTTGGAGAAAAGCAGATGAAGAATGTCAGGATAGGTGTTGTAGTAAGAAATATAACTGAACTAAAATAAGGACTTTATCTTGGCCAAATTCACCACAAGCAGGTTTTCTACATGAGAGAAAGTCTAGGTGTATTCAGCTGAAGAATCAAATGTTTTCAATGAGTTGTCACGCTGTTCTATAGCTTATTTTGTATTGTGGTTGCTTGTATAGACAAGTCAAAGGGTATACAACTTTTCTGTGCCACAGATTTCCTTGTAGATTTGTAACATGCTCCTAATGTTAAACTGTTTAATACAGGCGTTCAGGTAAAACCATCAGAAACCTGTATTTGAAGTTCATTTATATACTTTCAGATTCTTTATCCTGATAGGCTGGACACTAAAAGTATTTGATTTGTTTCAGCATTTCAGGTTTAAAAGTAGTGGGCGTGTCGTTTTCTCCAGCAATACACCTACAGCTGAAAGAGAGCCAGGGATCTCGAGAGAGTGACATAAAATTACTCAAGAGAATTGTAGATTATGTAAGTGTCCCTTTTTCAATCAAAACATAATTACTCTTTAAGCAAACTAGCAAAGTAATCACTACATGTGGACAGAGGCCGTGTCTCTGCTAAAAGTGGTAAGTATCACCAGTACAGCGCTATCATTGTAAAAGAAGTCAGTCGTTTTGCTCAAGGATACATTGAAATATTGGTGCATAGAAGAAAAGTAGAGACTCCTGACATAGTTGATTCCTTTATCCCTCTTTTATTTTATATTTTGCTAACCCTGTAAATGGTTAAGCAACTTAAATAGTAGCACTTTCAAACTGATTAGCTTCCTAATCGGTGAAGTAGCCACTCCTTAGTACTTAAAGTACCCCCACTGACTTGAGATCCATGAAGTACCTAAGATAACAGTCCTCAGTCCATTTCAACTTCAGAACTCCAAAAAGACAGTCATCTGTACACGGAAATATCAAAGCTATACTTCTGTACCAATCCTTTTAAAAAAAAAAAAAAAAAAAAAAACCCTGTACCCACTGAATCATTAAGCTTTAAGCTTTAAAAACCCCAAAAAAAAAGCCCTTTTTCACCGGAAAAATAAAAACTTTTTCTTTGTCCCAACCTTTTTAAAAAAAAAAAAAAAAAAAAAAGCCTTATCTGAGGTTTCTAAAGCTTAAAGCTTAATGATTCAGTGTGTACAGGGTTGTTTTTTATTGTTTTTAATGCTCTGTTTTATAAGAGTGCTAAAGCAAGCACACTCAGGAAGTTGGATGGAAAGCGGTGTGTTCAAACTGCAGCAGAGTAGGTTGAAATCAAATCGTAGGAAAGATCTTCCTAACTGTAAGAACAGAGGGACACTGGGGCAAGCTTCCTAGGAAAGCTGGTTAATCTCCTTCACTAAATGTTTTCCACAAGTCTGAATAAATGTATGTCTAACTTAAGAACAGTGATTCATGCATCTGTGCAGTGGTTAGATCCCTTCCAAACCCTAGCATTCCAGTAATTCTTCTAATATTGAACTCAGTGTTCCTGGCTTTGATCCCCACTTCTTTTTGCTGTGCAAAATCTTGCCATATTTGTCTTCCAAACAGAGTATGTAAATACTGTTTAGACCATGTTTTAATGTAGTACATTTTGGTTTCCAGTGGCTTAACTGATAAATTTGTGTATCTGCAGTGTATGAACAGTGGTATTGCATTAACTCAGGCCTGCTATCTGGAGAAAGAAGAAAAATGTCTCCCTCCACCTAGGTTAGTAAAATTCAGAGAATATTTCTTTTTATCTGGTTTGCATGAGAGCTTATTATAATAACAGTCCTTTTCTGTTTTAAGCCTTTTTAATAGCCTGCAATGTGAAGACTGGGAGAACATGCAAACAGTAGAACTTTAGATGAGTATTACAGCATGTCTTGTAAATAGCAGGTATATCAAAATTAGCTGAATCTTGCAGATCAGGGATGTCAATTCATCAGGTTTCATGGGCCAGATCGGTCCACAGGCTGGATTAGGCCCACAGAGCAGCCCAGCAGGCCAGATCCAGTGGGTGGGGCCAGGTTGGTGCCCACCATATACGACACAGGCCCCAGACTGATCCTACCTGAAGCCTGTGTTGGCCCTGGCCCTGTATGCAGCATGCAATGCACAGGGCTGGTCCAGCATGTATCACATGCGGTATGGGTTCAGTCCAAGACCAAAGGGCAGCACTGCAGGCTGTGTGATAGGGTTTTGCAGGCTGTATATTTGACAGCCCTGTTATAGATCATTGTATTGTCTCAAATGGCTTGCTATACCCCAGTTTCCTGCCAGGCAGTTTTTCATAAAATGCTCATTGATCTTGAGAGAAAGTGAGACTGAGATGTTGAGTGATGGACAAGTGGCACACTATGGTCCCTGGTGCACATTGCTCTTAAGACATGATTGACTGGTTAATCGTATCTTAAGTAGTGACCTGGCCACACATTCATCCATTTAATAATGTGATAAAACCAGGAATAAGCGACAGCATTATTACATATATATATATGTGCTGGTTCCTGCTACACCTTTAATTGAATGTGTGGCCAGTGCTCCCAGCCTCTGGAGCATGCTCCCGAGTGCTCCAGAGGTTGAGCCCACTGGTCAGCTGACTGGGGCTCTCAGCTGAGGGGAGGACAATGAGCTTCTGCCCTGGGAGCCCTGATCAGCTGATGGAGCTCCGAGCCACAAAAATGCAGCGTGCCTCTTTCTCCTCATCTGCAACTGAGCTTTCTGATCACTGACAGGGCTCTCAGCTGTAGGGGTGCAATGCGCGCTCCCACAGCTGGGAGCCCCATCAGCAATCAGGCTGGACCTGATGATCTGTAGGGTCCCTTCCAGCCCCTAACAACTATGAAGCAATCATTGTTCCCAACCACGAGGGGCCACCATGCGCTTCCATGGCTGGGAGCTCCATCGCCTGATTGGAGCTTTCAGCCTTAGGAGCGTATGGTGCACCTCTGGGGCTGAGAGCTCTGATCAATTTATTGGGCTCCCAGCCATGGGAGCAAAGTCTGCTAGAGTAGGGGGAGCCTGGGAGCATGATCCCAGGAGTATGGCATGATGGGATCTGATGCTGGATCGCATAGTTGTGCCTCCTGCCATGCATGTGTGATATGGCTGGAAGCATGATTGTTAGGATTGCACATAAGATCCCAGTGCATCTCATTTTTAATATTCGTCAGTGACCTTAATATCTAATGAAAGGGGACTCAAAATAGCCATGTTCTTTCCCAAAGAACGGTCAGTGCTATCCAAGGCCCCGATCTAGCCATATGGTTTGCTTATTAACATACTGAATGAATCTATGGCCCAAATGCTACCTTTGACCAAGGAAGTTGCTTTCATCCTGATACATATTGAAACTAATATAGAAAAAATTAAAAAGCCCAGGTGGAAACATCTTCCATTACAGGAGCTAATTGTTTCTGTTTTCTTTTTCAGTATTCGAGTAGTGGTAACAGTGGAGCAAACAGAACAAGAACTGGACAGAGCTGCATCACTTATCAGGGAAGCTGCACAGTCTGTACTGAATTAGACTGCTGATTTGGATACTTTTTTTTTTCTTCATATAAGAGCACATGTTCCAAAGTATGATCTCTTGGTTTCCATTCCAAAGGTTTAAGCTATTTATGGCTTGTCCGTTGATGGAAAAGAAAGCTTGTTGATTAACAGGGTTATTACAGAATGGTACAGGTTTGAGGGGCTGAATGATGAAGTTCATTATTTCCTACACACACACAAACATGTACACACACATTCTACACACAGAGTTTAGACTCTGCTTTTTAGTAACATTTAAATGGATTGTTATCATTTAATCCAAGTATTCCCCCCCCATTTTCTCTTAAAGCCTTAAATTCCTTCCCTCAACCCCTAAATGAGTTAAATATTTGCAAATGCTCATCTTCTTCTAAAAAGTTTCATATATGTAACTTTAATGACCATTGTGAGAATGTAGGAATTTTGAACATCTTCTTTTAATTATTTGTTTAACATATTACTTATTTTAAGATGTTCCTGATACTTTCAAAAGCTAAATAATCTCTTAAGACATTATTTTGAACAATATAAGTACTTAAGTATTTTATTGTTGTAATGTACTGAGTGCTTAATTTCTTACACACTACTACTTCCTTTAAGATGTTTCCTGAAATCAGTTCTTAAGCATCCCTGCCCATTTAATTCTGTTACCTACCAGACAAATTCACATCAAATACTGTTTACTTAATGTATTGGGCCTGTGAATATATACATTTGACATATTATGGATGAATCTTTTAACTATTAAGTCATATACCTAAATTATGACCTTTAACTTTGGAATTTGCTGCTTTTCGTATGGTGTGTACAGTCAGGAACCTAAAAACAAGTCTTGAAGAAAAGAGACGGACATAAATAACTTTAAAAAATGTTGAATAATAGTTTATTCAAGCAATGTGGGATGTACTAAAACAGCATCTCAAAAGTTAAATTCCTAGTTCGCTTGCCAATGAAGTGTAATCTGGAGTGGGACTTTCCAAAATATCTAAAGGATTTTAGGTGTACAATTACTATTTGAAATGCACCTAAACTTGCACATTTTAAATCCCTGTGGTGCTTTTGAAAATCTCCACCTAAGGGGCAATGCTGTAAAATTTTACAATAAACATTGTACCAGTCATTGAGAAAACAGCTGGTGGGGGGGGTGACAATAAATTGTAACTTTTATAAAATAAGAACCATCACTTACGTATTCCAGGACTTTTTTTAGAAAGACTGTTTTGAAAACACTTTGTATTCGCCTGTTCTGTATTTTGGGTTGTTTTATACTTATGTGCCTTTTTGGTTGCTGCTACGAGGACTACAGTACTATTTTTGGGAAAGAACTTTATTAAATAAAAAAGTTAAACATACATTTGATTGAAATGTTCACCTATCACACAGTTTAACTGTCTTGTTGAATGTTCTAAATGAGACACTTTACAGCCTCATTTTTTCAGTACACAGCAAACTTGTTTGTAGGCTGTCTTTCCTAGTCTCTCAAGATATATGCACTCAAATACACCACCTAAAGTTGTGTGGGGGCACTTCCATGACTGAATCTACTGGCAATGAGAGCAGTGCCCCTAAAGTCATTGATTGCATCTGGAGACCTTCACTGAAATGTGAAAGAATCACAGAAGTGCTATGGTAATACAAATACTTACGAGTCTGTACTGAAAACAGAAAGCCACGCCGTAACACACTTTGTGATAATATAGCAAGACTTCGAAGGGCTGACAACCTAAAGAAAGAGGTGAGCTGAAAACTGAGGGACAGACGAATTGACTTGCCAGAAGTCCATCAGCAAAAGCCTGTGACAGGACTAAGAATTGAACCCTACCACTAACTGTGCTATTTTTTTTTAAATCCACAACATGCAACTGCATTGTTGAACATGTCAGGCAAGCTCAAGCCATTAATGCAAGGTTGGGACTGTGTCAACATAGAATGAGCAAGATGACATGTAAGCATAGCACACATGTAATGTTGGAATATTAGGTTACAGATTTAATGCTCAGTGTACTTGTGTTTTCTTTCACACTTGAGCAGATGACTAATTTTGTGTTCTGTTTGCCTTTGAGTGGATTTTCCTTGATATTTAAAGGACCAAAAATATAATAGAGGCTAAGCATGCTTCTTATTAAACGGTGAAATTTGTGACAAATTCAAAGGCCATGAATTATATGCAACCTTTATCATAAGGTATTTTCTCCTCTGTTTTTAATGGGCATTCTAGAGTCTGGCAAATTTTGCTGATATTGGCATGCTATTACAATTGGTTAAAGCGCTCTCAGTTAATTTCACTTGAAAACCTGACCTGTTATTTTGAGACTGGATCATTTGCCTCCATTGCTGCCTTTGATGGTGCACTTGGTTCATAACAGTGAAGTGTAATGATTGTAACTAGCTGTATTTGAATTATTTTGGAGTGCACGTTCCTACTGACAGGCTACGTAACCACTTTTCTGAGGTTACAGAGTCCTGATTGGCACAGAGAGCGCTCATCTGTGCCTGCTTTGGCAGAACTGGTCTTTCCATCCTGATACTTTTTTTAAGTTATGTTTCTTAATATTTGACAGAGTAAGCAGATGGAGTTAATCGTGATTATGAAGAGGTTGGCTGGAGTTAGAGGATGACAGGTGATTCTATTTAATTTAGGAAGTCATTAGAAATTTGTTAGGACTAGTTTTCAGTGTTGTCATACTGGAAGATGCATACACTGACAAATGAGGGGGGAAAGCCATTTTAATTCATTTGTGGTTATAAAGTAAATTACTATGAATTAAATTCCCTATTTTTATGCATTTCAGAAGTCATAGTTCTTAAAATGGGAACAGAATTCAGTCCTGTTAAATAAAAATGAAGCATAAGACGTGTTAGCCAAAGGTGGATCAAAGCCAGAAGTGCTTTGTCCTGAACTTCTGTTGGAGTTAAAGATCCAGATACTTAAATCTATGCTGATTTTTACAGCTCTAGTAAAGAGAACTTTGTTTTGATAAGACTATAGGCTAATATACCTCAAGTACAGATTAAAAGTATATTTGATCGAGAGTAACTTGCACTAATACTTTTAATAGAAATTAACATCTGGTACCTTGGGGCAAAACACGTTGAAGCTAATTAGTGGGGAAACTTTATTAAGTTGACCTGTTAATTAAACAGGCTAGTTATGAAATAATATAATTTGTAATACTTGAGAAGGTAAAGGATCTGAGTAGTGTGGAACTGTAAATTTTATACTGTAAAATTTTGGGATGAAGAAACTACTTGGATGATTATTTAAAAAAGGAAAGAAAGAAAAGAAAAAAACATAGTTTACTTGAACATTTGAAAATAATTGATTTTTTTTTTTTTTTTTTTTTTTTTTTTTTTTTTCCCCTTTTTTTTTTAAAAAAAAAAGGGGAAAAAAAAAAAAAAATTTTTTAAGACATTAAAAAAAAATTTTTTTCAAATTTTCAAAAAAACTTTTTTTTTTTTTTTTTTATTTTATTATTATTATTAGTTTAGCCCATTGCTTTTATAAGGAAATCTGCAATTCCCCTTTTTTATTTATGGTAGAAATCATTATTTTTGGATGAGGGCAAAATACATAAGGAAAACATTAAGAAAGACATGAAGGTATGGCTGAGCAACTTTGATTTTACACTTTTGAAATGTGATCCAGGTCACTGCAGAGAATAGTGTACTGTCTCCTTTTTGTCACTCCATCTGGACCTTATTTTAAACAGGGTTGTGGGGTGTTGGCAGTCACCGATCTATGAAGCTGCTACTGCAAACGTATTTCACGTTTAAAGATGATTCAAGAAATATACGTGAGCTGTAAATGTTGCTTGAACAAAGGAAATATTTAGAGTTAACACAAAGCATTTGTGCATTAAACTCTTTCAGTATCCCAATAAAAGGAAGTGTCTGGAGAACATTTTTGGTGTGTTTTTATGTTCCTTGGCAGTTTCATGTTAATAGGTCTGTCTTGATATTCCTCTGTGTGCTAGATCATTCCAAAATATGCATGATAAAAGTAAGGCAGATACCCTGATACAATGGTCTTAAGATTCAGATAAGAAAATCCCAAGATTTTGAGAAGCCCTTTGAGAAGTCCACACCCATCCTGATGATGATGATGATGTCAGATCTCCCTGTTTTCCCAGCATTCTTCCTCTGTCTGCAACCTCCTTAGGGTGTTACCTCTTGTACCTCACCTTACTGGGGGAAGGGAAAGTTTCCTGCCATCTTCCTCTCTCATACTTAGGCATGTGGATGAACATGGGGAAGTCGACCGGTAAAAATGAAGTGCAGCTTTCCAGGCAGGGAAGCAGCAGCTAGAGAAGTCAGTTTTGGATTAAAAACTCTTGAGACAAAGTCTATTTCTTACTAAGTGTTACACGATGCCTGCTAGGGTGTCTGGAAGTTGCTGTTGTGTTAGTAGAAGTAGAGGCCTCCAGGTAGTCGGTATACTATGGGTGAATTGTATGTTAAACATCTCCCCTAACACTTCCAAAAACATTTTTAGTGTTGTCTTCCTGCAGTGCCAAGGTTTTGGTCATATCCTGTTTTCACTAGGCTTACTATTATCAAAGGATATCTGCATTCATTCCAAGCTGAAATTTGGCATGGAATTAGGAGCAAGCTTTATTTATCAGCTTGCTTTTATTTTCAAAAAGTGCCAGTTTAAGATACTTTTGTTGTCTGGGGAGGAGGGTCTTGGCTAGAGAATCAGGCTTTTTGATTGCCGTAGTGTTGGAATGATAATATAGCTATGATGGTCCAAGAAGTTAGAGAGGCATGGATATTTTGGGGTTGATATTTTTTATTACACCAGCTGCATGATTGGGAGAGATCTTAGACAAGGTCTTGAACACAAAGTACTCCTTGCATTTCACATATTTCCTGGACCATTATCACTCCAGCACTACCACAACATAGAGGATATTGAAATTTGCCACTTATGATAGAAAATCCACAGCTTAAAGGAAAAAGCACTGAACTCAACTGTATGTTTCTCAGACCTGAAGAAGAGTTCTTTGTGCTTGAAAACTTGTTTAAAAGGTCCCCCAACCATGTAGTATTGGTCCAGTAAAAGATATCACTCTCTACTTCCCCACCCCCAAAAAAGATATATTTTCCTATCTCTTGATTTTGGACAGTCAGGGGCTTCTTTAGAGTTGACCAGTGTACAAAGCACCTTTCTCAGAAATTAAATAGCGGTAGTTGGAGTCAATAGGGAAGCAAATGGCAAGACCAGTCAGAATCTAAGACATGGGACTGAGAAGTTTCCCAGGGAATTATTGGCTGCAGCTGTGTGTGAGCAACAAAAACCAAATGGGAAGCGAGTGAAGTGCACTAGGGAGTATAGTTCAGGAATGAAGTATAGCTGCTTTTTGGCTCAGTACTTACTAAAAAACTGGACAAGGGTTTCCGAGCAAGAAAACTGCCTTCTGCTGGGTTTGTTTCGCTGTCTTGAGCAAACAAGACTCTGTGCGAGTAAACAGGGTGGCATAAAAACACTACCTGATTCACATTAGTTTTGTCTCCCAACAAGTTATTAAAGAAGGCTCCAAGTATCGGCCAATCCCTTGGCCAGAGATCAGCAACCTATGGCCCACAAGTTGAATCCAGCCCACAGAGCCACTGGATCCTGTCCAAGGATGTGGGGCTTTGACAATGGAGGAGTCTCATGTGACTGGGAATAGTACCTCTTCCCCCCCCCTGCTTATACCCTCATGCTACAGTAGGGAGAAGCAGTGGTGGCCAAGTCTTACTCCCAGCCTGCCTCTAACCCACCCACAGCCTTAAAAGGTTGCCATTGCCTCAGGCCAAAAAAGCAAACTTTCCTATTTGCATAATTTAAAGCCAAACTTCCATCCTCCTGCAGCACCACCTGCAAGATGAAGGCTGTGGAGCAGAGGGGATGGGTGGACCCACCTTCACCCCTTGCTTGGGACCTACCTTGGTGCTGGGCTGGGCCAAGCCAGACAGACCCCGTGTAACCTGCTCATGGCCCCCCAGGGGGCTGTGGACACATGGTTGAGAACTGCTGTCCTGGAGCACAGCATGTGGAAACTCAGCCCTTGTGTGACTGTGCTGCAATGCTGGTGCTGCAATGCTGGGCAGCTGATCCTGAGCTGAGCTGTGCCTGGCAGTAAGGAGGAGGGAAAGGGGTGAGCGGGGGGTAGGATGGGCAAAAGCTGCAAAGGGCAAGCTGTGGGGTTGCAAGAGGCTGCTCTGGGTCTGATTCTGGCCCCAACCTGGGCTCAGGACCAGAATTGGAGCCACAGCAGCCTCCTGCCCTCCCCCACGCTACCGTTCTTCATATGGGACTAACACAAGGGGCTTTTTTCCCCAGGATGTTTGGAGGGGGGAGGAGAGGGGCTTTTGTTCTTTTGAGTAAATAGGGCATTTTAAGAATTTAAAGGTATTCACAGAAGTTTAGGGCTGGAAGGGACTTCATGAGATCATTGGGTCCAGCCCCCCCTACTCTAGGCAGGAAGGACTGCTGGGGTCAAATAACCCCAGCAAGTTGTGCGTCCAGTCTCCTTTTGAAGATCTCCAGGGTAGTTGCCTGCACCACCCACTTTGGGATCCTATTCCAGAGTCTGGTCACATGAACCATGAAAAAGTTTTTCCTTGTATCCGGTCTGAAACGTTCAGTACTTTGTGGTATTTAGTAAAACAAGAAAAAACCTGGCTGTAGAGAGCATACTACCAAATTCATCATAAAACAAATACAGTATTTACATCAGGCAAATATTGGGAAAAGGAAGTATGAGCAGTAAGGTTACTCTGAGACATGATATATGGTTTTGTTCCCTATGATCACTTTGCCAGTTCTTGGTATTTGTAACACGAGATGATGAACTGAAATGGCTACTCTATACAATTAGTTGCTAACAAGATCTGGATGAGTGAGGAGAGGGCTAGACTAGAGCGGTTGTCTCCAAACTGTTTTGATCGCGCACCCCTACCAGTAAAAAATTTTTGAGCGTGTACCCCCAATGTATATAATTTATAAATAAATAAATATACATATATGTACTACTCACATACTGTACGTGACACGTGACCGTCTGACATACGGACAGAGTGAGGGCGCCAGTGTCAATCCATATATTAAATATTAGTAAAACTTAATTTCTTTCTTATTTTTTTAGATAAAAGATAAATATAAATAGAAGTTCTAATATTTTCTTCCTGCACCCCAATGGATCTTCTTGCACACCCCTTGGGGTGCACGCACCCCACTTTGGAGACGACTGGACTAGATAATCGCATGAGGTCCCTTCCAGCCCTATTTTCCAGTGGTGGCAGATTAAGAAAATTTACAAACGTGGTTAGGATTTGTAAATGTTCTGGCTTTGGTTGTGGTTCTACCTTGCTTATGTTTACTCTGTGTGAAATTCACCTCATTGGCAGGCTGAGCATGAGGAAACCAATGCTTCAGCTGCATCCTATTTAATCACTTATTTAATGGTTTAATAGAATATATTTGGTGCAGTTGCCTGGTGCTAGTCCTATGACTTGATTTCTGTCCCCTGGTGACTATTTGGATGACTTTTGAAACAAAGAATCTTGGAGAATAGTTAAAGAAAGCAAACTTCAGATTCATGAATATACATAAGGGAAATCTGGTTTTACATTTGGAAGAAAACTGCTCATAAATTGTGTGCAATTAAAATAAGTCAAATGTTGATAACAAACCTCAACATTTTGAACAGCCAAGCCACACAACAAGGAATATGAGCAGAAATTATTGAGAAAATTATTTTGAAGAGCAGATTCCTAAGCTCACAGATATTTGGTGAGCAGAGAGTTTACATTCATCAAAGAATTCATGACATTATTTTTTCCAGATCTAATTTACTGATTTTCAAATGTTGTTTGTCTTGCCTAACCACATCCATAGACAACATTTGAAAATTATCTATTTATATGGTAGATTTTAAAGAAGCTTTGCTCTTTCTTAGTAATTTTTGCTCCTCTTGATTGCAATTTATTTCTTTATTTTACTTTGCATTTTAAAAACGTGAACTTTAAAAACAAATCTAGGAGGAAGTAACTTGTATTTGTCAGTTTTTGTGGCTCCCTAGCTCTGCTTTCTACTCAGGCATCCTGTACTGATGGATTGTTTGTTTGAATATTTTAATTCTATTCACATTAAGCACAGATCTGTGAATACTACATCTGTGTAGTTCCAGTTGTATATACTGAGCTGTATCCTAAAAAAAAAACCTACTCCATATGAATTTTGCAAATGTGTGTCTTTGTGTTTGTAATGCATTATATCAGAGGGACCCAGGAGAATACACAAACCTGAATAGCACTTTTCTCCTCATACTACTGTGCATATGCAATCTCTTGTCCAACTGGCAACCCACAGGTTGCATCTAGACCCTAAAAGATAAACCTGCAACCCCTGCATTCCTGGTCCAGGTGTTGCTCCCCCACCACTCCAGCTGCTGCTGCCACCTCTGGAGTTTTGGGGCTCCCCCTCCTTCCTCAGACTTCCACTTCCTGCCTCTACCCCTGGGATGGGATGGAAAGGGTGCCAAGGGAACCCATGATGGGATGGCTCAAGGATGCCAGCGCCATACAGCAGGGTTGCCTCTGCCGTGTGATGTGGCAGGTAAACACATGGCACGGCACAGTTTTTAAGGCATAAGGGCACTTCCATGGTGGTGGCAGCCCTGTCCTAAAACATTAGGACTCCTTCTAAATTATTTTCCCTTTTCTTTTAAAGCTGCTTCCCCACCTTCCCATTTTGAGGACTCTCTAAGGTAAACTAAAGTAAATGCAAGCTATTAAATGTCTAGAAGGTACTAAGCAATACAAAGAAAGGTACACCAACACCGGGATACAGTAATCCCAGCTTCCTGACTTTGCAGGCAGGCCACCCTGGCAAGGACCAGCTTTATCTGTATAGTGTGAAGCAAAGGAGAACATGGACACCAAAGACATCTGTTGTCCTAGATGTGTAAATATGCTGCTATTGGTAAGATAGTAAGTAACTTCTTGGGGAAAGCAGTTGGCTTTTACTCTAGCATCTGGCCCCCCCAAACAGTTCAAATGTATGGGGATACAACAACCTGCAAAGTCAAGACTCTCATTCCCATCTCATTTGACTAAGTTGCAAACCTGTATGCAATCTGGCCCCACAGAGCCACCAACTTTTCCTTGGGACAGTGCCACTTACTAGAGAGTTAAAAGAGGAAAGAAGGATGTTTATGCTGGATATCTGTTGCTTAAAATAAAAGAGGATACAGCTACAGAAAAAGAAATGTCTTCAAGATGTTAAAAATGGCTGCTGAGTTGATTCTTCCACTGTATAGTACTTGGCATAACAGAACGGAACCACCTTTACCCCCAGTGTGTTTCTGTTCTAGTTTTTTCTTTGATTGAAAATATGAAAGAATGTGAATGTGAACATTTTTCCTTCCTGACCTTTATATAAATCTAAGCCATAGGAGCCCTAAATAGGCCGCCTGCAGTACCAGCCCTCAGTCTGGTACCCCAGAGCTCTGCCACTGATCATTGGGTGGGGTCAGGAGCCCTTCTGAGGGCCTGGATTAGGCTAGGGGAGGAGAAAGCTTCACAGCAGCCCAAGAACAGACACCTGTGCCCAGCCCTTGAACTTGTGCCCTTTTGCCTTCCAGCCCAACATACCAGCCAAATACTAGTGGGCAGGCTAGCTAGGCTGCTTTCTCTCTTGCACTCCTCGAGGGATGGCTCTGAAAATAAATTAATGGTATAATATTCCGATCTCAGTAGTTTTATGAGTATGATTTCTAACGATTTGTTAGTCTGAAAAATTATACCCCTTAATTTTTGTCTGTTACTTCTTCAGAGGTAGTTTTTGACTAAGCTCAGTTTAAACATGTCGGCTCCATGTACTCTCAATTTAGGAAGACAACTATGAACACTATGATTTCATAACAAATGCCATTTTAATATATTTCTGATACCTAATGCACTGTATTTAAAAGGTACTGTAATGGATTTGAATATGAGTTTAGGCTGAGGAAGCTATTTAACTTCATCCATGACTGGACTCGCAACATCCTTTCTGAATTTGTTTAAATGTTAGTGCCCCTTTTAGCCAAAAATATGTCAAGTTAAATTACTATTTCTGGGCAATATGAATACATTTCCAAATCATGCTTTTCTATAGTAACTCTGTGTGTGTATATACACCCTCTCCAGTAATAACAAATAGCATCATTGGTTTAATCCCAACAAATCTATGCAGTCTATTGTAATATAGCAATAACAATGATTTAAAATATATTTAGGATCTTTAATTCAAAAAGATTTGTACATAATTCCATAAACTATTGTAGGAAATTACTTTGATCACTGTTTAAATGCAACCATTACGAGTGTAAAATATGGTAACTATAACAACATGCAACAAAACTACAGAATACTATAAAGCATGGAATTAAGAACAGTGCATTAATTCCTGGCCCAACTGGCATCAAAAAGAGTTTTGCCATTGACTTCAGGAAGCTCAGAATTTCACTAGCCACGTGTAATTAGCACATGCTGTGTTTTACATCTTCAAAACTGCAATAATGAACTAACAGTCTAATGCTCAAGCTTCCTGGGGGAGAGAGAAATTAAGAGTTGTTTCTGAAGCAGACCTACAGGTCTAGAGAGATTGCCCTATGGATAGATATTTAAGTAATTAGTTATATGGCCTCCATCCCTATAAGATCTGAGCCGAGCACCTCTATGGTTATTTTGATTGTAATATTTTGCAGTCAAAGCTTATTTCTTTTAGTATTAGTACATTTTTACAGTCAAGAATACCAAGACATGGAGAGCTTTCCTTCAAAAGTGGAGAGTTCTTAGCTTCCAAACGCATGCAGTTCACTGGGCCATGGTGACTCATTTATCCAGTCAAAATTACAGTTACAATTTCATTTTGGAATAGAAATTAATGTTTTGTTGCCTTTGACCAATAACTTTCTGTTCATTTATTAATCTAGATCAAGACAGTTTTCAATGTAGGTAGAGAAAACTGCTTTAGCCTTAAAATTCATGTTACAGAGTACTGAGAATTATTTTTGATGATATGCACAAATGAGTAGCATTCTGTACTTCTGCTGGATGGAGGGCCAAACTGCTACAGTCAGTATAGTGACCAGCTTAAGGTTTGCATAATAAGGAGTGCAAGGAGGCTAACTATGGTCTAACATAGACTAAGAGCAACACTTCTCCCCTCTGGACAGGTGGTTATGTTTTTTCCCAGCGTATAACTTCTTTAATCATTTAGATATACAGTGGATCTGAGAAGGCTCCAGATGGAGGCTGAACCTACGACCCCTTAACATAAAAACATCTATGATACCAATTACACCATCTGTTGGTCATAAAACCACATTCTCTATCTTTTCTTGGCTCTTGTGCTACAACAAAAGCTGAAGGGTGATATTTGGGGCTGTTATAGTTTATCCATACACTTTAATGCATAACACATTTTCACACAGAGAGAGAACAAAGCATAATAGCACTAAAGTTCAATTTACATTCTCAGTCAGTGAAAACAAAAATGAAAATAAAAAACAGTTGGCTGAATCATTATTTATGCCCAAACTATGGCTTCAATTGTACTTTTTCTCCAATGCCTATGATTTAAAAACTAAAAAATTAAAACTTGGAAAAGTCCTGGAGAGTGGGAAGGTCTGTAATCTTAAAAGAAGTATTGGACTGATGAGGGCTATGCAGATGAGCTAAGCTGATAGATCATATGCTATTAATATTTTTCCTGCTTTTACAATTTTTTTAGCAATTTTTGTTGATGATGTTAGCAATTGGCAAAACAGAGATGTATTGTGTAATACCAGCGCAGAAAATATTGGATTGCTAAAGTTTCAACCAGTCTGTCACAAGCTCCCACAAATGCCCTCTTGACTTCAGGTCCATCCCATCCCGGTATGCATCTTGAACTCATCAAATGGTATCTGAAATGTTGGTGGACTTTGAAAAATAGCTTGATAAGAGTCAGGCTCCACTAAGTACCATAGCTATAACCTTTGACTTGAGGTCACAGGAACCAATAAGGAAAATGCTGAAATGCTGAACATAATGTTCAAAAGAAATAATGATTTTCCAAATTACTATACTAAGGACTTTAAAACACTTGGATGTCAAAATGATGTCATAGGTCCTTCCAGAAAGAAAATGAGAGAAGAGAAACTCTTGGTTCAGAATGGATTGTGAAGGTTTAGGACTACTTTTCAACCTTTTAGGAATATTCTATTTTGAGAAAACCAATCAGCAATATTAATTTCCTTCCTCTGAGTTACTTGTTGACTGTGGAAAATGTTTTAAGGAGTAACAATAATTACAATGTATAGAACTACTTTTCTTTGGAGTCCTTAGCTGTTCTTGACTGCTAAATTAAGTATGGAAAAATGTCATTCTGAAATAGTACATTTCCTTATTCCTTAGTGTGGAAGCTAACAGTTACTTAGAACAGAAAGCAACTGTGTGAGGTCTCCTGGCTAATATTAACATTTTAATGGAAATCACTGTACACAGTGAAGCAAGTCCCTCTGTCTTCATCCAGCAGGATGTAATACCTGTCAGTTTGGAGAAAAAAAACCCTAAAATATTACCAATGGCTTCATCTAACATTTTTCAGAACAAAGGGTAGGATGTAGTTGTCCTGAACCCATGAAGCTTGTTTGTGAGACGTCTCAAGCAAAAAGTTACAGTATTGGGTAAAAATGCACAAAATAAAGCACAGTGTTTTCCACTGTGATTTATTAAATCATCTTTATCTTTCACAGAAAGGCTCTATCATGAAATGGAGACAATTGGAAAATGAAAATCTCGACAATCTCTATCACTGGGAAAATTATGCTAAATATAATGTTCTATACTGTGACATAGATCTTTGTGTACAACTCCATTTGCTATAACAGGGTTGTATCACAAATATGACCCTTTACAAATATGTATGTTGAGACTAAGACAAGAAAGAAGAAAAAATAATGCATATCAGGGGGTGATTTATAATATGATAACTGCATGCCTCCAGTGTATTGTCCTTCTGCCTATGAAGAACCTGTGAGGATGAATGAACATAATGTTCCCATATGTTTTATCTTTCTCTAGATACTAATATGTGCCTGCAAAAAAACCAACAACAATAAAATGGTATTAAGTCTTAATCATGGTAGAGTCTGTGTTCTGAAAACTAAGAGAAAAAACCCTTAAAATATATTACAACAAATGATGGGCCCAGCTTTCTGAAGGTCCTCCTGGTGTGCGTGTATTTTTCTACATAGTTTTTGCCACTCCAGTATGTATTCACACAACTGCAAGATACTAATGCGATAAGCAATAGCATTTAAGGTTTCATTCTGGCCATAGTATAGAAGTTGTCTGACTTCATGAATCAATAATGGTGTTTATGCTGCTGGTCACAGAAATCATAGCAATGTAGGGTTGCCAGGGATCTAAAGAGGAAACTTAGTTTATGTTCCTACCCAAAGCAGGATTATACTTAAAACATAAAACTATACTTAAAACATTCTTCTTCTTAAGTAATTCCATTGAAGAGGAATGTGTACAGCTTCCCTACCAAGGAATTCTGCATCCTCCTTACCAAAAGGATAGTTAAGCTTATTCCAGTATTTAGCTATCCTTATAGTAAAAAATGTTTTCCTAATATCTAATCCATCTTTGTTGCTAATTAAATCAATTTCTGCTTGTCGTACCGCAAGTTGGCATGGTGTACTTGATCAAAGCCCTCTTTCTTTATAATAGCCTTTTACATATTTGAAGACTACTAGCATGTCTTTTCTTTAGTTTTTTTCTATACTAAGCAAGCTCAGTTTCCTAATTCGTCATGCTTTCCAAAATTCTTATCATCCGTTTGTTCATTTTTCATGTTGCTCAATTTTGTCTACATCTTTCTTAAAATGTGCGGGCCAAAATTAGGCACATTGAGGCTTCACCAGCACCAAATAGAGTGGACCTCCCATGTCTTGAATATATCCTTCCTCTTAATAAATCTTTTTTACATATTTTGCAACAGCATCGTATTGTTGACTGTACTTAGCTTGTGGCCCACTATCCATCCCAGATTCTTTTTGCAGCACTTCTGTCTAGGCCAATTATTCCCTATTTTGTGCTGGACATTTAATTTCTTCTCCTTAAGTGCAGTACTTTGCACTTTTTTTTAAGTGAGATTCATCTTATTAATTTTGCACTATTTCTCTCATTTGTCACTTGTTTTGAATTCTATTCCTGCCCTCCAAAGTGATTGCAGCCCCTTTCCTTCTACACTTGGTGTCAGTATAAAAAGTATAAATGTACTCTGTTCCATGATCCAGGTTGTTAAACAAAATGTTGAATAATCAGATCCAAAGCAGACTCATACAGAAACCACTTGAAATATCGTACTAATGGGGAGTGAACTGTTAATAACACTTGGTATGGTTTTACAACCAGTTGCACATCCACCTTATGATTTCATTTAGACCATATTTCTCTAGTTTGCCTATGAAAATGTCATAGAAGGCAATGTCAAAGCCATACTAAAGTTAAAATATATCATACCTGTGGCTTTCCCTTTATTCACTAGAGAAACTGCCCTGTTAAAGGAAGTAATCAGATAGATAGTCTAGGTGCTTGTAAATTGATTTGTTCAAGTATCTTTCCAGCATTTATATTAGTCTGGTTGGTATATCATTTCGTAGGTCTTCCTTCTCTCTCCACCCCTCCCTATTCTGACCTGTGCTCCTATCCCATGGTTAAAATTAATTATGTTAATTATCTGCTCACAGTTTACCATGTTTATAAAAATGGTCGTTGCAAAAATGGGGAACTCCTTACTCGAGAGCACGGAGGCAGAAA
>NW_017729024.1:80607917-80616505 GCF_001723915.1 Gavialis gangeticus
CGACCCTTAATCTATGAATCTATGAATCTATGAAAAAGTCATTAAATTCTTTGACCTTCTCTTTAGCATGTGTTGTATGTTGTCCTTCCCCATTTAAGTAATGATCTTTCCTTTGTCTTCATCTTGGTTCTAAAGTATTTATAGTATATTATCACCTTTTATTTCACAGACTTTCATAGATTTCATAGACATTGGAGCTGGAAGGGACCTCGGAAGATCGAGCCCAGCCCCCTACCCCAAGGGCAGGAAGTCAACTGCGGTTAAAGGATCCCAGCAAGATAAACGTCCAAACATCTCTTAAAGGAGTCCACAGTAGGTGCTTGCACCACCTCTGGTGGCAGTCTGTTCCAGGCCTTAGGGGCTCGGCTGGTAAAGAAGTTCTTCCTTACGTCCAGCCTGAAACGATCATGGAGGAGTTTGTGACTGTTTGACCTTGTCATCCCTTGGGGCGCTCTGGTGATCCTGATGTACACCCCTTATATACTTATAGGCAGCTACCAGGTCTCCCCTAAGCCTGAGCTTTTCCAGGCTGAAGAGTCCCATGGCTCTCGGCCTCTCATCATACGGCCCATTTTCCTGCCCTCGATCATGTGTGTAGCTCTCCTTTGGGTTCTCAAGCTTCTCCACATCCTTTTTAAATTGTGGAGCCCAGCATTGGATACAGTACTCCAGCTGCAGCCTCAGCAAGGCTAAGTACAGCATGAGGATGACATACTAGGATTTGCTTGGTCTTCTATAGCTTCTACTTCTGAAACAGGTCTTCTTTCTTACATCTCTGTCAATTCTCCACTTTTTTGTAAATCTTATCCTAAAGCATATATATTTTTTTCCTCACTTATGCTTCTGGGTTTGTTTTTGTTTAGCTGTTTGGGGGGAGGGTTGGGGGGAAAAGGGTTGCCGTTAGTCAGTGGCTTCATAAATGGTTTATTTTATTCAACACACAATATTTGAGGTCCTTACCCATATTCCAACGCTTTTTTTCTCCAGGTTAAGATGCAGAATAATGTTAAGGGGCCATATATCCCCAAATTCTGGTATGGGAGTGAATCCCCAATGTGTCTACTGAAGATGACAATCAAAATTCACAATGCTCTGGAGAATTTAGCTTGTGCTGTGGAGACCCAGGCCAGTGCTGCCATCCTTAATGAAGCGTCAAGAAACTCCTGTAACATAGGGTATGTCTATGCTAGTTCCATGGTGAGCCTGGGAGTGTTATTCAGAAGCATATGCAAGCCAGAGAGCAACTGCAGGTATTATGCTCCAGACTACACAGCTTAATTTCTGGGCTTGCTGTTGGCAGAGCAAGAGTGAATAGGTGGGGCATGCTTTTTGGTAGCACTCCACAGAGGCAGCCTATACATGCACTAGGTCAGCCAGCTCCTAAAGGCAGCTATAGACATGCATCAAGGCTGCTCCAACACATTGTAAGTACAGTGAGTTGGAGCAGGCTCAATTAATCAAGTCTCCTGGAGTGTGGTATTTACCGTCCTCCAGCAGATTTCCAGCATCATGTGTATCAGAGTCCCCACACTGGAAAAAATGGCAGCGGTGGCACTTTAACTAAAGTTCATTGGATGAGCTTTAGTTAAAGTCCCCCACCATTTTTCAGTGCAGGGATGCCCATATACATGGCACTCTGGATGCTTTAATTAGAGCGGCTCTTGGAGCCACTCTAATTAAAGTACCAACCTCCCTTCCCAGAGCACATGTATAAATGCCCTTAGTGTTGTTGAGTTGGAGTTGCTCAGGTTTAGAAGAATACAAAGCTATCTTTGCCTTGCCCTGCACCTCTAGGAAACATGGCACAACATCATATCCAGTGCATTGATATGATTGTTTTGCAGCATTTAAATTTCTTGTGCTGTACTGTTTAATTTGACCAAGACTTGACTTAAAAAACACTGCACAAAATAAAGCTTTACTGCAGTGAACTACTAGGGCACCTCTCTTTCTCTCTTTCTCGCTCTCTTTTCATCACTTATTGTAGATTTCAAATGACGTTAGAGCTAAGGATAGTTGAGAGGTAATTTCACTTCCTGCTGAAAGAAGGAAGAGGATTTTTTTTCCTGGACTGCAAGACTGGTCTTCAAGCTACGGCAGAAAAATACAAGTTACAAGACAGAGGGTGCATCTACATGTGCAATTCATGAGAAGCAATAAACTCTGGTGTTTATTACTCCAAAATGTCTTGTTCTCAGGCATGCTGTTTTGAACGTCCACATTGAGCTGGGTGGGAACAGTCCTGGCTGGCAGATAGCTCATGGGGTCAGCCTGCCAGCCCAGGCTGCTCCCCCAGATTTAACGTGCTGTGGAGGGGCTGGCTGGGCATGAGGAGGTGCTCCAGTGTGGGCCTAGCCAGCAGGCAGCCCCCACATTGAAGCATTGTTGTGCCCCAGCCAGCTGGGGCAGTGTCTACACATACACTGCTGCAGAGTAAAAAAACTCTGAAGCAAGATAGTATACTTGTGCTGTGCTGTAAATACAAGTATTACCCTGCTGTGGAGTTAATTAGTTTACTTCAGCCTAATAGGAGCACATATGAAGATGCAGAACATTTACGGTGGAGCTAATTAGTAGGGCTGCGAAATTTTGCCGCTGGCTTTGTTTTGACACTGTTTTGACTCATTTTGAGGTCAAAACAGCAGAATCAAAATGAAACAGGTATTGTCAAAACAGGCTTCAAACAAAATGAGGCAAGTCTAAATGTTTCACTGCTGTTTCGATGTTTCGCCCATAGGCTATAATGGGGAAGGTTGAAACAGCTTATAAATTTGTAATTTCTGACCTGATTTGGATGAAACTTGCCAAAATGGTAGCCCCTTCTGAGGGCATGAATCCTGCCAAGTTTCAAGGAGATAGGTGCAGGGGGTTCAGGGAAACGACATCCCAAAGGCTTGAAAGCAAAACTCATGTCACATGTATGTGGTAAGGTACAGTGGGGTGAAAACTGCAGGCCTGCTACCCTGTGGAGGCCACAAAACTTGCCAGCTGTCAAGGAGATAGGTGCAGAGGCTCTGGGGCCCTGCACCTCTGGCTGCTGACAGGCAAAACTCATGTCATGGGTGCTTGTGGGACTGTGTCTGTCTAGGGGCAGAGTGGGGTGAAAACCGCAGGCCTGCTAGGCCCTGCTGTGGCCACAAAGCCTGCCATAGTACCTCACAGTTGTTTAATGAACTTAGTCACAACACTCCTGTGAATTGGGAAGTGTAATTAGTCCATTTTACAGGTGATTAGCTGAGGCTCAGGGAGGCTAAGGAACCTGACCAAGCTTGCTCTGGAAGCCTCTGGAAGAACTGGTTCAAAGCCATATCTCCTAAGACAGGCTCCAGCCACTCATAGATTCATAGATTGTTAGGGGCCAGAAGGGACCTTGGAAGATCATCGGGTCCAGCCCACTGCACCAAGCAGGAAAGACAACTGGGGTCAAGTGACCCCAGCAAGGTGACTGTCTAGTCTCCTCTTGAAGATTTCCAGGGTAGGTGATCGCACCACCTCTGCCGGGAGCTTATTCCACAGGCTGGACACCCTAGTTGTGAAGTAGTTTTTTCCTAATACTGAGCCTCAAAGGAGCCTGAAACAGTCTTCCAGGGGTTTGTGACCATGACTCCTAGTTTTCCTCAAGGGTGCTCTGGTGAACAGTTGTTCACCGAGCCCTAGGTGTACGCTTCTGATGTAGCAGTAAGCTGCTACTAAGTCCCCTCTCAACCTTCTCTTTTTCAGGCTGAAGTGTCCCAGGTCCCTCAGCCTTTCCTCATATGGCTTGCCGTGCAAGTCTCTGATCATATGGGTAGCCCTCCTCTGGACTCTCTCAAGCTTTACCACGTCCTTGTTAAAGTGCAGAGCCCAGAACTGGACGCAGTACTCCAGCTGCGGTCTCACCAATGCCGAGTAGGGCAGGAGAATCACTTCTTTGCAATTGTTTTGCTGGTTTTGCTGGACATGCATCAATTGATGCATGCCAGCGTATGGTTGGCCCTGCTGGCTACAGCATTGCACTGCCAGCTCATGTTCATACGGTGGTCAATTATTACCTCCAGGTCTGTGATAGCGAGAGATGCGGGAACTTCAGTCCTGCTGCCTGATGAGATGCAGTGGTTGCACAAGCACCCATGTCACACATTTTTCCTGTGAGCAGCTAGGGTTGCAGGGCCCCAGAATCCTCCTGTACTGATCTCCTTGACAGCTGGCAGGATTTGTGGCCACAGCAGGGCCTAGTAGGCCTGCAGTTTTCACCCTCTTGTGCCCCAAGACAGACCACAGTCCCACAAGCACCCATGGCACGAGTTTTGCCTGTCAGCAGCTAGGGCTGCAGGGCCCCAGAACCCCTGCACCTATCTCCTTGAAAGCTGGCAGGAGTTGTGGCTTCAGCAGGGGCTAGCATGCCTGCAGCTTTTACCCTGCTGCTTCTTAATACACACAGTGTCACCCATGTCACGAGTTTTGCTTCTCCGCAGCTTGAGGTGCAGTTTCCCCTAAACCCCTGCACCTATCTCCTTGAAACTTGGCAGGCTTTGTGGCCTCTACAGGGGCTACCAGGCCTGCAGTTTTCTCCCCACAGTGGCTTAACACATACACGTGACATGAGTTTTGCTTTCAAGTCTTTGGGGTGTAGTTTCCCTGAACCCCATGCATCTATCTCCTTGAAACTTGGCAGGCTTCATGCCCTCAGAAGGGGCTACCATTTCTGCATGTTTCATCCAAATCAGGCCAGAAATGACAAATTTATAGTCTGTTTCGACCTTCCCCATTATAGCCTATGGGTGAAACATCAAAACAGCAGCGAAACGGCGAAACTGTTTTGATGGAACAGAACAGCTTTTTCGAATCAAAACAAAATTCAAAAGGAAACACTGTTTCGTTGAAACACAAGTTGAAATGGAGCGCTGCCGTTTCACACAGCCCTACTAATTAGTCAACTCTGCAGTAAATGTCTTGTGTAGATGTGCCCAAGGTTTCTCTTTCTGTCTCTGTTACAGACCTCTATGTGACCTTGGGCAAGACATTTAACTTGTTGAGGGCCCAGTTTCTTCATCTGTAATAGGTGGCTAACAACTCTTTCCTTTATAACTTACATTGTGGAGTTAAATTCATTCATGTTTGCAAAACATTTTGAAAGCCTCTGAGGAAAACATTATGATTAGAAGGGACTGTAATGTTGAATCCTATATTTTTAGGTAGCCTCTCTGGCTCTGTCTGTGGTATGTAATTTAAAATATTTCTTAAGATCTTTCTGGAAAACAACTGCTTCATCTGAACTACTCTCTGGGCTCTGACAGAACTGTCTAAATACCAAATTAGAATAACCTACATAGGCATTACTAATAAAACTTTTATATGAGTTTAAATATGGCAAGCTCTTGTGAAGGTTGTATAGATGTCAGTATGTGTTTTGGACAGAAAGTCCCTGCAAAGGTTTAAAAAGACTAAACAGTTGTTTGATGGAACAAAACTGATAGAATTACATTGTAAATGTTAGTATAAATGGCTTCTTCATTGTGGAAAATAGTTTGTAAAAGATGGCCTCATATATAGATATGAATTAAAAATTGTTTCTGTTTATCCACTGCACATTCTTCTTAAAGCTGAATGTTATGAGTATTTCTATATATGGTAGTACTAAAAATATGTTAACTTTAATGGGTAATCCCTTTGTTGGAAGGTATGCATGTTTGTTTTTATATATAAAGTTAGTTATATTACTTTTGTTACACATGTCCGATTAGAATTTGCCAAGAAGATTGTAGAATAGTTCCCATGTGGATACTAACATTTCAGATTTTATTGTTTCCATAAGTTTTCAACTTTACTCAACTCTTTGTTTCGAGTTCCCCCAGCCCTCCCTCCACCCCAAAAAAATAGTTATTGTTCAAATCTTCTTTATAAAATACTGTATTGGATTTTAAAACAAATGCTGACAGAAGCAGTGTCAGATCTTACATACCATACATGGTTTGAATACTATAAGCACCCCATTAAGTGTGGATCAAATCAAAATCCTTGCGTAGTCATTGTGGAATACACTAATATAAATCACCTTAAAACGGCTCCCTGAATTTAAATGGAGTCTTTGGAGTTGATAGCCTTCCGTTGATGCATTTGCATCACTCTCCTTAATGCTAACAAATGTTGCTCAAACTTCTTGAAACAGAAGGTTCAGATCCTGACAGGGTTATCTTGACATTTCATCCAACTGCAGTTTACTAGGGAAGGGGATTGATTCTTTTGAATAAACCTTAAATATTATTGTCCTTTCTGCACTATTATCAATACTAATGGACCTATGGCTCCTTGTAAAAGGGATCTGGGCTAGAATCCATGTCTATGATTCCTTCCTTCTCAGTCCTGCTGTGAGTACTTGTGTGTGTTAATTTGCATAGAGAGATTGCTGCATTTCAGTGATACAATATATATTACAGTAAATATTGATAAGCATTTTGGTAGCCTTTGGTTCAGAAAGTACAGTGTTAGATGTAAATTCTTCAGTTATTTATAAATTAGGCTGCAGTTAAAAGTGAAAACAATCAGGGAAAGCAAAAGTTAAGTTTTTAACAATGGCATTACATCAGTCACTTGGTACATATGGAGGATTTTTACTCCTATTTTTTTAATTAAATGTGTATTTTAATATTATGTTTAAAAAACGTACCTAATAAAAGTACTACATTAAATAACACATTGAATCAGGAAACCCAGATACTGCTTTCATGCAGTATTGCTGTGTGACTCTTAAATTTTCTTTCCCAGATTCCTGTCATATTAATTGTGCAGGATTTAATGGAGACTTTCACTTGTGTGTCCTTTTCCTAGGATATTTGACAGAAGCAAAAAAAATATTCAACATTAATAGATTTAGGAAACTTACAAGCATTTTGATGTACGGTCCTTGATCCAATAACATGCATGTTTAACTATATATTCATATATAGCCGATGCCTCTGCCTTTTCATAAAATCATAGAAAATGAGGGTTGAGAGGGACCTCAGGAGGTCATCTAGCCTAACTCATTGCTCAAAATAGGACCATCCCCAACTATATTTTCTTCTGTGACTGTTCATTATGCGATTTTCAAGCGCACAGTTTTGGTTTGGAAGAATGAATCTACTAGCCCTATCCAAGTTTAAAGTCTCTAGCTTCATAGTCAACAACAGGAGAAGGTTTAAACACCTCTTCACTGGGTTGCTCTACACAAGATGTTTACCGTGCAGTAACTAATTATCCCCACAGTAAACATATACCCCTATTAGGTGCATAATCAGAACAAGTAGCAAATCCACGTACCCTAAAAAGTTTCAGTTAAAATAAATTATATTGTAAAAGTGTTTTATCAATGTTAAGATATAGAGGTTAAGAGGAAAGGTTTTCTTTCTGTAGACATATGTATGAGAGAGTCACCCAAATCACATTGTCCTTTCAGGTGAACTACACACATGATGCCTTCTGCAGCTTTGTAAATCTCCCCCTACTGAGAGGGAGATTGTTAAAACTAGTAAAAATGAAATTATATATTTAAAATATGATCTAATTGTCACTCCATTTACATCAGAGGACAAAGGTGGGCACCCAGTTTTTCATAACTTGTGCTGCACATTTACTTTTTATGTTTTTCTTTGTTTGAAAGGTCAAAGATTTAGGTTTATATTTCTGTTTCTATACCCATTCTAGTTAACGTCACTCTGAAATTTTTATACATTAGCACAAAAATTGTGGATGCTCTTGAAGAATATTTATTGGTCTAAACAGATTAACTGAATGTTTTGAAAAAATCATGGATATATTGAATGTAATTTCCCTAAGTCAGACAAGGTTCTTTGGGTAAATCTGATATCTTTTATTAGACCAACTCAAATAGTTGGAAAAAAATAGTTTCCCTGAGTCTAAATTCAGGCCTAAACTATAAATAGTGAAGTGGATGAGCATGTGTCCTAGAAAAAAAGTAAGTAAAGTCAGATGAGACAGGAGAAATATTGCACAACTTCCTGAAAAAGTGTCACAAAATCCAAGAAAAAAACACATCAGAATTTAGACCTAAAACCAACAGCTCTAAAGCTCCACAGAACCACTCCCAGAATTCAGCAGCTCTGAATAGCTTTAGCTTGTGTAGATGTTCCAGTCCTCTGTGTTTGGGTGTTATCTTTGAAGTTTTCTCATGGTAGCTGTTGCTCCTTTATGTGTGCACACCATATGTGCCCATGAAGGAGCAAGGGAAATTCCACCTTACCACACAACTGATCCTTGATGTAGGACTGCATATGTTTAACTTCCCTTTATTTGATTGGGTTTGTTGAGTGTTCTGATCATTTCCTGACCACACCTAAGAAGAGTTCTGTGAATGTAGTTTCTGTGGCAAGATAAATAGAAGGCTGCACTTCTTTCTTTTTAGTTTTCTCCTGAATATTGCCACTTACATAACTTTTGGGGTGGGAGGGAGGGGAGAAGGGATGTAACAGATTTCTCAAGCTATTTTTTAAAATTTTTTTTTACCAAAGCTGTGGCATACTTTGATACAACTTAAAGTAGCTGGTAATGGTAGGTCTATCATCCAGCACAAACTAAGTCTATTCCATCTCGGAGAAAAGGCAGCAAGAGGG
>NW_017729024.1:80616845-80629656 GCF_001723915.1 Gavialis gangeticus
TCCCTTCCAGCCCTAATGTCTATAAAATCTATGAAATCTGGAGACATCTTTCTGGTCCCCAAGAGCAGACAAGTTCATGTTCTTTTTGATGTGGTCCTGAGCCACAGTGCACCAGATTTTTCAAAAGTACCCAACCTCCCAAATGATGCCCTCTTTTTAAGAGAGCTTCACTTCCACTTCCAAATCTCGTTGCCAAAATATGGAATGGGCTGCCAAGTGAGGTGCTGCTTTCCCCTACCTTGGAGGTGTTCAAAAGGAGATTAGACAAGCACTTGGCTGGGATTACTTGACCCCCAGTGCTCTTTCCTGCCCAGATTAGGGGGTCAGACTTGATGATCTAATAGGTCCCTTCCAATCCTAGAAATTTATGAAGTACAAAAATTAGTAGTAACATTTTCAAAGAAGTTATTTGAGTTGAATGGTCTCTGGATGCTAAGCGATTTTCAAAATTTGTCTCTTATTTAAGTGTCTATATAGGAACTGAGCCCCCTCTGGTTTCATCTGTGGATACTGAGTGCTTGAAAATCTAGTATGATAGCAAGTTGCAGCACTCCAATGCATTTCTCTGTTGTAGATTTCATAGACATTAGGGCTGGATGGGACCTTGTGAGATCATTGGGTCCAGCCTCTTGCCCAAGAGGCAGGAAGTCAGCTGGGGTCAGATCACCCCAGCAAGAGAAGCATCCAAGAGTTTCTTAAAGGTATCCAGAGTAGGTGCTTGCACCACTTCTGGGGGGGAGTCTATTCTAGACTCTGGAGACTCACCTTGCTGGGGTCGTTTGACCCCAGTACTCTTTCCTGTGCTATGGCAGAGGGTTGTACTTGATGATCTGCTCAGGTCCCTTCTGACCCTACTAACTATGAAACTATGACTCAGATGGTAAAGAAGTTTTTCCTTATGTCCAATCCAAAACGGTCTTCCAGCAGTTTGTGACCATTAGACCTTGTCTTCCCTTGGGGTGCCCTGGTGAACAGATGTTCTCCCAGTTCCTGATGCACACCCCTTATATACTTATAGGCTGCCACCAAGTCACCCCTGCGCCTTTGCTTCTCTAGGCTGAAGAGTCCCATGCCTCTCATAAGGCCTGTTCTCTTGACCTCTAATTGTGTGCATGGCTCTCCTCTGGACTCTCTTAATTTTCTCCACATCTTTTCTAAAGTGTGGAGCCCAGAATTGGATGCAGTAAAATCAAATATAAAAAATACACTTATGTCTCCATCTATCTTGTGCATCATTTAGTAATCTCAGCACCTCAGTAAGACCTGATGCTTACTCAGGTAAATAAGGAGTGATAAGAGTTACCTCTGTATTTCAGTGTCCTTGCTGTGGGCAACAGGATGGTTCAGTGGTTAGACACGCGCCAACTTTGGGAGGCTTGGCTTCACAGCTCTGCTACATCTTCCATTGGGCCTTCAGCACTTGGGACCAGATTTTTAGAGTTTTTTATTGCCTTAATTTCCTTTGAAGGCAAGGCTAAAACACCAAACGCATCCTTCAGTAAAATCGCAGAAATTTCAGGAATGAAATTAACCCTAAATAAAAGATTTTCCTCATTTGTGGTGCTTTGTGTTTTTATTTAATCTTACTAAGACGCAATATCCTATACTGTATTTGGTTCTGACCATCAGCAAACAATTCTTCGGTTGTTTTATTTGGAGGAATAACTGACATTCCAGAGGTGAAATAAATCTTTTCCTTCTTTCAGTTTTTCTGGTTTGATACGCATGAGAAGATTCAGGCAGTAGAAAATGCTACTTAGAGCCTCATGATGCAGATCACTTAGGAATCACGGGCAGAGGAACTCTTTCCTATTTCTTTGAAATGTTTGGATCATATGTTAAAAAAAGTTATATTTAGTTTTACTTCTATTTTTAGGAAGGGGAAATGCTGAAGATATGAGTTCCCTTTTAAATGTATCACTTATGATGACACGAATACTTGTCAGCATATCTATTGCCTGTGACTGCCCAACATCTGCTACAACGCTATGTGGTGTATTTGCATAGGTGAAAAATGAAAGGAGACAGATGCCTTGTCCGCCCACTTGAAAAAGGGGACAGGAGAAAAAGTCCTTCACATTTTTTTCATGCTTTACAAATTGTCTTAATACAAATTTGTGTTCTGTGTGTATATATGCTTAATGTAAAATATATGCAGTGTGCTCTAGAAATGCATAGCTGATCTAGAAAACTAATATACTATTATTAGTGATTTTGTAAGAAAAAAACATTCTGTTTAACATTTTTTATTTCAGTCCTTCCTTTGTTATTGATATTCAGATATGTAATTTTCATTTATTTTTAAAATATGTGGCATAATTGCATATGGGCTAAACATTCTTTGGGAAGTATGTACAGCATAGTTTATAGTGGCTGAAATGCTCATTACCTCTCAGGCACTCATGTCCTCTACTGAGGGTTTCAGAGGGACCTGGCCCCTTCCAGGTACAGGGCTCAGCCCACACACCAGACCAGCTCCACGTACCATATGCTGCATGCTAAATGCAACATGTGGGAAGGGTCTGAGACCCACAGGCTGGATCATGCAGCTCCACAGACCAGATGCAGCTTGTGAGCTGTATAGTTGACACCTTTGACATAGCCCTTGAGGTGACCTTCTGTTCAGGAACTAATTAAACTAATGGGTCAAATTCATCTCTCGTGTAACTATGGATTTAGTTGTACTGCAAGGAATGTACTTCACCATTTTAATTAAGACTAGAAATGAAGGCCTTCAGACTGATCCTGCAACTGTAAGATACAGGTAATCTCCTTTCTGTGCAAGTCCTTTCATGACCATCAGTAGTTGCATGAGAAGAAAGAGCCGAGCGTAAAGAGGCATTGCGTTTCGAAGTATAGTTAGTGCATGAGTGAGTTAGAATTTCTCTGGATTTTGAAAGTGATTATGGGAATCATTGAAATTTTATGAACTAAAGCCTTGGCCACATCAATTGAACAGATCTCAACTGCCGCCCTAAAGTGTAGTCATTATAGAAGAAGACATGCTACAAGGAATCTGTCCAAATGTTATCCTTGATTATAATAAGTACTGAATCAGCCAAGCTCCAGCCTCGCCAATTGTTTTCAATTCAGTTTAATTCCAATTGCTCCTCACAGGCATATTTTCAAACCATATGGTCATGCAAATAAATCCATGCACAGTCTTCCTTTATCAAGTGGCAAGGGAATAGTTTGTGTTAAAGAATGCCAGTGAGATCTCTAATGATGTAAATGAGCAGGATGAACAAACTCAGAAGAAATGTACAAGTGTCCACCCTCCTGAGCTTGTTGTACATATTTCCTACCATATAAAGCAGGAATTTATTCTGTGGTTTCTCCAATGCAATAACTATATGTAGGCTCCGCCAACTGATCCTCCCTGCATGCATTCTCATCAGTGGAATAGGAAACTGTTTTTGAATCAAAATGAGAGACATTTATGCCTGTAAATTAAGCCCAAATGTACAACCTACTAACTTGGTCAAGACATGTAGCCTCCCTGTGCCTCAAGTTTCTCTGTGAAATGGGAATATTAATACTATACTTAAGTTTCTTTCATAACTTGATGAGTAGCTATATGCAAAGATATTTGGGTCCAGAGTCTCATTTTGTCTGTTCTCCTAATTACTTTGACAGGCACTTAGGGATCCTCAGAAGAAAGGCACTGAACACTTTTTTTTATTATTATTTTATAAAGCTATTTACTACTGTGGAATTAGGTGTATGCAATAATGTTTATACCTACATGTAAGTACATTTTATTGATTTGCTCCTTCACAACATTTCATAAAAGGTGTTTTAGGAAGCTTAGCTCTACAAGCATAAAAGCCAGGAAGGATTAGGCCAGAGTTCAGGAAGTATAGGGATAAAGTGAGATTCACTAGAAATCAAGATGAGTTGGACCTCACAATGGCTAACCATATTTTGATGCCTAACTGCCATTGATTTCACCGGCTTGTGTAGGTTTTTGCACTTTCTGCTTTTCAAGTCTGTTTTTGGGCACATCTCTTTTTCTGCCTCAGTTTCTTCACTGTTCTGGATCACACTTTGGGCTGCTTTCAGGATCTCGTAGAGTGCCCTTCTCCTCATGCATGCCATTGGTTTTTCTTGCTCCCTTGGAAATAGCTTTTTATAAAGTTGCAGCTCCCTCTGTTGTGAGATTCCCCCTGATCAGCTTTGACAGGTGTTCAAAACCACCATCAAACGACACAATGTTCAGTTAGCAGGTTGCCTGAACAAACTAGTTTTCTTGGTACAACTGCCTTCTTTATCCAAGGGAATTTCCATTTCAGTTTAATAACTTCCTATTGTTACCACTGTGTCACCATCCCTGGGAATTTAATCCAATCTGAAAGTAAAATGATAGCAGAGAAGGCAAACTAACTTCTCAATCAAAATGAAGATTGTAGTTTGATAAAGATAGACACAGAAAGATTAAAAAATAATTCCATTTTTTAAAATTTGAATTCTTATGCAAGAGGCAAGGATTTTTGTGCATGGTAACTTTTACTGGAGCAACTGCTTACTTGGAATGAACTTAAACAAGCTTTCACATGCAATGCATTTCTTACCATAGTTCTTTTACCAGTTGTTTTCCTTTATGCAACTGGAAGACAGTTACAGGATCAGCTACTTCTGTATAGCTTCTTTTTCTACAAGAAAAAGCTTAGTTAACACTCAATTAAGGCTGCAGAAGCAAGGCTAGCATAACCTTACTTTCCAACAGCAGTATTAGCTCTACAGAACAAAACAGTAAAAACAGTAAAAGTTTATTTTTGTTCCTGAAGTCAGTAGATATGGGTTAGAATGTTGCATTAAGGCTGTATACTTACCTGGATCAATATCCAACGCAAGAAGTATATTAGGAACAAGGGGAGAGCCTAAGCAAAAATGAGAAAAAAGGACCGATCAGCAAAGAAAAACTATCTTAGAAGTTAAGAACTGTTGGCATAAAGTAAGGATTATTAAAAATCAAGATGACTTAGATCTCACAAAGGCTATTGGAACAGGGAAACATTGTTCATCTATTTCTGAAGTTTTCAAACTTTTTAGACTCACGGCGCTTCTCGTCAGACTCGAGGCACTCCTCAAAAAATGGAAGTCTTATCTTTTGCTAATTTTTGACTATGGAAAAATAATAGAACAATTCTTCTGTTGCAAAGAACTCAGCAAGACTACAACAGGTCAGAATGCTTTGGACACTATAAATTCCATTTAAAATCTCTGGGTGTATCTTGTAAATCATGTGAAGCTGTTTGTATGCCTAACAGTGCTAATAGTGTGTGGCACTCTACGACAACCTTAAAAGATCTCATAGCACCACAAGGTGTCTTGGCACTATGATTGAAAATCACCCTGTACAGGTCCAGGAGAGGATTAGAAGTTGCACCCTTCTTTGGCTCTGTTGTGCACACACGGTGAGCTCTCTGAACTCTAGCTCATCACTGCAGCTTTAGAAGCCAGTTTACATCCTCAGCAGGTCCAGCCGACTTCAGAGTAGTACCAGCTGCCAGGGTCAAGTTCACTGGCTGCAGAGTATCATATTTTCTTGCATACAACATGCCTCCAAGTGAAATGTGCACCTTGTTTTTGGAAGGCAGAATGTAGAATTTTTTTTTTCCAGTCTCATGTCTGTATGTGTGGCAGAGTAAGTCCTCCTGGGAATACAGAGTGTCTAGGCAGATGTCATCAGGGAGTTCCTTCTGCCAGAGGCCTCATTCAGACGGTCCCCTGGGATGCTACATTTTGTGGATACTCTATATTTCCAGCAGGATTTATTCTCAGAACACAAGATTCAGCCCCAGACCTTTGATAGAGCAGTAGCAAAACTGTTAGTTCTTTACTGCAAATAGTTATTTATAAAAGTTCCTGCAAATAAAGTGTTGTCTCCACATCACAAATGACATCAAGATCTTATCAGCAACTTGAGGTCAGATCAGAACCCTGGGCACACTCCATCCAACTCAACAGGTTAGAGTAATTCATTACCTGAACAAGCATCACCTGGTACAAGCCCAGAGCAGTGCCACGGTCCCAGCTGGGCTAAGTGAGGCAATCAGGGCAGCCAATCCCCTGAAGCCACAAGCAACAGCCTCCACCTGCTCCAGTCCTTAAAAGCCAGACCCAGCCCACAGTATCTTGTCTGGGCAAAAGGGAAAGTATGTGCTCCTGACCCTGTGTGCTGCTGGTTATCTGGTTTTGAATCCTGGCTCTACCTTTGGCTTCCAGTTCTGGTTTTCTGCTCTTGATTCTGTTTTAATCTCTGGTTTTGGCTTTTGGCTTCTGATCCTGGTTAACCCTTGGCTTGCCTGTCCCACTTCCAGATTTTGATCTTGGGCTGTCTTGACATCAGCTGTGACTCCTGGTGTCAGTTCCAGCACAGGCTTCCTCTCTACCTCCAGCCCCTGGGAACCCAATTTGGACTGTACCTTTGCTTCAGGTGTCTAACTGCTAGGGTAAACTACCCATGACCTGAGCCCTAGCACAAACTTCAGTGCTTAGTAAACAGCTATGGCTGTGAAAGAGTTAAAACAGGACTTCATTATCCTAGCAGCCACCTTGGCAGTTGCATAGCATATGTAATGTCTCTAGACTTGTTTTTTTTTCTGGAAAAGAAAACAGATTTCTCACTTAAGACTCACCCCAAATTGGGGGAAAAATATGCATGTCATATGTGAGGAAAACATAGTATATATGCTCAGGTCCTTCATTTGCCCTTTGGCTGCTCGGTGTGGTGTTGTGTTGTAGCCAGCACGGGTTTGTTGTGGGTACGTCTTGCTTGACCAATCTCACTTCCTTCTATAACCAGGTGACCTATCACCTGGGCAAGGGAGAAGAGATTGATGTCATATATCTGGACTTCAAAAAAGCCTTTGACCTGGTATCCCATGATCACCTCTTGGTGAAACTGGCCAGTTGTGGTCTTGGGTCCTCCATGATCTGCTGGCTGGGAAATTGGCTCCGTGGTCAGACCCAGAGGGTTGTAATTGATGGCAGTCACTCATCATGGTGTCCTGTGACTAGTGGGGTTCCCCAAGGCTCTGTCCTTGGACCCATATTGTTCAACATCTTCATTAATGATGTGGACATTGGAGTCAGGAGCGGACTGGCAATGTTTGCTGATGACACCAAACTTTGGGGCAAAGTATCCACGCCAGAAGACAGGCCGGTGATCCAAGCTGACCTGGACAGGCTCAGCAAATGGGTGGACGAGAACTTGATGGTGTTTAACAACGAAAAATGTGAGGTCCCTTACAGCTCCTAATGTCTATGAAATTTATGAAACTTTGATGAAAAAAGTAATTAACAGAGAGGAAATAAATAAAAAATAGAATACAATGTAACATGGGTTGAACATCAGTATATTGTGTTAATTTGGTTGCTTTCTTCAAGAAAACTGATTCCTTTTGGAAAAGGGATATGTGTTAATATCATCTATCTGAATTTAAGTATCTGATAAAGTGCCAGATGGGAAAATATTAATTAAACTAGAGAAGATGAGTATTATTAGAACACTTCTAAGATGTGTAAGGAATTGTCCAAAGGGTGACAACAGGTTGTGCTGAAAGGGAAACTCTTGGTCTGAAGAAAGGTTCCTAGCGGAGTTCTTCAAAGACTGTTCTTGGGACTAGTCCTACATAATATTTTCATTAGTAACCTTGTTAAAAAGAGTAGAAGCATGCTGGCAACATTTGATTATGACAACCTGCAACTAGGAAGCATTATCAAAACAAAAGCAATTGGGATATATCACAGAAGAAACTGGATGACACTGAAGACAGGAGTAATAGAAATGGGATGAAATCTAATAGGACGAAATTAAGTCACTTGAGAGACAAATAAACACTTCTGATATAAGGTGAAAGGTGAGAACTCATCAGTTGGAGATCATTGATGCAAAGGACCCAAAGGTACTAGTTGATCACAGGCTGGTGACTATGAGTTGCAAATGTGATCTTTCCATGACAAAATTAAATTCAACCCCAGAATGTATCACTTAAGGTATTTCTAGCAGAGGTGGGAGCATATTAATGCCATTGTACAAGGCACTGGTGAGATGTAAACTGGAATACCATACACAGTTCTGGTCACCCGTGTTTAAGAAAGATGGCTTTAAATTAAAAGAGGTGCAGACAAAGGATACTAGGGTGATCAGGAGAATTGAGCCAGGCATAAAAGAAGGCAAAAAACCCACAAAAAGCTTTGCTTGTTTAGTCTAGCAAGAGAGAGGCTTAGAAAAGATATGGTTGTTCCCTACGAATACAATGGGGGCTGAAGCAGGAGACAAGCTATTCTAGTGCTAGAATAATGTTGGCACAAGAACAAAAGGGTGTAAACTGGCTAAGAATAAACTTAGGTTGGAAATTATGCTTATAATCAGCAGACATATGAACATCTGGAACAGCCTTCCAAATGGAAGTAGAAGGGCAAAACCCTTAATTGCTTTTTTCAAGAAGTTAGATAAGCTTATAGCAGCATGACCCAGGAGGTTCTTCTAGTTCTGTGTTCTATAAATAGGAAATTGTGATTTCAAGCTCCTTCCTTTATTATAGGAAAGTACCACTGGATTCCCCAGTATAGGACTAGAAATCTTACAGGAAAGAAGCTGGCCACAAAGACAAACAAGAAAGGGCTATGCTGCAGCCCTTGGCTTTGCTGGGTAAAATAAATTTATCTGAACGAATTGTATACTCAATGCTTGGTTTTGAGAGACATTGAAATCAAAATGTTTTGCACCACTCAAAATCAGGCCTTGACACGTGCAAAATGTATGAGAAACAATAATAAAGTATCTTTAATATTTATGGCCTTTTATATACCTATAGCCTCACATAACTGTGGTGTGAAATCTTATCAAATGTATTACTTTTGTCTATATTCCAGTAAATATTCCTAGAATATTCCTTTTCCCACCCTTGGGGTTCATGGAAGGGGTTGAGTTTCTTGGGATTTAGTGACCCAAGAAACTATGCCAGCAGGAGCTTAATCTTGTGGTAGGATCACTTATGGGATACATTTGGAAGCAGAGGCCAGTCCACATCAGTAATGTCTGATTTTTGAATGGGAGAGTTACTGATGGCACTGAACAACAGATGACAAGCAGTGGTCTCCCTGTTGATAAGAGATTATCTTCTCAGTGGTGAGAGGACAGATGAGCCAAAGTATGTCAGTCACAAATGGCAAAACTGGCAGATAACCCAAAACTAGCAGATAATGATTGCAGCTGAGGCACCAATACAGTAGGATAGGTCATACTTCATGGCTGAACATGAAAGAATATATTTGTCTCTCTCTGTGTGGTTCTGCATGAGATTCACAGAGGCTGTTGACCTCTCCAAGCAGTTATGCAGTGCCACTCTGCAACTAAAGTATTCTAGGCATAAGAAGTAAGCTTGGTTGATGCCTTTTTGTTGCCAATTGGCTAAGTCTTAAGCACACTCATCACATCAGTAGAAAGCCTCTGATTGATATCTCCTGAGTTTGAGACAGCTGTATTGATTATTGTTAGGTGCCTTGGCTGGATCATTTTGGGGACTGATAATACCTTGAAAGACTATTTCTAGATTTTTGTATCAGTGTAACCTGCATCGTTTTATGCCTTAATGTAAATTAGACTGGGGTCTGCAGCAGAAAAATGAGCAATTTATCCTGAGGTAGCTGCACACATTAGGTTCTGTTACTGTGCCTTGCCAGTAGGTGGCAGGGAAAGGGGATAGAAAACATGTTTGTCTTGAGTAAATGGCTACTTTGAATTATGAGCAGAGATATAGCTCTTACACAACAATTTTTTAAGAAAAAAGTTGAACATGAAATTGTGGACTGGACTGGTCTAAACAGGGACTATGGATTCTTGTCCCACTACCCAGATTACCTTTTGGGATCCTTTTGTCCCTTTAGGTTCATTATTTGTTTGCCTTGCCCAGCATTGTACCATTCATACTTTGCTTTCCCTCCCCTGTCTTTCTGTATTCAGATCACTCTATCTATTTGTTAGATTGCTCTGTGCATGTCCTTTCGCAGCATCTGATGAAGTAAGCTTGGGGTCAGGAAGCTTGTATTATACACAGTACTGTACCTAGATTCCTGACAGCCCCAAGATAACTTTTAGTATCAGGTTCCCCTTCGTCAGAGATGATGATAATAATAATCAGACAATGGAAAAAAAAATTACCATTTTCAGGTCTCCTTTCTCTCCTGGTCCTGTGCAGCTGTCCAGTTTGCCCATGGCTGTGTCTGAGTCTGGTTATACATCTCTGATTTAGTTAGTCTATAAGATGCTTGAATTATGGGTATATGATACCTAAACTAATTTTTTTTTGCCCCTCATTATTTTAGGATTGAGAGAAGTTCCCCCTGTGTAAGGGCTCACATTATCTATCTGCTCCTTTTTCATGCTGGTGTAAAGGCCAAGTACGCCCATGTAAATGTGTCTGGTCAGGCACACGGGTGCAAATAATACATCATCTTGCTAGATGTTTGAAATTACAGAAAGAAGAAACTCCTCACTGCTTTCTGTATTTTTCCTTATGGAACGATTTCTTCAAATGCAAAATGTCTTTGCATGTGTAAAAACACAGGAATTTGAGAAAGCAAGAAAACATACTGTTTGAATTGGGCTCAAAATATTTTACAACTGCATTAAATTAATTTTGCAATGTTTTGCAGCTTTTAAGGGATCAAAAAACAGTTTTCTGTCTTTAATGGGTAAAATTACGCCATTTACTTTTAAACTTCACAAGTAGAAAGACTCCACAGTGTTCTTCAGCTCAGGATTGAATTTTTTGTGGTACTTTCCTGGTGAAATGTGTGTTATTGTGCTAATGAATCTGGAGGCTTTGTAGGAAAGTCTCATTGGTTTTGATCAGTTGGCACTATGTGGATGTGAGACTATGTTGATTCTGTTGCTAGGAAGGAGGAGGGAAGTAATTTAAACAGTTATTTAAATGTTTCCCTCTTCAGGGAATTTGAAGTTTTGGAATTTTTCTATACTACTTTTTACAGTGATACTCACTTTTTTAGAAGGCCTAAATTCTCCCATTTAAGTTATCCTCCTGGGTATTGTAGTCTCTCTTTCTGAAGACCAAGTAAGCCAGACTCAGACTTTCAAGGTGCCCTTAAAAATGGGAAAAAATTGATAAAGGCAGTCACCTGCCAAGATTATAGCACTGCTAAACAATATTATATGGCCTTTGCCCCCAGAACTGTGTAGACCAGTGATTCTCAACCAAGGTGCCATAGCCCCTGGACTGCCTTGAGACCCTTTCAAGGAGCTGTGGGTTGCCACACAACATTAGGTGTGCAAATGCCAGTCACAAGATAAACCCCAGAGGCTGGATCTAGATGTAGAGGCACATGTGGCTTGTGACATTGCAAACCTCTCTGCAGTGCCACTGTGCTATAAATTAGCAGCACCGTGCACTGATTACTGTGCAACTCGTGTGGATTGTGGCACCCAAATAGGAATTCATAGCATTTAAAAACAATCTGCCCTGCTGTGGTCTTCCTGGGTGCTTTGCAACAGAGGAATCACTCTGGAGTAAAAAAAAAGACCTAAAATAAAATAGGACTGAAAGCCAAGAGCTGGCATTTTCCGAGGGCTGCCTCGAGTCTAGAGAAAAAAGGGAGGGGGACAGGGGGTTGAGAAGCACTGGTGTAGACAAATCTCTCCGTGGCTTTTCATTTCGAGCAGCCAGAAGAAACTCAGGCTCCCTCCCGGCTGCTGTGACTTGCTGGGTTTCCAGCAGGGGGTGCGGAAGAGCAGGGCTTTTCCTCCCCTCTCTACAGGGCTGGAGCTGCTGGTTTGCACCCCCTCCCCTCTTCCCCTTGCTGAGATTTTCCCTAGTGACGTTGGGATGCTGGAGAAGGAGGAGGAGAGAGAGGCTCCCTCCTCCTGCAGCCCGGGACAGTCCGTTGCAGGGCAGAGCCGTGGCCGGCGGCGGGCTGAAGTCACTGGGCACCGGGCTGGGATTGCCGGGCGGGACAGCAACAAAGTTCTCCAGAACTTCGGGGGAGGCCGGCCAAGAGGTGGGACCTCCTCCGCCGCCGCCGCCGCCGCCGGCCAGGCGGGATCCACTTCGGGGAGCGCATCCGCGAGCAGGCGGCTCCTGCAGCATCTCCGGGCCCGCTCCCCGCCCGCGGCGGCTGGGCCACAAAGAGCTCTTTGTGCGGCGGGCGGCGCAGGGCTCCCCAGCATGGGCCGGGGCACGGCCGGCGCCCTCCTCGCCCTGCTGGCGGCGTCCGGGCTCCTCCGCCTCCGCGCAGCAGGTAAGCGCGGGGGCGCCAAGCTCCTCGGCGGAGGAGGGAGGGCGGGCGAGGCTTGTCGGGGGGCCACTTCGCCCCCGCTGCACAGCCCCCGGCCCCCGCGATGCTCGGGGCCGGGAGGTGGAAACAAAGGGCCGGGCGAGGCTGTGCGCGGCTCCCCCCCCCGCGCAGCGCCCGGGAGACGGAGCTTGAAGAGTGTGTGTGTGTGAGAGAGAGAGAGATGAAAGTTTCAGTGCGTGTAAATAAGTGTGAGAGAGAGATGGAGGCTTGAGCGTCAGTGTGCGTGTCTGATGGGGGCTTCAGTGTGCATGTGTGCGTCTAAAGTGCGCGCGCGATAGGGGCTTAAGTGGGAACGTGCGTGTGTCTGTGTTTGTGAAACGGAGGTTTAAGTGTGTAAATAAGTGTCAGAGAGATGAAGGCTTAAATGTGTGTGAGTGTGTACGTGAGGTAGGGAGGCTTGAGTGTGAGTGTGTGCGTGGCAGAGAGAGATGAAGGCTTGAGTGTGAGAGAGAGAGGTGGAGGCTTGGGTGCGAGTGTGATGGAGGCTTAA
>NW_017729024.1:80634656-80635547 GCF_001723915.1 Gavialis gangeticus
GGCTCAGTGGGATGGCAGGCTGTAATGAAGGAGGCTGAAGCGCAGCTTCTGGATGGTAGGCATCTGTTAAAGAGGTCAGAGAGAGGTGGGCCAGATAAGAGGAAACCAGCAGATGGAAGCTTAAGTATGCGTGTGTGTTTAAATAAGGGTGTGTCCGTGTGTAAAAAAACAGAAAAACCAAAACGTGTGCGTCTGTGATAGGCTGATGTGCGAGCATGTGTGCGTGTGATATGGAGGTGTAAGTGTGTGGAACTAAGTCTGTGCGTGTGAGAGAGGCTGAAGTGTGAGCGTGTCGGTGAGCATGTGTGATATGGAGGCTTGAGTGTTGGCGTGTGTATGTGTGTGTGTGTGCTGGAGGCTTAAGTATGCATGTGTCTAAAGTGTGTGTGTGCGTGAGAGAGAGGGAAGCTTAAGTGCGTGTGTAAATAGGTGCGTGCTGGAGGCTTCAGTGTGAGTGTGTATGTATGCGATAGCGGCTTGCGAGTGCGTTCCCGGGCGGGGGCACGGCAGGGCCCGGACCCCCGAGGACCAGGAGCGGCGCTGAGGCGGCTCCCGCCCCGGGGATGCCCGAGAGCAGAGCCGCTCCGGGGCGCTCCTCCGCCAGGCTCGTGGCCCCGCTCCGCAAACCTGCCCCTGCCCCGGCGGAGGCGGCGGGACAGCCCCGGGCGAGGGCTCCGCGCAGCCTCCTCGCTGTGGTAGGGGCGGAGAGGGGCCCTCTGCACGTTGGCTAGGGGTTTTCTTCCCTTTGTTGGCCAGGGTAATCCATTTACCTCTCCCCGGGGGGTGACAGATGCCTGAATTTCCTGTCATTCAGCTCCCGGGGCCTGGCTCCTGCCATTTGTTGCCTTGGCATGAAAGGGGAAGGGTGATGGGAAGGGGGGGGGCACACAT
>NW_017729024.1:80640547-80640824 GCF_001723915.1 Gavialis gangeticus
GATTGTGGGCACACATGTTACACCTCAGGGGTTTAGGGACATTCCCTGCCGCGTTTATTTTCTCGCAGCTTTTATGGCTCCCTTTGAAGGGGATGGGGGCAGCGTGGGCAAATTGCAGCAGCCTGGTTGCCCACTGCAGATGGGGGCAGGAGTTTGCTGTTGCCAACGCTGGGAACAGAAGCCCCCCTCACCACTTCCCTCCCAGGTGTTAGGCAACAGCGTCCCATCCCAGGCCTGGAGAGGGGCGATGGCTGGTTCAGCCCTGCTGTGAGATGCC
>NW_017729024.1:80641179-80645177 GCF_001723915.1 Gavialis gangeticus
GGCTGGTTCAGCCCTGCAGTGAGATGCCCCCCCGCCCCCCCTTCCTCTCCTGCTCCCCCCGTTTGCTTCCAGTGTCTCAGAACAGCTGGATCCGTTTTGAGGAGCCAGGGAGAAGGAGGCATGCAGGATTTTCATCCTGAGCCTAGGCCTCAGGTCCCTTGCAGCAGTCTGAAGGCAAAGCCCTGGCTGCCTGGTGTTGGACAGGCACTTCATCATACAAAGCCTGGTGTTTCTGTAAGTGAAATCCAGGATGAAGGGTAGCATGAGGAAGCAAGAGGATCTAAAGGCTTGGTTCTCACTTTAATTAGTGGCTCTTGAGACCTGGGTGTCTTCCATTCCTGACTGGCTCCTTCTCTCCCAATGCTTGTAGATAAGAACCCCGCCCATCAGAAAACTCCAGCTCTTCATTTTCACTCTTTTTTTTCAACTCTTGAACATATATCAACATTTCATAGAAGGAGGATGTTGGCCACCATAGTTCCCCTGCTTTACCTGTGGCATCTTAGGGTGTTAGGTGTGCGCTGTGTCAGGTTTTATGGTAGTTTTATGTGGAATTTAGATTATGCATTGTATAGGATAGGGATGATCCTGCCTCAGACGGGGGTTGGACTAGATCAGAGTTTCTCAACCCGTGGGTCACAAGAATACAGTATACGAAAGGGTCACGAACAAACTTTAAAAACGTGAGAAACTATGGCTTTTCCCTTGCAGGCTGGCAAAGTTCCAACCTGCAAGGGGCTGCTTTGGTTCCCCCCTGCCCCACACACCCCCACACCCTGCTCCACACACGGGGGGGATGCGGGGGGCATCAGGTCAGGAGCGAGGGGCACTGCATCGGGACTAGTCATTGATGTTTACAAATGGGTCCTGGTACAAAAAGGGTTGAGAACCACTGGACTAAATGACCTCCAGAGGTCCCTTCCAGCCTTACTTCTAAATGACTGCAGAAAAAATAACAGCACTCTTTCTGTTGCAAAGATCTCAGAAGGACCACACCTATGGATTTCTATTTGAAACTTCTGGTTTTATCTTGTGAATTGTGTTTGCACACCTAACAGTGCTACCATTGTGTGGCACCCTTGAAGAAATCTTAAGGTGCCCTCAGGTGCTGTGACACTCTAGTTGAGAATCACTGCTGTATGTCCTGTTTGAATGCAGTTGTGTCTCCCGGGAGTTTAAAAACTGGTATGTTTTGCAGGGGTTGGGGAGGACAAGAAGGAGCTAGCACTGAGTGTAAGACCAGCTATAAGAGAACTCTGTAACTCACTGATATAGGATATGAGCAGGTCTGCATAACCTCTATTTTGTTGTTACCTCGAGATTCCACTAATCTGATCCTCTAATCTGAGATTCCACTGATCCATTGACCATTTTTATTTCCTTACCTGCATTCACACACAACAGAACTTTCAAAAATAGGATGGAATTTGTTAGGGTGATAGTAATGTGTCTGCAGCTGAAGAAAGGCCTTTTTTCTGTGTCTCAGCAGAAATTAAGCACTCTCTTAGTTTATTATACTTCATATAGCAGTTTCTTACTTAAAATATTTTATCTGAATCTTTTCAGTAATTAATTTGAAGAAGTTTTAGACGTGACCTGTTCTTTAGAAAGACAGCTTGTCAGAATTGATGATGGTGCACAAACAACTCCATGAATTTTGAACAAAGAATATGAATTTAGATCCCTGCCCCCCACACACATGTTCTACATATGAGGCCATAAATAGAGAGGTAGTTAGCCATGTTAGTCTGAAGTCAGGCAGAAGGCAAGATGGGGTGGTACCTTAAAGACTAATTCTTTAAGGTACCACCTACCTTATGCTAGGAAAGCTTATATTTTTGTATAAATAAAACACATCTATTAGACAAATTAAGTTCTGTATAACTGTCAAAGTATTGTAATGCTAGATAATGCTGTTCAGTAAGAACAGCATTTTCTAAACAATTTGTAGTTAGCTCACATGACTTGCTAAGGATGCGGAACATTGGTGTAAGATGCTTTTTTCAGTCATAAAAGTTTGTTAATACAAACTTTGAAATCTAGTCTATCACATGGTATTATGGTTTTGTAAATTGTATGTCTTTATGAACTTCTAGGTTGGGCTAAAGAAGGGAGCACATTTTGTAGAGTTTGGCATTATTAAAGTGATTTATGTAGTGCAGATTACTTCTGAATTTAAAAACATTAGAAGATGTAGTAAGACCCTGGAATTTTTAAAGTTGCTTAGGATTTAACTGCTGAACCCCTACTGACTTTAATAAATGGGATTTAGCTGAACAACTCCCATGAAAGTCGATGTAGTTTGTTTGGCTAAATCCCATATAACTTTGAAAATATAGGAATCTTAATACTGTCTATAATACATTTCACTAACTACAAAGATTTTTTTATGGTAAGCTTTTTTTCTTTACACAAGACAAACCTTTTCTTGTTCTAATGAAATTACCAATTGTTTAGTAATTCAGTTTGTCCTTGGGTCAAAAGTTTTCCCTGAAACTTTTTTTTTCCCCTGGAGTGTCTTGATTTTGTTAATAGCAATTCCATCACAAGTGGCTTTCTCCATAATCTCTTTTCTGCTGTAAATAGCATAGAAATGCAAGTTGCAGGGAGGAAAAGGTAGATTGACAGGCCAGGCAAATTAATCCTATTTAGTGAGCTTCAGGTTGTTTGCAGGAAAGCTGATCTCTTTTTAAATTCATTGCACTTGGGTATGGTGTTAATAGCATGCAGTGGGGTCATTTGTATGGAAATGTATTTGAACATAATTACAGAAATAGCAGCTGTAGCATACAAGTTGCGGGTGTAAAATTAAAAAGAATGTGATGTGGTAATATGCAGTGAGATTTGCTTCATAACTGTGATCTGCTTAAAGCTTTGCTGGCATCTCTTCCACATGGTATGGATCTTCAGAGAATTCCAACAACTGAGTGAAAGGGTGCATTTACTGAAAATGCTAGGTACTAAGCAGTTAGTTTCTGAAGTTTTTAATCATATCTTGAAAATAATTTCTCAAGCAGTAGGCACTAGTTTTTTTCCCCCCGAGGCTTTTAAAAATATTTTGTAAATTGTCAGCACAACAAAGGTGTCTAATAAACCAAACCACCTTTGATTGTTATGCATCAGCTTAGTATGTCTACAGAACAGGACAGAAATGCTGCTTAAAGTATGTCATTTAGTTTGCAATGTTCTTTTAACTAGGCTCCCTGTTTAAAGGGTAGCTTGCTACTTAGATTTGTTTATTCACTGTGGGGCTGTTGCTTTTTAAAGGAAGTTGTCATTAGGCTCAGCATGTCTGGAAAGTATGCAAGTGCTCAAGTCTTCTAATCCAGTGACTACAAAGTAGTTAAAGCTTCAAAGACAAGGAATGACAGGATTTTGCAGAAGTGAAAGAAGATTCATTGTTTGTTAATCCTGTTTTTTTATTCTTACTTACACTTCAGACTTCTGTAGTATAGCCAGTAACCATTTGGGACAAACAACAATTTAATTTGAATTATTGTCTTTCCTCCTGGTTTTGTTTAAACATGTGAACAGTGTGAAGTCACAGGTCCCTGGCCAACTTATTGCATTACCTCACTCCAAGCCTTTTGACTTTTGAGCTGTTACCTCAGTATTCAGTTGCAAAAATTTTCATTTCAAGTGGAAAACAAAACAGTTTGGCCAGATCCAATTAGCTGACTGTTAATTTGTTTCACCAAATGGAGTAAGTTGATCCTATCTCTGAATTCCTAATATGTACTATTAGCTTCTTACAGCGTGTCAATTTAGAAATGGGGGTTTAGGTTGTAGCTGTGTTGGTCTAAGGGCATAGGCAGGTCAGGTTCTTTGGGTAAATCTGGTATCTTTTATTAGACCAACTCAAATAGCTGGAAAATTTTTCATAGCAAGCTTTCAGGTGTAAATAGCCTTCGTCAGGCTGAGGAAGCATGGCATATCTAAGGAAGGGGAAATACATTTTCACTTATATGTTGTCACTACAAGCTCTGTTTTGATACACA
>NW_017729024.1:80650177-80651648 GCF_001723915.1 Gavialis gangeticus
CATTTTCACTTATATGTTGTCACTACAAGCTCTGTTTTGATGCACAGATTATTGAAATCATTGTTAGAAGTGTGTAGGTAATAAGGGAACAATATCAGTATTGTTTGCAAACTTTAGAAAGTCAAAAGGCCCAAGTTAACAATGTCTGAATGGGCAGACCAGTTCAATTTAGCTGAGCATCCTGTCCTGTCATCACAGGAAGGTGCAAGAAACTGTGTAGTAGAGAGCTATGGAAAACTGAGATCCTCTAGGGCTAAGTCCACAGGAGTTAGTGCCACATAAGGCACCTGTGTCCAGAACTGTGTTTCTGGTTAGCTACTGCTTAACCCTGATGTTTCTAAAAATTTCTAGATGCCTAAATGTCTAATGGCAGGAATGCCCAACATTGCCTGAGTCTTGATGGTGTTCAGGAGCTAGTCACCTATATCCTGCCTTAATTTTGTTGGGTTTCATAAACTGTATGTTCCCGTGCCTATCGCACCAGCAGAATAAGATGATTGATCAGGCTTCACACAGAACACAGCCAGAGGAGAACAGGCGGCACATTTCTTGTACCTAATGGAATGAGTTCCTGCAAATCTGGACCATGGAGCTTCTTGCCACTGTGTCAGCACTGCTAGTGAATGAGTTGATGCCGATGCCACCATGCTCTAACCATGCATGGACTGTACGCAGCCTGTGGGCCACTATTTATTCTAATCCAGTCTTGGATTAGAATACTCACTTGAGGTGTTGAAGACAAGGCTGTGAATCCCTTCATTGACTGCAGAGGCTTAAACTCTCAGTTCCCACATGATTGCCCTAACCATGTTACAGTATAGTCTAGGTTTGGAGCTATCAAGCTCTTGTTGAAATTGATCCAGTTTCTATAAAATACTTGCATATTAAATGGAGCAGGAAATGGACCCCAGATCCTCCCCTTCCCAAACAAATGTTCTAACCAGTCTTTTTCTAGCCTAGTGAATGTGTAATGCAAAGTGGAACAGCTTCAACAGGAAGAATTGAGAGAGTACCTACCACAGAAACACACTTTTGTTTGGTACTGGGATATGGGAGAGGTGGCTTCAAGTTCCCATAGACATGAAAGGGGAATTTAAATTCCTGGTAAGTGGCCTAAATCACTAGTCTGTTTTTGTGAGAAAAGCATGATTTTGAGTGTGAAAGTCCAGGAGAGGGCTTATAGTTAGAAATTGCAAATGGAGGGAGGCACCTAACTTTTTTTGATTGATATACTATACATTTACTGCTGACTAGATTAGGCAGCTTGCCACCTGCTTAGAGATTGGCATTTTGTGGTTCCAAGTTATGGGAACCTAAATCTCCCCGTGTGTTGTATATGGAGGTTATGTACATAATTCAGGACTGTAGGTGCTAAATGGTTAGCCATTGCAACGAGTGTTGTAATTTCCAAGTCCTTTTGTGGAGGTAACCTTTAGTACTGACTTATACTAGAAAGTATGAGAGTTTTGAT
>NW_017729024.1:80656648-80657267 GCF_001723915.1 Gavialis gangeticus
TGGAGGTTATGTACATAATTCAGGACTGTAGGTGCTAAATGGTTAGCCATTGCAACGAGTGTTGTAATTTCCAAGTCCTTTTGTGGAGGTAACCTTTAGTACTGACTTATACTAGAAAGTATGAGAGTTCTGATCTCTTCTAAAAAAATATCTTTTTTTGTCTAACACAGTGGTTCTCAACTTTGTAATACTCAAGGCAGCCATTGGAAAAGCTTTCATTTATTTTTGACTACAGAAAAATAATAAAGGAATTCTTCCGTTGCAAAGAACTTAGACTGAAATAGGTCAGAATAATTTGACACTGGATTCCTCTTCTCTATTCCTATGGAATCTCTCAGTTTATCTTGTGAATCACATGTAAGTGTTTACATACCTAATGATTGTGTGGTACCCTTCAAAGGATTTCATGGCACCCCAGGATACCATGGCACCTTGGTAAAGAATTTCTGGTCTAACCTAACTGGAAATCATTGTTATACATAAAAATGTTTAATTCTTTTTGAATACTAATAAGATTTTAGATTTGGTAGGTTATAGAAGTGGGTTTCACATGCTAATTAAACATTGCATTTTCTCTCTTTTCTTTAAATTTGTAGTCTGTCAGTTTAATTGACCATCC
>NW_017729024.1:80662267-80664956 GCF_001723915.1 Gavialis gangeticus
TTTTTGATTAGTGAGGGGTTCCGCATTTTTTGAGTGGATATGTTTTCATATCCTAAAATCATTATACCACCTGAGGTTTTTTTGGGATGGGCAATTTAAAAATTAGATACTACTCACTCAGCAAATGCTGTTGTTTTCTGAAGCCCTTTGTGGAAAGGTCTTACAAATGTTTATAATTTATGTCAGCATAGAAGCAGACAATGAAAGTACTTATGTCCACGGATCCTGGTTTTTTCTCTGATTTAAAAAAAAAATCCCCAATATTCAGTTAAAAAAAGTATCCACATTTTTCTGTGATTTAAATGAAGCACCACTAATATGGTGGCATTTATGTATACAGTGGTATTTCATTTTGATCATGGCAAAATGTGGATTGGGGGTTACTCTTTTTAACTGATTGGAGATATTTTTAAATCAGAGAAACCCAGGATCCCTTCTCATGACTAAAGACCCGTGAAAATCACGGCAGAAGGGCTCCTTTAATCTCATTTCATTGCATACCCCCCTGCCCCTGATTGGTGGAGAGATCCCAGCGGCCCTGCTGCTTGCTGCTGATTGGCCAGGAGGCAAAAACCACAATTTTAAATATGCCATGGTTTTTAACTCCCAGCTGATAAGCAGTGAGCAGTAGGGCCGCTGGGGACCCTCAGCCAATCAGTGGCAGGAGGCAAAAACTGTGGCATATTTGAAAATGCATTTTTTTTTGCCGCCTGGCCAATCAGCAGGAAACAGTGGGACTGCCAGTGCACCACCACCAATCAGGGTGGGGGTGAGGAGGCATGTGGCAAAATGAGCAAAATTAAAGGATCTGCTGTTCAGCGCACTTCAGCTGTGATTTCGGTAGGTCCCTACTTGTGACAAACAAGGCTTCTTATTTGTTTGGTAGAGGGAAAGACAGAGAACTGTAGTTGACTTACGTGAGATGCTTGTCCCTCAGAAAATTTCCAAAAGTACATGAGGAAAGTCAATATACATATAAAAAAAATGAGATATCAGTCTCGCCCTCACTGAGATTTTTATGGTAAAAAAGTGTGTTTTATATTAAGCCAGCTATCTCCATATAAATCTTAGTGGATGCAACAATGCACATGTAGTTTTTACATATATGAGGGCTGTTCAAAAAGTATCGAGACTGATGCGGTAGGAAACAAAATATTTTATTTACAGGGGTTTCAATCTCCTTGTGCAGCCACACACTTCTCCCAACATCTCTGCCATTGTTGGAAGTACTTCTGATAAGCAATTTGTGGAATTGCTAAAAACTGATCAATCACATTTTGTTTTATGGTTTCCACATCACAAAATCTTCTTCCTTTCAAGGTTTTCTTTAGCTGAGGGAAGAGACAAAAATTTCATGGGGCCATATCAGGTGAATATGGAGGCTGTGGCACTTGTGTTTGTGTTTGGCTAAAATTTGGCTAAAAATTGCTTCACAAGCTGTGCTGAGTGGGCAGGCGTGTTGTTATGTTAGAGCATCCGCGAGTCAGACACCCACTTTTCTAGTCGTTTTTCTGGCTGTTTCATTCCCAAATCACCAGTTAGAATTGAATTACATGAAGCAGCAGAAATTCCAAATTTTTCTGCTGTCAGATAGGCAACTCAGACAGTCAATCGCCTATCATTTTGAACCAAACTGCAAACTGCTGCCACATCTTCATCATTTTGTGATGTTGAAGGGCATCCGGAATGCTCATCACTTTTGACCGATGATAGTCCTTCTTTAAACCTATGATACCATTCAAAAACTCTTGCATGGCTCATCGTGAAATCACCAAATGTTATTTTAAGTAATTCAAATGTTTCACTTGCCGTTTTCCCGATTTTTTTTTTTTTTTTTTTTTTCATGCAAAATTTAATGCACATGCATTGTTCTGGGCACTCTGGCATAATGAAAGATGATGCCAGATACAAACAATCTTACTTCAACTGCTGGCCACAGAAAACTGGGGAAACACCATGAGTGGCAAACTCATCCAGAGGAGTCCCAACATGCCCACACATTTTCAGTAAAGCCACGTCCCCCCACCCAGTACTTTGTACCACAAATACACATTCGGTTTTGATACTTTTTGAACAGACCTTGTATATTGCTAGTCAAGGTAAACCCTGGGTTGGAGGGGGTGTAGGAGTAACCTCAGCTAACTACATTAAAATAAAAACTACCTATGGCTTGTAACCACTAGGATTTTAGATTGAGTTAGCTATCTTAATGCAAGAAGCATGCCTTTTTTGTGAAGACAATGCTCAGTATTTCAATCATGCTCCAGCTGGGTGGAAATTTTTTGAGTTTCAGGTGTGCCATTTGTTAGCTGTAGTTGGAAGGAGCTCAGAAGCTTGGGAAATGGGTGTAAGGTCTACCTTCTTGTTGGTAGTCACGTACATTGCTTCCAAGGACACGGACGCACCTCTAACAGTACTTCCCTTCTGCTTGTCTTCTGGCACAGATACCTTTCTCGGCTATTAGTAAATGGAACAGCCACAGGAATATGAAATATATATGACCTTTCTCAGTTTCACACTATTGGTGTTGTTGGAACAGCTGGGAGGTACTTCATGACAATGCTGATTTAAGTGCCTTTTACAAGGTATGACAGAAATAAATGAAAGCAATGAATGGCTGCCTTAGGCCTCCATTCAGCAAAAGCTTAACATAAAGCTTTTAAATTGTTCAGGTAGGGCCTTATTCCGG
>NW_017729024.1:80669956-80679334 GCF_001723915.1 Gavialis gangeticus
CATTCAGCAAAAGCTTAACATAAAGCTTTTAAATTGTTCAGGTAGGGCCTTATTCCAGAAGTCAAGAAACTGCTAAAGGCAGGAGCAGCAAAATACTTTTGGCATTCTTTCCTGTGAGAGATGTTACTGAGAAACCTGGGGATACTTCTGAATTCCCACAGAACTTGTATTTCTAGGTTCCAGTTGCTCTGATTATTACACACTTCAAATGATATCAAGAGCCAAATTTATCCCAACTTTATCCCAGCTACACTTTTGATCTAATAAAAGATGGCATCCTAAGACATCCTTGCCTCTCACATCAATAGCCAAAACATTTTATTTCATAGCTTTGGTCCACTGTTCCTCGTCTTATTTGAAATTGCTGTAGATTGTTCATTAACAGCTCATTTGGTAAGTATTATTTTAGGGTGAAGTGGGTGTTTTAAGTGATTTTTTTGCTTTTGCTAGTTTAATGCCATAACATTATTTTTTCTGTGCTTCTGTGCATTTAAATGACATAGATTCAGAATGACTATTAGTTGTATAGAGAAAGGATACATTCAGTTATCCTTGGTTCTGTTGCAAGTTAATTTAGATTAACTGAGTGTGAAGCAGGGTGGATAAAAATGAACAGTTTAAAAAAAAAACTGATTTTATTTGGTTTAATTGTATTTTTGATTTTTTTTTGTTCTTTTTAAAAAATAACATAAAGATAGTTTTAATTTAAGATATGTTAAAGCTCAAAGATATTATCATGGAATACGGATTATAACTTCTAAGTGTGCACTATTTGAAACAATATATTTACGTAACCTTTTTAGAAGTTTTATAAATAGGTCACGACAGGCCATGGACTGTATTAGGGGCACAGTCTTATGGGGTTTCCAGAGGCTCCTGTATAGATTAGTAAAGATTAAAGAAGACCACTGTACCCTATGGGACTCAACGCTCAGCAGGGATCCGGGTTTTCTGCTTCCCACAGAACAGCAGAGAAAACCACAGATTTCCTGACTTTATCAGAGAAAAAATGGGTTTTCCCTTTTAGCACAGATACTTGTGGATTTCTCACTTGTGCAAAGAACTCTGCAGGCTGGCTGAGTTCCAGCCTGCAAGATCTTTTTGCAAAAAGATGGGGAATCCCCAACCCTGTCTGGAGGGGGAGAGGCAGGGCCTGAGGCTCTGTCAGCTGTGGCTTGGCTCAGGCACACTGTTGGTTCTTAACGCCTAAGGTGGGTGGGAGGCATAGGGCTTGCAGGGGGCTGGGGGCCCCCTTTGGCAGGACTGGGGAGTTGCGGGTCATGGCCAAGGGGTACTGGCAGGGCTGGGGTGGCCCTGAGCGTTGGGTGTGAGTTCCTGCCAGGGGTGGGGGAAGAGTCAGCAGGGCAGGTGGGGGGCAGAGCATAGGTGTGTGGCTGGGGTCTGAGGGAGTGGGGAGCTGCTTGGGAAAGCCCCATGTGGCATTCCCACCCAGCCAGCGGCACATGGAATGGAAGCAGCACACTGTTGGCCCTTCAGGGAAGCCATACAGAGAAGTGCAGAGCCTGCTTGGGCCGATATTGTGCCACTTCCGGTCCATGCGCCATGGGCTGGGCTGGACTGGCTTTGCATCTCCATGTGCGGCTTCCCACAAGAGTGTGTGAAGCTGCACAAGGAGGTGCAGAACCCGCACGGCTGATAGTGTGCCTCTCCCAGTCTGCGCACTGCAGGCCGGGTTTGTCCAGGGGTGAGGGGTGGGGTCAGCTTCTGGCTGCAGCGTGCACTCCTGAGGGACAGGGGGGACCCACGCTCCCCAGATCTGTGGACAGGGTGGGGGCAGGGCGGGTGCGCACTGCAGGCTCATGCTCCCCACCCTGCTGCCTCACTTTCTCTGTGTGCTGGGGGCAGTGTAGGCGGCAGTGCATTGCTGCCCCTGCCTACAGGGGAAGTGTCGCTAGGGCATCATGGAGCTTGCAGAGGCAGGCAGCTTTCCTGTGTGGCCCTGCTGTGCTGGGTCACACACGCTGCCCTGCAGAGGCCCTGGGGGAGGGCAGCAGGGTGGGGAGCACAAGCCTGTACATGCACCTGCTTTGACCCCCCCACCCTGATCTGGGTGGCATGGGTCCCCCCGCATTGCTGCTGGGAGCCAGACTTGCCCCTGCCCGAGCCCACAGCAGTGGGGGAGCCAGCAGTGGGGGAGCAGGCTCTGTGCTTCTTCTGCTGCAGAAGCCACTGCCTTCTGTTGGAGACAGGGAGCTGCGGACCTGGGTCCCTGGCAGCTGGGGGCCCCTCCTGCAGGGCTGGGGAGCTGGGGCTGTGGGCAGGGGAGGGAAGGGCACCAGTTAGACTGGAGGGCTGTTGTAGAGGGAGTGAGTGGCATGAACAAGGTTGGGGGCTGTGTGGGAGGAAGTGAGGGGCACAAGCAGGGCCGAGGGGATGGCTGTGGGGGGGCTTTAATCAGGGATTTTGGGTTTTTATCAGAGAATTTGTGATTTTTTTTTTTTTTTATCAGGGAAGGCCAGGATCCCTGGTGCTCAGTCTAGAAGTTCCCATTAAGCATCTCTGTGATGCTTAGTTTCAGTTTTCAAACTGTGGATTTGTGTCTCTAGAGAGCATAGAAAGACAAGGTTCTTTGGGTAAATGTGATATCGTTTATTAGACCAACTGAATAGTTGGAAAAAATTGTTCTTTGCAAGCTTTCAGGCATAAATGCCGATTCTTCAGGCATAGGAAGAGTTTGTTGTCTCTAGAGATAACATCTTTGTTAACAGCAGAATATGGAGATAAGAGATAATAGACCTGATTAACTAACCATCAGCCCTATTCATAGAGTCATAGATTCGTAGATTGTTAGGGGCTGGAAGGGATCTCACAAGATCATCGGGTCCAGTGCCCCTGCACTAGGCAGGAAAGACAACTGGGGTCAGGTGACCCTGGTGAGGTGACTGTCCAATCTCCTCTTGAAGATTTCCAGAGTAGGTGACTGCACCAGCACTGGAGGGAGTTTATTCCACTGTCTGGACACCCACAACTGTGAAGAAGTTTTTCCTAGTGTTAAGCCTGAAATGGTCTTCCAGGAGTTTGTGGCCATTACTCTGGTTTTCCCCGCAGGTGCCCTGCTGAACAGTTGTTCGCCAAGCCCCTGATGTATTCCCCTGATATAATAGTAAGCTGCTACCAAGTCTTCTCTCAGCCTTCTCTTTTTTGGGCTGAAGAAGCCCAAGTCCCTCAGCTTTTCCTCATATGGCTTGCCTTGCAAGTCTGATCATACAGGTGGCTCTTCTCTGGACTCAGTCAAACTTTTTCATGTTCTTGTTGAAGTGCAGCACCCAGAACTGGATGCAGTACTCCAACTGCAGTCTTACCAATTCTGAGTAGAGCGGAAGAATCACTTCTTTGGAGATGCAGCATCGGTTGATGCATACCAAAGTATTGTTTGCCGTGCTGGCTACAGCATCGCACTGACAGCTCATGTTCATACAATGGTCCATTATTACCCCTAGGTCTCTTTCAGTCATGGTGCTAGTTAGTTTGGTGCCACTGAGCCTGTAAGTATGTCGGGGATTGTTCATCCCCAGATGAAGCACTTTATACTTTTCAGTGTTAAACTTCATCTGGTTTGGATCCACCCAACTTGCTAGCTTATCTAGGTCCACCTGTATCTGCAGCCTATCTTCAAGCGTGACCACAACCCCCGTAACTTGGTGTTGTCCACTAACTTGGCCAGTCTCTTTGCAAGTTTGTGTGCACACAGTCAAGCACTTACCTTTCTCTAAAATTGAAAAGTTTGAAGAAGTGAAATGAATAAGGATATCAAACAACAATAATGCACTTTTTTGTAGAAAACAATGATTTAATCAATGCTTTCTGTGATTTAAATCAACTCCACCTTGGTGCGAAGGTTTACTTTTCAACACAATATACATAACTGTCTAACTGAATCATAAATTAAGCTATCAGAAAAATAATTATACTTTAACTTTCTAAAGGATCATTAAAGATCATACTTTTCTTGTTTGGGTGATTGGAGTATGAGCAGTGTAGAGTAAAGATGATTATTCACCTTGCTCAGTAAAGGCAGAACTTTAGTATGGTTGCGGAGAGACGCTTATATTATTTGAAAATAGAAATAATACATCAAATACATAGAAAATCTCCCCCCTCCCTTGTGTGTTGCATTTTAAGTAAAATACACTTCTAATATTTAGGACTGTTCACATATAAAATTAAACTACACCCTGAGTCAAGAAGGTTGTCTGGTTCCTATCTGGAGGGAGAGAGAAATATTTTACTAATTTATCCTAACTACCAGAACAGGTGGGTTTTATTAGTTCTATTACAGTTGTGTAAAATGCTTTTGGGGTTTGCTTAAGGATTAGGGAATTAGGCCAGAGAGAACCTGCAGGAAAAAAAACAACACTTTAGGAAAGGCCAGTCTCAGGAAAGTCTTGAATTGAGGTTTACAATTTTTTGTTAGCAGTGAAAACAAATGCTAAGAAAGGGACACATTTAGATTAAGGACTTTATGGTACTCCTGGTAGTAAGATGGTATTTAATACTGTAATGCATCTCGAGCAGGTCCAAGGAGGTGATCCTCCCCCTCTATGCGGCATTGGTCAGGCCGCAGCTGGAGTACTGTGTCCAGTTCTGGGCGCCGCACTTTAAGAAGGATGTGGACAGCATCGAGAGGGTCCAGAGGAGGGCCACTTGTATGATCAAGGGACAGCAGGGTCGGTCCTATGAGGAAAGGTTGCGGGACCTGAACCTGTTCAGCCTTCAAAAGAGAAGGCTGAGGGGGGATCTTGTGGCCTGTTATAAACTGGTTAGGGGGGATCAGCAGGCGCTGGGGGAGTCCCTGTTCCCCCGAGCGCCGCAAGGAGTGACCAGGAACAATGGTCACAAGCTGGCGGAGGGAAGGTTTAAGTTGGACATCAGGAGGCGCTACTTCACGGTCAGGGCGGCTAGGGTCTGGAACCAGCTTCCAAGTGAGGTGGTGCAGGCTCCCACCCTGGGGGTTTTTAAGAGGAGGTTGGATGACCACCTTACTGGGGTCATTTGACCCCAGTGCTCTTCCTGCCATGGCAGGGGGTCGGACTAGATGATCTGCTCAGGTCCCTTCCGACCCTAGAAACTATGAAACTATGAAAATACTATTTTTTAAATTTCAAATCTTTTCACAGTCTGTCATTGCTTTACGTATCTCCTATTTAGTGTTTAGAGGTTGACTTCCATGTTCTGTCTTTAGGGTTACTTTCCTCATACTTGGTAGGAGCTAAACTAACCCTTCATTTTCTCAACACCTATTCTTTTGCTATGATGATTTAAAACAAGAACAAAACAAAACAATCTAAACCTTGACAGTAGTAATGTGTTATGGTCACTGTTTATCATGCTGATCAATATATCAGTTTCTTTGTGGTTCCCATGTAGGCATATCCATATATTGTCTTGTGTCTTAGGGCATGTTTATATGTGTTCCAGGGGTGGGAGGGCAGCACCTTAATTAGAGTAGCTCCAGGAGCCGCTCTAATTAAAGCGCCTGGAGTGTCTCATGTATCAGCGTTCCTGCACTTCAAAATGGTGGTGGGGGGTGCTTTATCTAAAGCTCATCGAATGAGCTATGGTTTAAGCACCCCCACCTCCATTTTGAAGTTCAGGGAAGCTGATACATGAAACGCAGAAGCTGGCTGGAGCATGCTAGTTAGCACATTCCAGCAGACTCGATCAGCAAGGACCCAGCTTGTGTACAGGCACCCTTGGATTCTAAGTTCTCTGGGGCAAGGATTGTTATCATTTTATGCATTTATACAGTGCCTAGCAAGGAGAGGTCCTAGTCTATGTCTGGGGATGCTAGATGTCATGGGAATGCTACTATTATATTTATAGTCCAATATACCAGAGCTGCACGTAGCCACATGGTAAGGGCATTTCTTTTCTGCAGCCAGAACTGTATTCTAGAGATATCCATGAAAGCAGGCTGCTGTACTCAAATTGCTATTTGTACTCAAGCCATGGGCAACTGGTGCCTCCTGAGTCTGGGCCAGTGGGGCCTGACCGGGTGGCAGGGGTCAGCACTTGCGCCACCAGTACTTCTGCTACCGATGTGCCACTGGCAAAGCCAATTTCAGGGGTGGCACTCCATTCCCCCCTACCAACTGGAGCACTTGCTGTCAGGGGGGACACCAGTGCTGTCAGGGGGAACATGTGCTCCCCCATGCCCTCCCTACAAATTGTCTATGACTCAAGCTATCCAATTTAAAACTAGCTGCCATGTCTTTGGGACACTTTATGACTGCACTGTAAGGGTTAATGACTGCACTATCAAGAGTTTGGAGGACCCAACTTGGGTTAGGCGACTTTGAGCTACCTCAGCCTGAATTGGGTTCTAGTATGTGCAAGTGTTCATGCAGGCAGCTGGATGAAAGTAAGTCTAAGGGGTTGACAGATCTGTGTGGGTGGGGTTGGTGGGATTTGGGGATGTGTTGGTCAGGTAAAAATAGCCTGGTCAGGGTCAGGGTGGCCAGCAGGGAGGGGGTAAAAACAACACAGCTCCAGGGCTTTGAAGTGGCTGGGCTTTCCCAGCTCCAGGGTTGTGCTGCAGACCTGTGCAAGTACTTACTAAATTGGTTAATCCATGTTAGGTCAGGTTAACCCATGCCAATCTAAAGTTAGTTCTCATCTGATGCAAACTAACTTTAGGTTGGGTGTGCCATTTTTAGGGTGACCTAAGCTCTGTGAAAGCTTGCACACCCATCCATTTAGTGTTTTAAGCTTGGTTAGGACAATCTATATGTAATAATTGTATGCACCCTAAGTATATTTTACTTTTTTATTAGCTATAAAAGAAAATGTTTTAATAGTAAGTCAATAAACTTTAAAAAGCAACATTAATTTAGAACAGATTCTCATAGAATCTTACTGTTAGAAATAAAATGGCATATTTTATGTAAGAGCTTGAGTCACATATCATGGTTTTTTGACACATGTAAATGCTTGTAAAAGCAGTTTTACTTTACTTGCTAAAAATGTTAAGAATTGATAAAGAGTAACATTCATTTAAATACTATTTTCAATTTTTAGGTCTACTGTGTTCGTTTTTTTTCTGTGATCAATGCAAATTCTGCCATACCACATTTATAAATTAGATACTTGCTTCCTCTTGCAGTAGCTGACAATTTACACATCTGCCAGCCACCAGTAAATTGTTCATTAATTTGCTGTTATAGAGTATATATTTTCTCATTTGGAATGCCCTGATGTAATATTGGTGGTTCAAGATAGAGGTCATGACCCTGTAAAGGTCTTTAAGTATTGCAACAACTGACTCCTAAATTCTTACTACCTCTGGGCATTACCACCAAATATGTAGAGAATTTCATGCATCACCTCCAGAACTTATTAAACTTCCTTTGTTTTGTTTTTGTTTTTGTTTAGTAGCCATGAAATCTCTGTCAGACACAACCTTAACATAATTTTCACTTAAGTTAGTGAAGGGGTGGATGTGTCATTTCTCATTTCTCTTTTTATCTTATATTTCCCTAGTCAGATCTACACAGATCTAACAATTCAAAGAAATCAAATAAATGCTTTTCTAGAATTGTCTTTCTTGAATTTTTTTTTTTTTTTGCAAAAAGTGTCTTGCATTTAATTTCTAGTATTCATTCTTCCATTTGAGTTGTAACATAATTTTTGATTCATTGAAGGACTAGGTCAGTTCTCAGTTTCTTTTGTCTTTGTCCTAATTTTTTTTTCAGTGGACTGTTATTAAAAATAAATTCTGGGTTTTTTATGTTTCTAATTACTTTAAATTTTTGAATCTAGTGATCATTTGTTTATGCTCAAGATACCATTTACTTTGGATGGAATGTGTATAGGTTATAAGTAAACATCCTTTAAAATGCACGAAGCTTTTATTTATAACTTGTCTCATGAAGAAAAATAGAAGACTTGAATTGGGAATTCCAAAGGTGTTTTAAAAAAAAATTCATATACTTTTCTTGTTCTATATTTAAAGAAACTAAGAGGTAGAAAATACGAAGATACATAAAATTACCATCATTGCTTAGTGGGATCTTTTTAAAGGCATTTTCAGGATTTTGTCACAGATTTTGAATACCTAGAATTCAAATATCTGCAGATTTTATGCCCCTAAACTTTACCCGTAATGACCACACAGGAAAGATTCCTTCTACCGCCATGTGCCTAGCCCTCAAAAAAAATATTGAAAGTAATTACTGGATAAGGACTCTACAGTTACTAAAAACCACTTCTTCATTCACTCCTGCATTCTGGCAATGGAACTTCAAGTATCCCTTGGATTGTAATCTCCGGAAATTGTTTTATCTGAGTTTTAGGACCTTCATCAGCCTTATGCTATAGTTGGTAAAGTGAATTACAATTTTAACTGAATGTGTTAGTAAGGTAAGACAGTTCTATGCATTAGGTATATAAAGATTAAAAAGTTAGAGAAAGGTTACACTTACTTAGTAAAACAATACTTTGTTATTTAAGTGTAACTATCAGGATATTTATCATGGTAAATCTGAATTCAGGCTATCGAATAGATGCCTTATCTTGCCATAATTATCCCTTCAAGTCTTGTGATGTTGTATTGAAAGGACTGATGTAGACCATACATGTATTTTCTTGAAGAGATTTAAAAAAGGAAATTGAAACAGAATCCAAAACCGGAAGCATCCTATTTACATAGGAAAAATATGTGCCCATCAAGACATAAACAACAATAACCTTGGGATGCCTATAGCTGAAATTGGCCTTGCCTTGTGACCTTGAAAATTAAAGTCTATTTTAATGTATTCTGTAGTTATATTAGTGGTTGATGACAAATGATCGCATGTTTAACCAGAATCCTTTGCACCAGACTTATCTGAGGATGCCAACTTTGCCCTTATTTTAATTTTTTTAATAACTCTATACTTCTTAGGTATGATTGGAAGCAATTTAATGCTGCAAAAATGGATGTTTGCAGCCAGACCAAAGGCAGTAGCTGCTAGAAGCCTGTGAGAGTAAATCAGTTCTTTCAAGTCCAGTTTTGCAGGCTCAGTCTACTTGGATATTGATATTTGAATTTCTGGGTACTTATCCAACCCAACTGTGTGACACGTATATCTCATTGGTCTTGTTCTAGCATCATAATTCTGTAGAGGACTTACTGTATCTTTTTCAATCCTTTAAGTGTGTCCAAGTTTTACGACCAGGTCACTAAATCATTGGATGCAGGGGTGGCAGTGGATATAGTTTTCCTAGACTTCAGGAAGGTTTTTGATACTGTCTCTCACCCCATTCTCATTAGGAAGCTGGGGGACTGTGGCGTAGACACCCATACAGTCCAATGGGTCACCAACTGGTTAGAGAGTCACACCCAGAGGGTGGTAGTGGATGGGTCCTTCTCGACCTGGA
>NW_017729024.1:80679418-80694635 GCF_001723915.1 Gavialis gangeticus
GTGAGGTGGTGCAGGCTCCCACCCTGGGGGTTTTTAAGAGGAGGTTGGATGACCACCTTACTGGGGTCATTTGACCCCAGTGCTCTTCCTGCCATGGCAGGGGGTCGGACTAGATGATCTGCTCAGGTCCCTTCTGACCCTAGAAACTATGAAACTATGAAACTAAGTTGGTAGTGTTTCATTAATTTTTTAAAAAATTTCAGAGCATATAATTTGTACATTTTACAAACCTTTCAGGATAGTAAGATGCAAAAAGTTAAGCTTCTGACCATCATGTTGCTTAAGTATTTCAGTAGCTACACATCTATGTGTTAGATTGGGGTGGTCAAAATACAGCCCACATGCCAGATCCAGTCTACCAGGTCATTCTATCTGGCCCACGGGGCTGCTAAAAAAATTTAAAATTATTATTTATCATCCCCTGGCTCCTGTCAAAGATGACAGGAGCCAGGGCCAGTAGGAAGCCCTGACAGGCATCTGCAACAGCGGGGCCTGCCTGGCTGTGTCCCCTACAGCTGGAAGCCTCTGCCTAGCAGGGGCTTCTGGCTGAGAACCTTGGGGCTGTTTGTGGCTGCACTGGCATGGAAAATTCAGGTAACAAAGTGGGGAGGAGGGCAGGGGAGGACCGACCCCAGTCCTCAGGGCTGGGTCAGCTCCTGCTGACCCCAATGGTCCAGCCATGCAGCCAGGAGCCGGTGGGTGGGTGGGAAACAGTGGCAGGGGGGAGTGGAAGTGAGTGGGAGTGCAGGGCCTGTACCAATCTCCCAGGGCCAGTGCTGGCGGGGCCTAGAGCTGGGCGGTAGGCGTGTGGGGTGTGGGCTGGCAGGGGTCTGCGGAGTCAGGCTGGACTTCACCAGCAGGGAGAGGGGGAACTGGCTCAGCTCCATAGAGCCCCTGCTGGCCAGGACCTCGCACCCCTGCCGCCCTGCTCTGGGCCCTGCCATCGCTGGCCCCGGGACACCGGTGCAGGCCCCATGCTCCCGCCTAGTTCCTGCTGGCTCCCGCATGCCCACTCACTCTCACTGCCCCCACCCCAGCCCTGCGGTACAGGCAGGGAGCAGCACGCAGCCCCAACCTCGTGCTCCCTGTGCTCGGCTGTCTGGACTGAGCAGTTGCAGTGGGGAATGAGCTGGTGCTCAGCACAGGGGAAAAGTGGTTGCTCCCTCTCCCTGTGGCTGGTGCTCCCACTCACAGCCTGTGTGGGGCTGTCCTGCCTCTCCGCTGTATCACCACCACCCCACGGGGCAGCGGTGCCAACGGAGAGAAGGCACAGGCAGGCCAATGCAAACTCCTAGTGGCTGCAGCACAGGACACTGGCCATGGGGAGGGGGAGTGGCTATTTTTCCCCCACGCTGAGCACCAGTTTGTTCCCCAGAAACTGCTGCTCGCTGCAGAGGAAAGCGGCCCTCCCCACTCACCACCACCAGGCTGTGAGCAGCCACGGTAGGAAGCACCGGCCACGAGGTGGGGGAAGGGCTGCTTTTCCCTTGTACTGAGCATCAGCTCATTCCCTGCTGGTGAGCGTGGGGTGCATGGGGTCGGGGCTGGATGCTGCTCCCCACCTGTACCACGGGGCTGGGTGGGGCACTGGGAGTGAATGGGCATGCAGTAGCCAGTGGCAGCTGGGCAGGAGTGCGGGGCCTGTGCTGGTGTCCTGGGGCCAGCGCTGGCGGGGCCCAGAGCAGGGTGGCAGTAGCACAGGGTCCCAGCCAGCAGGGGCTCTATGGAGCTGGGCCAGCTCCCCCCTCTCCCTGCTGGTGCAGCCCAGCCCAGCTCCACAGACCCCTGCCAGCCCATACCCTGTGGTCCTACTGCCCCATTCTGGGCCCCACTGGTGCTGGCCCCAAGACATTTGTGCAGGCCCCATGCTCCTGCTCACTTCCACTCCCCACCCCTGCTTTCCCCACTTTCCTGCCCACCCACCAAACACTCTGCACTAAATGACTCCCATACCCACACACACACATCCCTATAATACCCCATATCCAATCATTTCTGCATATACACCACAAATGCACACAAATCAAGACAAAAATATATATTTTAATTAAATTAAAATATATTATTACGTGTGTTTGATTTTTAGTATGTAATTTGTTTTTTCCCCTGTAAGATGGCAAACCCTCTTCCCCAAATGAATACCTCCAGGGGCAAGGGGAGGGACTTCCGGTGGCAAAGGTCAGAAGGTAGGGGGGTGGGACTTCCAGTCCCAAGATGGCAACCAGAGGGTGGGGAACCTGTCAAGGGGCAGGGCTACCCGTGCAGCCCTCAACAGCTTGCCAATACTTGGTAAGCGGCCCTCCACCTGAAAAAAGTGCCTGCCCCTGTGTTAGATGGAAGGATTTTTGGATGCAAGATGGAACTGGTCACCAAGTTGATAATACAATAATTCTGATGAGCAGGTAGTTTTAACTAGCATGGAATATGTAGTAGGGTTGGAACATTATTGTAGCTATGATAATTCAGGAAATACATCAGAAACAAGGTTTTCTGATGATGTCTTTTATTGGACCACCTGTATAGTTGGGAGAGATGCTAAGGAGATCTTTTGAGCATAAGTGCCCCTCTTCACATCACACTGATACTGAGATGGCTCTTGTAATAGCTGGTTCCACTTTTTATTCTTGTTTTGGATGGCTGTCATCAAAAATTTTTTGCTTTGAAGTTTTGGGCCTGATTCATAATAATCCAGTATGTCTCTGGGTTTATTTTTTGCAGTTTAGTGGAGTGTGTAAATATGTCCTGTTTTAGTTGACCCTGTTCGATGATTTGGTTAGGTGAAAAAGATGGTTTCTCAAGTATTTCTGAGTTTCTTCTGCATAGTTACGTTGATATTTGGAGTTGTGTGTTAGCCAGAGGGTTGCAGATGGTCAGTGTCCTGAGGATAATGTTATAATTCCTGTATAAACTTAGGAAGTAGATGTTGCTGTGTGTTCTGGTTTGGATTTGCCACTGTAGGTGGTGAATTTTAATATTATTCATGCTGTAGCAGGGTGGGAGTGTTTTTGTAGCTGTGATGGTCCAGGAAGTCAACTGGTCCAATAAAAAGTATTGCCCAAAAAATCTTGTTTCACTGAATACATAGTTATTCCCATTGCATGTGGTATGTGTGATTTCTAATGTCAGATGAAAAAAATCCCCCCATGTTTTATGAAGGCTCTGCTGAGAGAAGTATCTGTTTTTAAAATAAATACACTTTTAAAAAGTGTAAATCTCTTTAAAATATATTTTAATGTGATGTTTCAAACCCCTATCAAATATTTGCCAGACAGAAATTACTCTGGATGTGGTAATGGCAGTTAAGGACCAGATTTATCAACCTCACTAAGGTGTTTGACACTGTAAGCTGAGATGGCCTCTGGAAGATTCTTGAGAAGCTTCGGTGCCCACCTAAGTTCCTCATCATGGTCAAGCAACTCCATGACAGTCAGCGTGGACAAGTCAAGTACAACAACAGCCTCTCGGGTTCTTTCCTGATCTCCAGTGGAATTAAGCAAGGCTGTGTACTATTCCCTACCTTGTTCATCATTTTATTCACCATGATGCTGCAGCAAGCATTGGCCAATCTTAGGGAAGGTGAGGAAGAAGAGTATATCTGCTTCCGGGCAGATGGAAACCTCTTCAACCTCAGACGGCTACAGGCTGACACAAAGACCTTGCAACAGCTCATCTGTGAACTTCTGTTTGCAGATGATTGTGCTCTGGTGACACAATCTGCAGCACATGACTACTTGCTTTGCTACTGCAGCATGACTCTTTGGATTCAACATCAGTCTGAGGAAGACTGAAGTTCTTCATCAGCCAACTCCATGCCAAGCTTATATGCCACCAAAGTTGACTTGAAGAAACTGAGCTAAATTCTGTCAAGCAGTTCACTTACCTTGGGAGTGTCATCTCGTATGATGCCACAATCGACAAGAAGGTAGTGCTCTTTTGCTCCCCGGCTTCTGGCCTGGGCCACTGCAGGAATGTGATTGCATTTCTAGAATCAAAAGTGAATGTCTGCTCACTTGCTTATCGTTAAACTAGGAAAATTGAATTTGATTCAGCCTCAGGCTTTTTGACTGTCTGTACTTAGCCTATATGATAAAGAACTATGGAAGGGTTTGTCTCTCCTTAAATCAAGTCTCTTCTTTGTTCCCTCTGAGATGCCTTATCTCCACACCTTAATGCAGGCCAGGAACCAAGTGTCGCAAATTGGTCCCAAAAAAGTAAACTGACCCTATAGTAGGTACTCATTATTCCAAAATCTCTAACTTCATGCTCCTATGAGTTCTGCTTAAAATGTATGCCTTTTTGTAATAAAGTATGGTTAAATGTCATAATTTTAAACCAAAGAAAGAAAGAAAGTGTTTTGTGAGGTAAAATAGTAAAGGTTTTGCTCAATTTTTGGTTCAGATTAGGTTTATTGTGAATGTTTTTGAATTTTTGTTTCTCTCTGGAAAAGAAAGAAAAAATGCCTGAAAATTAATGTTTGTATCATTTTAACAGACTAACTACAATCCTTAGTCTTTTGCTGGTTTATGTTTTCCTGCTTCTCCCCAGTGTGGAAAAGAAGAGCTTAAAATCTTTTTGACTGTGAGAAACTAAATATCACATGTTCTGCTATACTACACTGTTTAGCACATATAACATCATCATAAGAGTATAGGGTCTACAAAGAATAAACATTAAAACTTAAAATTAAAACCATGTAATATTACAATAAATGTACACTTTTTAAATGTTTGCATCTATAGGTTTTTGCATTTTCTTCTGCCCTTGCTGTTGCTCTAACTCTCATCTTCATGTGTCCTCTTCCTTCATTCTACCAAAATTCCCCTCCTCTTTACATAATTTCCTTTTGTTCTGTTCTGTGCCCACAGTGAATGTCACTCTGGCCGCTTTTTTGCCGACTGCTCGCTGTTCTAGTATTTTGATTGTTTTTCTTTTTGGTTAACAGTTATAACTCAAGCAATGCATGCATCTGCACTAATGAGGCTGCCCTATTGAACCCTATCTTACAGACAGCAGAGTTCTTGAACTACTTGTAATGGCGTCTCTTGTGATGAGTAGGGACCTCAAGTTACAGAGCAGCTATCAGATGATTCAAAGAGAAACATCAGTGATGATATGGATGATGATGATATTCCATTTCCAATTCTCTGTCATATAAGTTCCTGTTAATTTCAGAGTTATGTTACAGGAAAAATAATGGGCTTGGCTCATCATAACTATTTTAGAGTGATTTTTTTTTTTTTTTTATTTAATACTGTTGTTTATGAAAAAAGTGAAATCTATGGACTCCTTTTCCATGCACTACTTATAATATATGCAGTTCCTGTGTGCATTTTCTCATGCTGTTCTCTCAGTGCCTTTTGTCTTTGAACCGGCGAGACCATTCCCTTTGGTAATTCTGAGTCAGTCAGGTCAGATCTGGGCTTTTCTGTGCAAAGACTGCCAAGTTATACTGAAATGTGGGGTGGTTTAGTGATATAAGTGAATGTCCAAAAGAGACTGAGATTTGAGACCACCAAATGCCTTTAATTTAAAACCATAATTTGGAACGGTTCCCCTTGGGTCTCAGGAGCCAAAGACCAGTGCTTTCATTTAGTATATTAGTCATTGTTTTCCCTGCCATAGATCTCCTCCCCCCTTTGAAAAGGTATAGTTTGCATTGCCTATAGTTTGCACTGCCTTTTTGCATTGCTTTAACAAAAATGCGTTTAGTTGATTTAATGTTCTGTCTTGTGATGAAGTGTCCTGTCTAGGTCATACTTTAACTGTTAACAAGATATTTATGAAGTGGTAAGATTTCTCTGCTCTGTGGTGAATTTAGTCTCTAGAGTAGAGCAGAACGTTAGCTGTTTAACTAGCAAATAAAATAGTACATCTTAAAATGATATGTTAAAATTAAATACCACAATTTCAATCTTTTAGTAACCACTTAAATCAGTTGAATTTCTGGAACTGCTCAGAAGCATTGTAACTTTAAATCTTTACCATAAGAAAGACCAAAACTATTTCAGTTAGATTAGTATTGTAAGAAATTATTCCAGGAAACAGTTTCTGGTTTAGAGACCAGCTTAATTTCATACTTTTCCACCATTTATAAACTGTAAAAGTTATTTGAAAATAAAGGGCCCATTCCTGAACAGCTCTCAGACAAAGTTCCTATTGACTGGCTCACTTGAATTTTGCCTGATGGTAGATCTGCATTGTTTAATTATAATTGGCATTCCCTGAGGTAGTTTGTTGACAAGCTACATTTGTAAGATACCCGCAGTATATTTCTTTCATCTTTAATTAGTTTTTGTAGTTCTTTATTTTTATTGGAGTGGTGCCTAAGACCCTAGTTAGGAATAGGGGCTTCATTGTGCTAAGTACTCTACACACATAATGAAAAGATGATCTCTGTGTGAAAGAGTTTATTCTCTATAAATAGTGAGAAAGTATTGAAAAATTAGCCTTGGTGTAATTTCCAGTAGTATCCATAAACCAGCAGTATATTTTCCCTAAATATTGTTCATATCCACAATGCCTGTAGAAGCTTTCTATAAATGTTCTTCCCCCTTTGTATATCTACACACTTTAATGAACTGTGGTGCTTGCCTTTTGAGTTTGATGTATTGGGGCAGAACTTGGTCAGCATTCAATATCACTAATAAGCTGCACATAGCTAATTTGCTTAACAGTGTCAGTCTAGCTCAGCAGAAGCCATTTTTGATTGGTTTTTCAGCCTGTATTTTAGCTGAGCTCTTGTCTAGCTGGAAAAATGAGAAAAATCAATTTCCTTTATAGCTCAGGTATTCACTTGTCTTACTTCTACATGAGTACTTTCTGTAGTGTAATTCCTCCAGTTACTGGGAAGTATCTCATTATTATTTTATAATTTGGCTCTATAATTACAGCTCAGATTTAAAAGAAGCTTATGTTCCTAAGGACCCTGCTTTTGCAATAAAGATGAGGTCTAATTTAAGTAACAATTTGCAGGTTCAGCAAAATAGAGAGAGTGGGCACAAACCCTCCTGAAGCCAAACATTGCTCATGTATTCACAAGATTGGACGATGGAGAAAAAGCATGAACCTTTTTTTAAACTTCAGAGATGGTCAGTCAGTTCTATAAAAATTTGATCAATCTAATGTAACAGGCTATCTTTAGCTCCTTGGCTGCCCCTGCCCTCCCCAATCCCACCAGCCCCTCCCAACACCATGAGTGATTTACCTTGGGCTGCCCTGGCAGTGGTCAACACTCGTATGTACCACTTCGTTTTGGTTTTAGGTGGCTTAGGGTGCATCTACACGTGCATTTAAGCATGACTAAATTTAATGCACGTGAGTTACGTACCTTGGGCTGCCCTCCTGGCAGCCATCAATACATGCATGCACCACACCTGGTTTAGGTTTAAGTAGCTTAGAGAACGTCTACACATGCATTTAAGTGCGACTAAATTTAATATGTATTAAGTGATTTTTAGCAGATATCTACATGTGCAGAGACTTGGCACTAAAGTTAGTGCCAAATCCCTGCAGTCCTGTGATGTGCCCCTAGTGGCTGCACAGACCCAATATGAAAGTTAGTGTTTGGTTGCGTGTACACGTGCCTCAATGCACTTTAACTAATCGCACCTAAATTTGATACCTGCATTTACAAGTGTCAAAGTTAGGTGTTATTAGCCTAACTTTGCCATTTTCAATGTGCATTAAGGGCACACAGATGTAGATGCACGCCCGTAATGCGCATTAAATTAGGCTAACGTGCAATAACGCATCTCATGTAGACACGGCCTTAGGCTAGGAATAGACATTACACATAAACTGGTTTAAGTGATCAGAAACTGGTTTAAACCTGTAATAGAACAGATGTTCAGAGCGCACAAACCAGTTTGAGAATGGCTGAAACTGGGTGGAGATAAACCTGGTTGAATGTACTATCAGACTTAACTGATTTGGCTCAAACCAGTTTATGCAATGTCTGTCCCAGACCCCTTGCTGGTTTAAATTAAATCAAACTCCCCCAGCATTGTGGCATGCTCTCTGGGCTGGGCTAGGCAGGGCTCTCTGCTCCACAGCAGAGCTCGCTCCTCCCTTCTGCTCCCTGGCTGCAGCTCTGGCAGTCTCTGCAGGTGTCTGCCTGGCTTCTGCTCCCCCCTCCCCTCCCCTCCCCACTCTTTGCTAAGCAGGCATTCCCTCACAGCAGGCATGTCCCTCACAGATGACTCTCAGCATTAGCTAACAGACCACATGCTGGCTACCTCTAAGCTGTGGCACACAGGACAAAGACAGAATCAACAGATAGCTGGTAATATCCCTCTGCAGTTTTCTTAATGGGCTGATGAAGAGTGAGTTGGGGTGATAAACATTCCCTGATGCGCTGCTGTGTGCGGGGGGCAGGGATGAAACATCAGAGCATCCTGCTGGGGTCTGGCCACACCCCCCCTCAGCTCAGCTTTGTGGAAGGGAAGGGAGAACTGCTCTAGCGTCCCCCAGCTTCTAGCCTGAGCCACTGCAGGCATGTTCCTGCATTTTTTCAGTCCAGAGGGGAAGGTCTGTATGGTTACAAACTAGTTCAGCCTAGCCAGGTTAGACTAACTTTGCAAAGATTGAATCAATTCAGGCTGAGGCTTTTTGAATGTCTGTCCCTAGCCTTCAAGACTTACTTTATGCTGTGTAAATCTAAACCAGGTAAAGCTAATGCTTGTTTGCAGTCTGAACTGAACTTAATTCATGGCTCAGAACTCGCATCTTGAGTTCTAATTTTGCTGGTTAACAAGCTGCCATTTGTTGCCAACAATTTCATAAATCTACATAGTGCCAGAGATAACGTGACTTTGTCAATGCTATACCAAACTGAGGACATTTTCTACATTGTCATTTGGAAAATAAAATATCTTCTTAAATATCAGTGATTAGTGCAGGATGTGATAATTTTTTCTTTTCACAGAAAGAACACATTATGTCAGTGAACATTTATAACTTTATAGTATACTTAACAGAGTTGAAAAATAAAGGAAGACCTATACAGAAATAACAGAATTTTATAAGGCTGGAACTGAAAGTCTTTTTATCTGCCAAGACCGGAGTCCAGATTTCTGTGTTGGTTCTACAAAAGTTGATGTTTAAAACATTAAAATGTTTAAAACAGAGCAGGGGAGTTGCATTCAGTGCACAGCTTTAGGAGCAACTAATATTTTATGTTAGCATGTAAGCAATAATACTTTGGACTTAAGGAACAATTTTCCAAACCCAGAGGTCTAAAAGAACTTCACAAAGTTTAATTGCGTCTTCAAATTTCATGAGGTAGCTACATGGGTGGATCTAGGATTTTGAAATGGTGGGGACAGATGGTGTGGTACATCATCCCATATAACACAGTACATACTTTTATTCAGGTAAAAAGAAACCAGAAGCTTTACTAATATGCTAGAGGCCTAGGACTCTGTTATATTTTCAGCTTAACATCAAAGTAAAAACAAATATAACTTCATTGGAATGAGTTAAAAACAGTCTTCAGGGCTGTGAAGTATGAATTATATTACCTGAAGCAGCTAACAGATAGCAGAATTGCAAAATACAGGCTACTTTTATTAGTGGAACATCAAGACCATTAAAAAGGAAAGAGGGTCATTAACATCTGTTGAATGAAGACTTTAGAAGGAATCGAGTATATTTTAATGAGCTATGAATTCAACTGACACACTCACTCCTACCTGAACAGAAATGTTGCTGCCACTGCCAAGCTGTTGATTTTAAACTTTGGGTGGAGTAGGATTCAGAGGGGTGCAACTGCACCAGTGTACCCCTCTGATTCCACCCCCTGCATAGCTCCATGGAATCCTTTCAGTTTTTTAGATAAGAAAACTGAGGCAGAGTGTTAAGTAGTAAGTAGGCCAAGATGACAGAGAGATTTTATTAATGCCAACTTAGAATGCAAGAATTTTTCTTCCAGTCCTGTGCTTCAGCCACTTCTTACACAAAAGTAAGAACTCCGGACATTTAAAGAACTCTTGTTTAAATGTGTTTGTAAATTTTAGAGCCACAGTTTTGCTTTTGTTGAGAAGAATGTTGAAACTTCCATTGACTTAGTAAAGGGAGTATCATTAGGTGCCAAAACTAAAACATAATGATGAAAGATCTTACACAGGTTCACGCCATGACTTAAAACCATTCTTCTTCAGCTTTAAGTGTATGTTTTAGTTGATTTTTTTGCTGTCAGAGAATGGCAGAGGTTGGCTTTGATCTTGGCTAATTCAGTATGGCAGTTAAGTTTCTGTGCCAGACATATCCATTATAAAAGGAAAATATCTGGCCCTGCGGATTCCCATACTTTTGTTAAAAGTTAACAAAAAGTGTAAGGGTGAAGAGCGAGAAGAACTAATTTGATGGGAACTAGTAACTGTATAAGTGCTTTAGGAACCAGTGCTTGCACTTGATAAGTAAGAAAAATATTAATGAGACTATTAAAATTGTAAATGATCTTTAGAGACTATAATACAGTTTAACAGCATGGATGGGGAGAATTTTGAAAGGCCATGAATCTTCTAATTCTCACTGAGAAACTTTTGAAATAATCTTATGCTTAACATTTTCCTTATTGATTTTACTTAAATGTTATTTGAAACTAGCTGGCCTCTTATTTATGTAGTTGTGTGTGTGATGTATAACGGGTGAGTTTGTAAAAGTGACAGAAAAAGAGGATAAGTTAATAACATGTCCTAAAAAATGCTTCCAACTTTTTTTTTTTGGATTTAAATAGAAAATAAACTGACCAACAAAGTTAATGCTGAATTTGTCAAGATTTTGAGCATTTCAGTAAGAATTGTAAGTATTTTTGATGAATTTAAACCTTGGCCTACTACTATCATACTCTCCTAATGAGAGTAGATACTATTAGTGAGGGGAGAAGGAGCCAGTCAGAAATACTCGCAGTTTTTAATTTTGTTGGGAAATATCTAGACATAATACTAACAGCAGATAGTAGGGGTATAAGGAGGGTGTAAAGGGTAAAGCAGAAATACTAGAGAAAATGGAGGCCTACTCAGAGATGAAATCAACAATTGCCTTAAAATGGCTGTGCCACTGATCTCATTTAAAATCTGCTTTTAAGAAGAAAGGCAGGGCAAATATATATATATTAGCAATACAACAATAATGAAAACCTTTTATATAAGTTTGTGATGTTATACTTGGAAAAATAAATATTTTAAAGACTTTTTGATAGATGATGATGGTTAGAACATTCCTTAATTGCTTCAAGTCATTTGTGGCATAAAAATTGCCATTTACTGGATCAGACCACATAGGTCCATCTTACCTACTATCCTGTATCACACAGTGGAAGAGAGTGGATGCTGAAAGGGGAAGTGAGCAGGGTCTGACCATGGTTTTTTCCACTGTTCTTCTTTCACTTGCAGCCTCTAGCATATAAAGTCTAGGAAGCTCTAGTTCAGAGGCTGTATCCCCAATTCCCATGCACAATAGCTACTGATGTCCCTTTCCTCCAAGAATTTGTCCAGTCCCTTTTTTAATCTGGCTAAACTGTCAGTTTCCACAACATTTGGCAGCACTGGATCATTTACCTTCCCAGAGCAAGATCTGGCACCTGGTGCCTGGCATCTTCCCCTGCTCTTCTTCTTATTCCTTTTGCTCCTAGTGAAATGCTTGCAAAATGCCCTGTTGGCTCTCTCTGTTTTCCATGGTCACTCGGGGACTCTCCTTTTATACCCTGCCAGGCCTGGACTGGACTGGCTGTGCCCAGTCCAGACTTGTTCATAAATCATCTGGAAAATTTATTAAGTAGCGAGGTTGCCAAATTTGCACATGACACAAAATTATTCAAAGTGGTAACGACCAAGGCAGACTATGAGAAATTACAGAAGGATCTGGCTTGACTGTGAATAGGCAACTAAATAGCAGATGAAATTCAGTGCCAGTAAGTGTAAAGTGATTCACCAGGGCAAAAATAACCCAAATTGTACCACTACTATGATGGGCTCTATATTAGCTTTTACTACACAAGAAAGTGATCTGGGAGTCATTATGGACAGTTTAGTAAAAACCATCAGCTCAGTGCCCACAGATGTGAAAGAGGCAAACAAAACGTCAAGGATTATTAAGAATGTAATTATAAACGAACTGAAAGTATATATCCTTTATAAAACCATGGTGCATCCACACCTTGAATACTGTGCCCAGTTCTGATCCCCATACCTCAAAAAGGATATAGAAGAATGAGAGAAGGTACAAAGAAGGGCAACAGGGATGACAAGAGGGGATTCCATATGAAGCGACACTAAAGAGGCTAGGTGTGGTCAGTTTAGGAAAGAGGCTTGAGGGGGGACATGATAAGGGTTCACAAAATTCTAAATGATGAAGAGAAAGTATATAGGGATTTATTAATTACTGTCTCTCTCAATACAAGAACTAGGGGCCACAAAATTAAACTATTAGGTAGTAAGTTTAAAACTAACAAAATGAAGTTCTTTGTCACACGGTGTGTAATTATACAGTTAAGAATGCAGCAATTTCTGATTTGATCTCCTTCAGGACCCTAGGGTGAATGCTATCAGACCCCAGTGATTTGCTACTGTTTAGTTTATCAATTTCCTGTACCACCTCATCTTGATAGCAGCCTTTAATTATCTGAAGGGTGGTTACAAAGTGCATGTCCAAATGGGTGTGAACATCTGGTATGCAGTGCCACAGACCCATTTCTTGTGCCACATACCACACAGGTTGCACATGCAAGCATTCCCTGTGTTGCTAGTTTGCAGCACAGGAGGGGTGGGTTTTGACGCTGGGAGATCCTGGTGTTAATAAAATCTTCAGTAGAAAAAAATGGGGCGGTGCATGTGGCAGCAGCATGCACTGCCTGAAATCAGAGCCTGGCTGGCTAGTGTTATGCTCTGGCTGCCGGCTATGCTGCTTGCTGGATCACCATTGCTGGAGCCCCAGGTAGCCCTCAGAACTCCAGGTAGCACTGCTGGGGCAGCCTAGGTGCTGGCCCCAGCCTTCCCTACCACACCCAGGGCAATGTGCTGCATACAGGGGTGTAGCCTGGGGACAAAGAGGAGAGGCACATATTGTGGTGCTGCTGTTTGTCTCTGGAGAAATGCATGTGCCTATATGTCTGGATCCATCCAAAGAGGATGGAGCTAGGCTGTTCTCAGTGGTGACAGATAGCGAAACAAGGAGCAATAGACTCAAATTGCAGCAAGGGAAGTTTAGGTTGGATATTAGGAAAAGCTTTTTCACTAGGATGGTGGTGAAGCATTAGAATGGGTTACCTAGAGAGGTGGTAGAATCTCCATCCTTGGAGGCTTTTAAGGCCTGGCTCGACAAAGCCCTGGCTGGAATAATCCAGTTGGAGATAGTCCTGCTTTGAGCAGGGGGTTGGACTAGACCTCCTGAAATCCCTTCTGTTAGGGTGACAATAATTTGGATTATTGGGGAGCATTGGATCTGTAGGTGGAACAAGGCTTTAACCAGTGTCTCAGCGAAAAGCTGCTGACCACAAGGCAGAATGTTGTATGAAAATAACCTTGCAAATGCTTAGGCAAGCAGTTTTCTAAACAAAGTAGTGTTAGAGCACATTGTGTAAGAAGAACAAGATGCAGCCCACCAGTTATCGTTAGGAGATAAAGCAGAAGCAAAACCTTGGAGAGGCTGCTGAAGTAAGCAGAAAACCAGAAAGAACCAGTGGTTGACCGAGAGTACCCGGGTTCATGGCCTTACACATGCGCTCTTAGCAGAAAGGCATGTAAATGAAGGAAATGCATAGACAATTCCATATTAATGAAGTAGACAGTAAACAGAGGAGGAGCTTGAGATGGAAGGATAAATGGGTGGAACCCAAGGAGGAACATGGGTGGAGTGAAAGTTAATATGTATAAACCAAGATGTATAAAATGTGAAAAGAACTATTATTCAGGGCAGCTCCCCTGTTTGTTGGTTTTTTGGGAGTTTGTCTGAAGCTGTCTCCATTCTAAATAAAGCTGTTGCGAGCAATGTGTGCAAGTAGCATTTGCTCCCTGTCTGCTCTGGCTAATGTGTAGCAGGACTCATCAGTGATTGGATTGTCATCTCCCTAGTCACTGGGTGCCGCATGGAGTCGGGGTCTAACATCTTCCAACTCTAATTTTTTGTGATTCTATTGAAACCTTAGTTTGTCTCAGCTCCACTGACTTGTCCCTAGAAAGGAGTGGATCTGGTGAGGGAATCTCCTCAACATTTTCCACAACAAAGACAGATGTAAAGAATTTGTGTAGTTTCTCAGCAATGGCTCTGTCAGCTGAAGGCCCAACTGACTAACTGGCAGCTCTTTGGCTTCTAATGTACTTGTGGCAGAGGGCGGGGCCCAGGAGTGGCCGTGATCTCTCCTGGCGCCCCTACCATGCCAAGTTGCCCATCTAGTACCCTCGTTTTCTCCCGCCACGACTTTGCTGGTTCTATAATATTAATGGGAGGCTGCCTTCCTGGACCTCTTGGGCCCGGTGCTCTCATCCTACTGGCCCCTGCTGTATACAGATGGATTCTGGTGCCCCCAGCCCTATGGGCATCCCGTGGCTCCTTCCACCCCTAATACCACGCCCCAAGCCTCTCAGATGTTCCAGACGTTATCGTGTCTATACCCTTTCCTTAGTGTCCCCTTCCAGGGCGTCTCGCTCGTATGCTCGCCCTCACCGGGCGTCTCGCTCGTATGCTCGCCCCCCCCGGGGTCCTCAATGTACTCCCTCTCCTGGGGCTTCTCAATGTACTCGCCCTCTCCTGGGGCTTCTCAATGTGCTTACGTTGCCCGCACTGGGGCTTTGTCTCCCATGCTTCCTGCGGTCGGGGCTCAGGTGGCCTTAGCCGTGCCTGGCCCCTGACCCTGCTCAGGGGTCTTACGCCTGACTGGGCACCTCACAATTGGGCTCAGGTGGCCCCCACCTTATCTGGCCCTCAAGACCCCTTTTGTGGGACTGGGGTCAGTGCCCCCTGAACGTTATGCCCTCACTCGGCTTCTTGCTTGGACGCCCTCCCTAGGGCTCACTGCAATGCTTTCGCCCTCCCTGGGGGCTCACCTCAATGCTCTCGCCCTCCCTGGGGCCTTGCCTCGTGCTTCCCGCGGTTGCACCCCAACCGGGGCCTGTGCCTCGCGCTCCCGCGCTCGGGGCCTTGCCCGAGCTTCTCACGCCCGCACTCGGGCCTTGCCCGCACTTCTCGCGCCCTCCGCCTGCTGGGCTCGTCCCAATAATCG
>NW_017729024.1:80699635-80706084 GCF_001723915.1 Gavialis gangeticus
TCCCCTTCCAGGGCGTCTCGCTCGTATGCTCGCCCTCACCGGGCGTCTCGCTCGTATGCTCGCCCCCCCCGGGGTCCTCAATGTACTCCCTCTCCTGGGGCTTCTCAATGTACTCGCCCTCTCCTGGGGCTTCTCAATGTGCTTACGTTGCCCGCACTGGGGCTTTGTCTCCCATGCTTCCTGCGGTCGGGGCTCAGGTGGCCTTAGCCGTGCCTGGCCCCTGACCCTGCTCAGGGGTCTTACGCCTGACTGGGCACCTCACAATTGGGCTCAGGTGGCCCCCACCTTATCTGGCCCTCAAGACCCCTTTTGTGGGACTGGGGTCAGTGCCCCCTGAACGTTATGCCCTCACTCGGCTTCTTGCTTGGACGCCCTCCCTAGGGCTCACTGCAATGCTTTCGCCCTCCCTGGGGGCTCACCTCAATGCTCTCGCCCTCCCTGGGGCCTTGCCTCGTGCTTCCCGCGGTTGCACCCCAACCGGGGCCTGTGCCTCGCGCTCCCGCGCTCGGGGCCTTGCCCGAGCTTCTCACGCCCGCACTCGGGCCTTGCCCGCACTTCTCGCGCCCTCCGCCTGCTGGGCTCGTCCCAATAATCGCCCACACTGGGGCTGGGGTCGGGACACCCCAAAATGCAGCACCCTCTGTGGCGCCAGGAACCCCTCCCCCCGCTACTGGGGAGCTCCCCTGAGGCCTCCTCCAAACCCTACAGCCTCGCCTGGTCCTCCAGTGTAACAATAACCAACAAAACCCATCAGCCAATTGGCCCTAACTCAAACTCTAGCCTCCTGGCTTAACGTAAACCCAAAGTCCTCTGGCTCATCATTATTTTCATCCTTGCCAGGGCTCCTCTGCCAGGTATTCTCACCCCATGAACTGCTCAGGTCCTCAGGCCTCCCACCTCTGCCTACTCCCAGCAGCGCTCTCTCCTTCACAGCTGCCAGAAGGGAACTCTAAGCCATCTGGCTCAAACACAATTTCTAACCTCGGCTTGCCTTCATTCAAAACCCTACCATGGTTTTGCTCCACCCAGTCCTCAACCGACGCTGTTCAGGCCATCTAGTTCCTACAGGCTGTAACACTCCCACAGAGCTCCTTCCCCCATGACTGCCAGAGGGGAACTGCCTGCTTGGCCCCAGCCTAGGCTGTTTATATAGGCCAGGCCCTGCCCCCTCCTGATCAGCTGACCTCAGGGGTTGCCCCAGCAACCCACACCTGTCCTTTAGAAGCAGGCACTTCAGTGCCCTGCGACACATCTCCCCTTCCCACGTTTGAATCTTACTAGGAGTGGGGTGTGATAGTGCCCTGCGACAGTACTTAAAAAAGGAAAAGCAAAAAGTGTTTCTGATTTTTTGGGGGAAAAAAGCCATTCTGGCAGTTCTGACTTTTAACTACAAATTTAATGCTACTGAAATGAATCTATTGGCTGGTTATTGAGTATTGTTTAACCTACTTATCATTCATGTAATGTGTAATCAGTATGGGCATTACACACAAACTGGTTTAAGTGATCAGAAACTGGTTTAAACCTGTAACAGAACAGATGGATGTTCAGTGCACATAAACCAGTTTGAGAATGGCTGAAACCAGTTTGAGATAAACCTGGTTGAATGTAGTATTAGACTTACCTGATTTGGCTCAAACCAGTTTATGAATGTTTGTCCCAGATCCCTTGCTTATTTAATTTACATCAAACTCCCCCAGCATCCTGCCATGCTCTCTGGGCTGGGGTGTGTGGGGTTCTCTGCTTCACAGCAGGGCTGGCTCCTCCCCTATGATCCCTGACTGTAGCTCTGGAAGTCTCTGCAGACGTCTGCCTGGCTTCTGCTCCGCACCCCTCCACTCTCTGCTAAGCAGGCATTCACTCATCCTTCACAGACACCTCTCAGCATTAGCTAGCAGACCGCCTGCTGGCTACTTCTGAGTGGTGGCACATGGGATAAAGACAGAATCAACAGATAGCTGGTAACGTCCCTCTGTTTTCTTAATGGGGTGGTAAACATTGAATAAGAGGTGATAAACTTTCCCTGCTGGGCTGTTCAGGAGCAGGGGGGGACCCCTCCCTAATCACAGCATCCTGCCAGAGCCTGGCCACTCCCCCGTCAGCTCAGCTTTGTTCAAGGGAAGGCAGCGTTGCTCTAGCACCACCTGGCTTCTAGCCTGAGCCACTTCAGGCATTTCTGGGATGTCAGTCTGGTTACAAAACTGATTTAGCCTAGCCAAGGTAGACTAACCTGCAAAGATTGAATCAATTCAGGCTCAGGCTTTTTGAATGTCTGTCCTTAGCCTATAAGGCTGTATGAACCCTAACAAATGAGAAAGGAAGTCAGAAGGGCCAAAGCTGAAGTGGTAACTAGAGTCTGGAAAAGAATATTAACAGTGGCATGACAGCATATTCAGGAAAGAAGGCCAAGAAGCAGACAGCATGAACTCTGGAACTGAATGGCTGAGCATCATGTAAAGATTGACAGAGAACCGTAAGTAGCTGCGCAGAAGGAAACAGAAGCACTCTGTAGGTAGGATGAACTCTCAGATTTTGGTACATTATCCTAGTGTATTGAATAGCCCTCGGGGTTGAGCTTGGAACAGTTGTTTTCATTTATTAACTCTAACTGTAAAATGTAATTGTGTTTATTATGCAAATACTCCTTTGATAACACTAGGAAAATGACTGTCATTCAAAATATGAATATTTCTGGGAACTCACCAGAGGTCAGGCCTGTAGAATCTAGCTTTTGGAGTGCCTTCAATCCCTGCCGCTGAGCTCATTGGCTAGGGACAGACATTCAAAAAGCCTGAATTGATTGAATCTTTGCAGGTTAGTCTAACCTGGATAGGTTAAATCACTCTGTTACTGTACAGACATCCCAGACATACAGGCACATGCCTGTAGTGGCTCAGGCTAGAAGTTGGGGGTGTGGCAGAATGCCATCTCTTCTCTCCCCAGACAGCACATCCTGCTATCAAGCAGATGACCAATCTGACAATTTGGTTACCATGATCACTGCAGAGGGCAGACTTCTCTGGCCCCATTGGCTTCAGGTAACCCTGAGTTGTAACCTGAGCTGGATACATTCCTGAGGGAGGGGAAAACCTTCTCCCTCTGCCTATGTGACTGGCCTCACACCCCTGGTTGGGGGCTAGAGATCCTGCCAGTCTACCTGGCAACCAGTGATGCATTTCAAATTGGTTGACTAGCAGCCAGCAGCTGCTGGCATTCATTGGATCAGGTAAATGAGGGCATAAGGTCTATATAAGTTAGGGACTGCCCAGGAGGCAGGGTGGCAGCCATGATGAGAAATCTCGGAGAAGCTGGTCCATCTGAAACTTGCTCTCTCTCTTGGAACTCGTGTTCAGTGATCTGCTTGCATCCAGAGGGAATCTCCACCTGCCTCTGGATGATACTTGTGAGTAAGCTACTTGAGATCTAACTAGTTATATAGCTTGCAGTAACTAAGATGCGTGATCAAAGGCTACCATGCCACTGTTTGCTCTAAGGTATTTCTCTGATACTGCTCTACCCTGTACGCTACTTTAAACCTACTCCTTGTAACCAATTAAGTTCTCCTGTGTACCTAGCATGGGAGACTTATTGGGAGAGGGGTCTAGATTATACCTTGGGGTCCCCTTGGTTCAGCTGAGTAAGGGAGACCACTATTTGTGCTTCAGACTGAGGGAAGCACCCCAAGTTCTTGTAGTGGGTTGAGTACCCCTCAAGGATTATTAGGCCTGTGTTTCCCAGGGGGCACAGGGCCAGTCCAGACCCTGGGTGGTGTCAATGTTACCCCCAAGCTTGCAGGTGTGTTCCAGAAAGGGGGTCAGCCAGATGTGAGGCGCCCCCAGGGAGGCACTCAGAGCCTGGAAGGTGGTTGGGTGCAATGAGGTAGGTGGCTCCATGAAGGAGCACCTCCTACTGGCCCGCCACAGGGGGGTGCTAGAGCAGCCCTCCCTTTCCTTGCAGTGCTGAGCTGAGTGGGGCATGGCCAGGCCCCGGTAGGATGCTCTGATTAGACCAACAGGGAATGGATAACAGTGTTTATCACCCCATTAAGAAAACAACAGAGGGACATTACCAGCTATCTGTTGATCCTACCTGTTGATTCAGCATAGACTGTAGCCAGCATGTGGTCTGCTGGCTAATAGACAGACACCTTTTTGGCAAGGTAGAGGGGAGGGGGGATTTTCTGCTTAGCAGGGAATGTTGGGAGGAGGAGAGGGGGAGAAAACAGCTCTCCTTAAACAACTTTTCCAAGGGAAGACATTAAGCTACCTGTTGATTAGCTCCAAAGAGTCTGTCTGCCTTTGTCATCTCCCACAGCATGGACTGTAGTCAGGATGTGGTTTGCTAGCTAATTCTGAGGTGTCTGCGTAAGGTACAGGGGAGGGGGGGAATAATCTCTGCTTAGCAGGGAGTAGCCAGGCAGATGCTGTTGTGCCTGCAAGTCTCTTCCAAGCTGCAACCAGGGAGCAGAGGAGAGGGGCCAGCCCTGCTGTGGAGCAGAGAGCTCTGCCCAGCCTAGAGAGCATGCTAGGGATGTCTAGTTTATTTTAAACCAGTAAGGGGTCTGGGACAGACATTGCATAAACTGGTTTGATCCAAATCAGTTAAGTCTGATACTACATTCAACCGGGTTTATCTCAAACCGGTTTCAGCCATTTTCAAACTGTTTTATGTGCACTGAACATCTGTTCTGTTACAGGTTTAAACCAGTTTCTGATTACTTAAACCAGTTCATGTGTAATGTCTGTCCCTAGCCATGGTGCTCAAGGCAGGCTACCAGCCATCGGAGTGGGGACCAGTGTACCACAGCACTGACAGCAACACCTTGCAGTGAGGCTGACTATAATACAAGTGTTGAGTTCATGATAGAATGACTACCCACCTCAAAAAAAAAAAAGAGCTTGCTTAAAGTAAGACTTTTTTTCTGGTGATTTTACAGAAGGCAGATGCCTATGCCTTTTTGATGGAGCCAAGGGAACAGACACAAAATTTAAGGAATTTCCCTTTTTATTTCCTTCAGTCACAATGTAAGTGGCTTTTTGCATATGCTGTGACCACAAAAGGAACAAAGGACTGAGATGGAAAACTCATCCTTACTTTAGCTGTACTTTTTCTGCCTTGATTGACACAGATGTAGTTTGAAAGCTGTTGCTTAACAAGACATACATTTCTTGGATAAGAGTGACATTTTAAAAAATATGAGAGAGATCTTCAGCTGGTATAGATTGGCATGATTCCATTGAAACCAATGGAGTAACACTGTGATTTATACCAGCTGAGGATCTGTCATTAAATATTCAAAGAGACTTAAGTTTTGGGACTCTTAAAAGTTGACAGATAACTTCTTTAATTGCTGAGAATGTTTTTGATTTATGAAGTCTGTCTTTTGGCCAGTGTAAATACCCTTGGAGCACCACCAAAATAGTAAATAACAACTATGGATTGAGGTAAAGTGTTCAATTTCATCTTCAACATTTTTTGTATCCTTTCTCGATGGATTATTTTTATTAGTTTTTCCATTGGCTCTTTCTCCTTCTTTTAGCATGTAATAGAGATGTACAGATATTACATTTTAGTTTATTTATTTACAGACTCACTGTTTAAATTTGCTTTGTGCTTTGAATAATTTAAACTGGTAGCAGGACATATAGCAAAGCTTACTAGGATGAAAGATATTTAAAAAAATGTGGATGGTGCCTTTTCACACTGAGTTATCAATGTGAAGGTGCTTATGAATTTAGGTCAACTTACAAGTTTTTTTTTTATAAGCACAGAGTGAAATGTAGGCTCTAGTGAAGTCAACAAGTTTTTTTTTTCTTTTGATTTCGTTGAGACCAGGGTTTTGCTTACTGGTTTTCTAGACTGCATTTCTTTCAGTATCTTTCACTTGCATATTCATTTTTCATTGTAAAAATATTGGGGACAGTATTTAAAACTAAGTCAAGTTTTTGGTTTTCCTCCATTGCAGTAGAGATAACACGCATAAAATTACTGTATTTTTAAATGTCATACTAGTGACATTACAGGGGTGTAGGTTGTAGCCATGTTGGTCTAAGGACATAAGCAGACAAGGTTCTTTGCGTGAATCTGGTATCTTTTATTAGACCAACTTAAATAGTTGGAAAACAATTATTAAGCAAGCTTTCGGGTTCAAAAACCCTTTGTCAGGCTAAGGAAGTTTCAGCAGTTGGTGTGTGCTCTTCCTGGATGGAATGAAAAGTAAAGAAGCCAGAGGCTGGTCTGGTATGTATACAAGACAGGTAGTCAGTGAAAACCTACACCCTTATTTCGCCCAGTGGATTGATTGATTGATTGATTTACTTTCTATTCTTTTATTTTATTTAACTGCATTTTTCACAAGCCTTTTATCTTAAAGGTAGCTATAAAGAGGGAAAAACGATTAATTGATGCCTGGTACCTTCTGCTTCTTTTTTTATGTTATGTGAAGAATG
>NW_017729024.1:80706121-80707188 GCF_001723915.1 Gavialis gangeticus
CTTTGATAGATTTCTGGTGTGTGTTCATTCTGATGCGCAGTTGTTGTTTGGTCTCTCCTACATATTTTCTATCAGGGCATTTGGTGCATTGATTGAGATATATTACATTTCTGGAGGTGCAGCTGTAGGATCCAGCAATGCTGATGGCTCTGTTGTGGGGTGTATTAATTGTGGGGGTGGTGGAGATGTGTTGGCAGGTTTTGTATTTCTTGTCATGGCATGGTCTGGGTCCTTTTGGTGTGTTCCGGGCCTGAGGAAGTTTGCTTCTGGTGATGAAATTAGCGAGGTTCGGTGCTTGTTTGAAGGCTAAGATGGGTGGCTCTTTGAACCCAAAAGATTGCTTAATAATTGTTTTCCAACTATTTAAGTTGGTCTAATAAAAGATATCAGATTCACACAAAGAACCGTGTCTACTAGTGACATTATGTTCAAATTCATCTCTCTTGTGATGGTAAAATTATATTTGAGGCCCTTATTATCATTTAGACATTAATTCCTGCCAGAGGCTGCCAGTATGTATGAAGTGTTTTGTCACACTCCTGATGCTTTTTGATAGACTGAATTTTAGTATGACAGTCAAGATAGAGGCAGAGGTCTGAGAGAGTATGCATTTAATTGTATGCATACCTTGCCATTTTCTTCACTGTTACCATGAAATAAGTGACAAAAGGAATAAAGAGATATAAACATAGATTTAAAGATCTCAGAAAATAGGTATGTAAGGGAAAGCTGAGTTCCAGGACAGTCTTTAGCACATTCCCTATCCTAGTCCTTTGGATTACTTGGAGAAAAAAAATGAAGAAATCCTTAAAACACACATTCCTTTTCTCATGTCTCCTGCTTTAGTGGCTCTTGACTCGTTTTGCTGTCTCTTGCTCAGTCTTTTGTGTTTTCACCAATCACTTCTTTGTTTTTTAATTTAATCCTGTCTCTCTCCCCCTCACCCCCCAGAGATATTTCATTACAATATGGTTCTTTTCTTTCATCAGTTCTTCCTGATAGTGTTATTGCTTTGGTCCTTATGTTTCTTATTTTTGCTTTTATTCTGAACTTGTGGACTGCCCCCC
>NW_017729024.1:80707256-80752400 GCF_001723915.1 Gavialis gangeticus
TTGTTTCTTTTTTTTGCTTTTTTTCTTAACTTGTGGACTGCCCCCCCCCCCCGAACCAAAAACTTCTGACTTTTCTGCAGTCTTTAATTTCCAGTGACTTTGCGGTCTTAGGCAATTGTGCCTCATTTTTCCATACGTGCAAAATAGGTATAGTATGTATAATACTTTATGACTTCAGTGGGGAATTCAGAAGTCTGAGTGTAAAGTGCTTTGAAGAGGAAGAATTATAGCTGTTAGATATTTAAAACAATCTCAAATTATCTAAGTCTTTTTCCTCCTCAACTGTCCCTTTCAACTTTTTTCCTTTCACTTCTGATTTCTCTGTCATTTTCATTGGCTACTTTCCAGCTACACTTTGGAAAGTAAAATCACCTAGTGTACTCCTCCTCACTTTCTAACTGTGTTTTTCTTCTGTTGTTCCTGTAACATACTGGTCTGAGCAGCTGTGGTGGCTGGATGGAATATAAACATGAGGCCTCACCCCTGTAGCTGGCCAGGTAACCCAGTGATAGCTTGTGGTGTGCTGCACTTATTTTTGGTCCTCTGTAAGAGAGTTTAGTTTGTTTACCTGGTAAAAACTTACATTGAAAAGAGGAGGAGAAAGACCTTGTCATGTAGGTCTCTCATGTCCCAATAACTGAGTGGTTAGGGCACTTGCCCAGAAAGCAGGAAACCAAGGTTTCAGCACCTTCCTTACCAGGACAGGGTGTTGAACCTGCATATTTCATGCTTCCTATTTGGGCAGTATTCAGTCATGTCTCCATTGCTCCTTTTGAAGCAGTGGTCCCCACCACAGCCAGCAAAATGGGATATATAGGGGTGGAAGGAAGAGAGCAACCTAGATGCTGTCTGGCACAGTAAAATGATTATTCCTATGGAAGGAACTGAGGCACTGTGTTCTAGTCTGGACCCTTGTTCCTAGTGGGGCAGAAACTTTCCCACTATTCTCCATTCATTTTATCCAATGACTATTAAACACAAGACACAGTGGTCACCTTCAAAAGGAGTGCTGGAGAGGGGACTGGCTAATGCTTAAATTGTGGTGTAATGTTTGGAATACTATGCTAGGAAGCTAGAGATGCACAGGTTTAGATCCTCTCTGCCTGAAGGGGTCCTAGAACTTGTCTCCAGCCCTAAGCTTTATATCCTTTACTGGATATAAAACCTGGGATGTCCTTCTTTTGGGATCGATGTCCTCGGCCCACTGTAGCATGACCACATCCAGTAACTGTATGGATTCTTATGCATAAATGCCAAAAATGGCTGGAAAACCATCATGTGGCTGCATAAAGTAAAACAGAATTCTGCCCTAGGTCTCTCTAGTCTTCTAAAAGCTAAGACACTAATAAAAGGCAGTGGAATGGCAGAAAATCCTCTTACTTTTTTTTCATTCATCCTTTGGCCTGTAAAGAGGGGCAACATTTCTAACTTGGGTGTCTGAAACAGTACTGAGCACTTTTCAGTTCCATTGGAAAAACCCTGTATAAATTCCAGAATAGATCTTCTGGCTCCTACTTTTTCCTTCTACTCCACGTGAAGGTGGGAAGATAGGTTCTATAAAAGCAAACTCCTGTGTATACTTTTTCGCCTTTCAGAGATTTCCATCAAAAGAATAGTTCTCTGTTGTGTTCCGAGTATGCTTTGTAACTTTTTGTTTCTTGCAGCTTAAATCCTAAATAAATTATATCTTTCCCACAATAAATTAACAATGGGGCTCTCTATTTTAAGATGCTGTAATGAAATTAGGGCCTAGGATTCTAGTGCTTCATGTTCAGGCTTATTTGGAACTCTGTCTTCATTGGTTTTCAGCCAGTTAAAAGTTCCAAATAGCTGCAATATAATAACCCTAGTGCTGTTTTGATTTGCCTTCCACACCATCTGGTCCCTGTCTCAAGTTTGTGTGGTGAGTGTGTATGGGGGTGGTTAAGATAAAAAACTATTTTTAAGTCATATTTGAAACTTCAGACACGTCATCTGAAAATTTTAGTTTGCTATGAAATTTCCCAATGCAATGTGTTTTTATGGAAAGAGGCCCTCTGTACACCAAAAAAAAAGGCGGGGGAGTTAAAAGATAGAATATGAATAGGAACCTGTAGACATGTTGGAATGGCAGGAATGTAGTGCACAGTAAAGATGTCTATTCCCAAGCACTGGAATATTATTTAAACACCTTATAAAAATAAGATTTTTTAATGGTACTGAGGTCTTCTAGATTGCCCTGCACTGCTCTGTTCCTGACTTCTGCAAATAGTTATAGGGGGAAAGGGACAAGAATCCTCTTATTTTTTGCAATCCGAAATCATTTCAGTCTCTTCAGAACTGAAAGTTACACTCTGCCTTGAAGCTTGTATATATTGCTTGCTTTTAATCATACTCAGTTACAGTTTTTCCATATGTGGTATAATGATAACATGCTGTGATGCTACTTAACTTTAGACTCAAGAGCCTCTGTTCACCATCAGGTTCATTAAGGTGCTCCTTGAAAAGGTTAATTGTATTGAGAGAGAGAACTTGTTCTTACTGAGAGACCTTTAGATTTGAAGGCATTTTATCCAGAGAATCCAGATGCTTTACCCTCAGAATTCAGGTTCTACAGGCGCCTGTAGACATGCAGACTTTAATTAGCATGCTGCATCGATTGAGCTTTAGTTAAAGCACCCTTGCTGACTTTTTTAAATGCGGGATACTGAATACATGAGATGCTGTGGGCGCTTTAATTAGAGTGGCTTCTGAGAGCAGCTCTAATTAAAACAGCCTCCCCCCCTACCCCCAGAGCACCTGTAAAGATGCCCTAAGTGTTGTTCTGTATTATAGGAGATGGGGAAGACTGATTTAAGTCCAGTTCCCAGTCAACTGTTTTCCAAATTATATCAAATAGGCCTATGGTTTGGAATTGTCCTTAGCTTACCCTGTAGAGGGGTCTGGGTTGGACTATATATTAACCCTTAAACCATCCTCTTATAAGTGGTCTCTCCAAGCATTTGTTGTGATCTATTATCTGTGCTGTGGAATGACAAAGGGCATTTGTTTCTAGCACTGTTATCTCTCCAGGAAGAATTAACTGGATGGGATGGTTTCTCTACCATTGTTTTTTCAAGTTCTTTATCCATATATACAGATCTCTTCTGGGCTTCATCTTCTGGCTCTTTGGATTCCTTGTTGGAACAGCTGGTGTTATCTGGGCTGCTCTGCTCTCTCTCTCCTTCTAGGTCACTAGTTTGACATTGTGACCTAAGCTGTCTTATCTCATTCATTTTTGCAAAATGTCCCCTACTTATAACCAAGTAAATTCGGGATTCTGTTTCCACTCTCTTGTCTGAAGAGATGGACCTTTTATTTCTTGGTAGACTTCATTTACCCTCCAAGGCTTGAACTAATTGTGGGCACTAACTTCACATATCAACAAGATTTAACATTTTCTTACCAATTTACAAGGTTATGGTCATATACAAATTTCAGGTCAGGGTGTAAACAATCTCTCTCTGCATGTTGTGACTTGATGTGATGAGTCCTTGAGGCAAAAGGTCAATGTGCACATATCACTCCAGTCATCCATTTTATGCTACGTACCTTGGAAAATGGCTGACATTTTGGTTCCATTTTTCTGGCATTTTTTTCCTTCAATGACCTGGCTTCCCTCCTCAAGAGGGCCAGGCATTTCTTTGTTTGCCATGCCAAAATGTATCTTTGTACATGTGCCATTATTGTAAGTTTTGGTGGAGTGTCTTTAGTACAAATTATTTTATTGTTTGAACAACTTGTTGGGTTTTTTTGTTTGTTTGTTTTTGTATGAGTGATATGGCCTTGGCATGTTCTGGCCTAAATTTGTAATATTTTAAAAAAGTCCCCAAAAAACAAAACAAAACAAAACAAAAAACCCCATGCATACTTGCATGTAAAGCTAACCTATAATTTTCTAAATTCTTTTTAATGTGTAGTCTCTCTAATATTTGTCCAAAGTCTCCTAGCCAAAAATAAAAACACATAGCTAATGGAATTTTAAAAATACCTTTTTAGTACACAGTTTTTCCCCTATCACTTCGCATCACTCCCAGGATTTAATTTGGGTTTTTGCCCATCCCTAGTGCCTTTTTTTCAAAGGGGGATGAACGTATTTTTTGTGATGTGCCAGTGTTTTCAGCAGCCATTGTTATGGGCACTGTTTAATAAGCAAAGACAGAAGGAGCTTGTTCTTGAAAGATGGATTTAAAAAGGAGGAAAAAGTTGCAGAAAAGAATGAGTACTTTTTAGGTTTTTTTCCTTCTGGCCCCTCTGATTTTTTTTTGTTTCTGATTTTTTTGAAGTAATAGTTCATTTGACTAATCTCTGTTGGTAACCTATTAAGCATATAGACTTGGAGTTCCCTTTCCACACTGAGTTTGTACCAAAATTACATTTTCCAACTAAGTATTCAATAAATCCTTAGCTGGAAATATGATATTTGTGCACCGTGGGATTAGTGGAGGTATGTTGAAGAGGCCATGTGTTTTTTCAGCTTCGCAGTCTCAGATTTGACATCCAGCATTAAGGTAATAAGTAAAAATTGGCCTTAATCAAAAAGAGCTTAAGTCTGTACAGATGATAAAGTCAGTTATTTATAAGTCTTTTATAGTCTTTTTGTGCTCTTTCCTCTTTGTTGGTACCTTCCTTCACCCTCTGTTTGCAAGGTGGGACATTTTCTTGTTACTATCGTTATAAGATTCCTGCGTGTTATGCTGCTTTTGTAGACAGCTGTAATACAAGTTGATAACTAAAGTCTGTATTTACTCTCACTATTTACGTTACTTTACAAATTAGTCTTTTTAGTTGAGATAAAATGTCAAAGCATCCAGGAATTCTTTTGCTTTCTACAACATATATTTTCAGCCCAGAAAAAAAGGAATTGGTCTGGGAGCCTGAATTCTTCCTTACTGCATACACGTACTGAGATGCTAAAGCACTGGCCACTTACAGCAATCGTATATTAGGTGGTGTGACCAAGCTGTTGTTGAGGAAAATAAACCAATGAATTTTTAGCTTCTTTTTTAAAAGTGATCATTTGCTTGTAATGACAATCTCTTACAAAGGGGGTTCTATTATCCATTCATGAGGAATTAAAGTGCCATGATGTTAGAATTCTAGCCATCTTCATTTTTAAAACTTCTCAGGGGAGCTCAACCCTTAGAAGTTGTTCATCAACAATATTGTTTTAGGTACTTTATCACCTAGATAATCAGGCTGTCTCTACTTGGTTACAGAATCCTAATTGCATTAAGAATGTTGGTTTCTTTACAGATAAAAATTACATAGAAATAGACTTTAGTGTTCTGCTGTCTTCAGTTGTCTTTGCCTGAATGTTTGCAAGTGTTAATTCAGTGAGGTGTCCAAATCCTTTCTATGTGAGAAGGTTGTTAGAGAAGAAGTGGTTCAACATACTCTTATTGGAAATGTGATGGTTGGAAGGATTCTCCCTATTTTCTGAATGATATACCAGTTTTTGTGTCTGGGAATCTTACCAGATCTTACCTATATCTAGATTCCCATTTTGAGAAAAAGTCATGGACGGTGTGGTGGCCTTGCTAACTCTGGCATTTCCCATGGTTCTCAGTTTAGCATCATACCCTTATAGCAATACCCTGTCAGTGTTATAGACCAGGTTGTGGGCTTAACTTTAGTTGAACTACCAAGATACAAAGATCATTCATTATCAAGAGTTCCTGGTAATTGCATCTAAGGCTCTCTGAGAAGATTTCAATTCTCAACAACAGTTCCTTTCTTCTCTTTTCAGTAAAGTCTTGGAGGGAAATGTGGGGTAGTTACTTCTCTTATTTCGTGCAATCTATGGGGTATATGAATGTTTTGTTTTATTGATGTTATGACTATTATTTGCATTTCAGTACATCCTACTCTGTTCTGGATGCTTTCTAAACATGATTCCCCACCTTTACAATGTTCCTGTATATGTACAAGGTCATTGGCACAGTGAGTGAGTGAGGTAACATGCCATTTGATGTTGCCCTCATGTTCATAGCACTGAGCTGTAGATTTCATTTTGTCTTACCTGCCTGGTGTAGTGGGGCAAGTAACCCAGCATTTCTCTGAGGTTAGAATCTGGATGAAGATTTAACTGCTTAAGGTTCATTTGGAAATTGAAACCAATGCAGATTTCCTCCTGTTAAGCAGAGTTCATGCAGAAGGGTACATCACAGAAGTGCTGTGGGATCAGTCCAGGCTCTTCATCAATCTCTGGGTGGTGGTCAGGATGTTGATTTTTAACTTTTGAAATGCTAATGTTAGAAAACTGACTGCCTTCCTGCTTGTGCAGCATCATTTCAACTGAAATCCCTAGAGGTGCCTGAAACGGAGCCGCCTCTATGTAAAACAAGCAGGGATTTCTGGCACTATATTCTTAATGAAAGATCCATGGTTTCAGAATTTCCCAAAGCTGCACATCAAAACCCTGCTTTGTTAACTGCTGGGGTATGCTGCTAAGTTTCTTTTTCCTAAATGCCACTGGGGAGCATGTGGGATAAGGGGCAACAAACATCAGGGTTGAAGTTATTTATTTTGTAGCTATCTAATGAACTTTTATATAAATGACGTAGTATTGATAATTTGGTAAACCTGTTAATTCTCTTAGGGCAAAATTCTATTACCTCTTAGGCACCTAAATGGCAGCATAAGTGGAGATTTTGGCATTTAGACATAGTTTGCAATTCTGTTACCCTTGTAATGTGGGACATATAAGTGTATTCAGTAGGCTGTGTACTGGCCAGGTGGGTCCTCCCATGTTTTAGCCACAATAGCTAAAATCACAATAGGCACTTGCCCAGGAAGTGAGAAAACCAGGTCCCAAGCCCCCTCACCTAGAGAGGGTTTGAACCTCTGTCTCTCAGACTTCCCAGCACAGTGCTCCAACCCCTTACCACAAGTGTGGCATCATTTGGGCCTGTCTCCAGAGCTTCCTTTTGAAGCTCATGCCCTGGAAGTCAAGAAAGGAGGATATGTGGGGTCTAGGGAAAGAGAACAAGCTAGAGGGTGCCTGGCATAGGCTGTTATAGAAGGGAGTAGATCCTGGGTTCTAGCCTGGAGCCTTGCTTCTAATGGGGCAAAGCTGCCCCACTGGTCTCCATTCATTTTCTCCAGTGAATATTAAATTCAAAGTACAGTGGCTCAGCACTCATAACCTGAAGTGGGAACCTGAAGTCCTAGTCTCAAGCTGCATGACTGGGGGACAGCATTTGTCCTGGATTTGCAGTGTCTGCAGGTATTGGGAAACAGCGAGTTTCCCCCTGCAGGCTGGCAGCATTCCAGGCTACAAGGGGCTTCTGAAAGTAGGACGTAAGGGGCACTGCCTGCATGTATGTGCCCACACACATGCACATGGCTGGGACCACAGTTGGGCAGTGTGGAAAGCAGCTCCCTGAAGATAAGTCTATGGGGGGAGGGATGTAGGAGGGGTGAGAGGGGAGGCAGATCCAGGCCCCCATGGTGAAGGAGGGAATGGGGCAGGGGCTGGGGGTGCTGCCCAGCCAGGGTAGTGCATGGGGCTGGGGTGAAGACTGGGATGGAGCTGTGGATGGCTCGTTCAGAGGGCAGGAGTTGTGGGGAGAGCATGGGGAGCATTGTGTACGACGCAGGGGTGGATGTGGGCTGCCTGCTGTAGGATTGGGGCTCCCCACCCTGCTGCACTGCCCCTGGGGGCCCCATGCTGCCATGGTGAGGAGCCCCCTGCCCACCTGGCAGCAGAGGGGACAGTAGCAGCAACATGGAGTTCTGCCCTCTGCTTCTGCCAGGCAGCCAGGGAGAACATGGCCAGTGCGGGACTCCCAAAGGAAAGGCAGCAGGGTGGGGAGTTCAGAGCCCACTCCACTCGGGGCATGTGTCCCACCTTCCCCTTTTAAAAAGATGTTCACCCTACTTTAAAGGAATGCTGGAGAGTGGACTGCCTAACGCCTAAGCTGTGATGTCTTGTTTGGAAAATCAGACAGATGTTCAAATCTCCTATGAGTAGGGGCCCTAGGACCTTGCTTCCCTAATACCTAGGTAGAATGCCCTAACCACTCAGCTGTTGTATCTAAAACCTGGGAGGAACATTCTCTGGTGCTTCACACCCACTAGTCATGGTGGGGGTGGCGGGTTGTCTAGCTGCAGTTTCATGACTTACGTGCATACTGTGCTTGTTCATATGTAGCTGTGTACCTGCTTGGCCAGTGCATAACCTCGGCATGCACAATATACATACGTACATTTACACGTTCACATTGCATGCGTAATAGAATCTTACACTGTGCCTAAATTCCAGAAATGCCCCTTATGCAGCTGGAAAACTACCATTTAGGCACATAGGGAGTAACAGAATTCTGCCCTTAATGTTTTGTGTTGAATAGTCTTTAATTGTTTAAAACCATTTTAAATTACAAAGTGTTAAAAAACAAACAAAACTTTACCCTGGCGAATTTGAAAAACACTTTTTTTCTTCCTCTCTGAATTTATTTTTCTTCTTAAGTCATGAGTCATGAGTTGCATTGTATCTTTTTAGTACTAATTGTACCATTTAATCTACAATAACTAATATTATTGTAAATGAAATAATTTTTGTATGGTCACTGAAAATAAATAGAAGTCTGCTCCAGTATTTTTATTCCAATCCTGGCTGAGAGAAAATAAGGAAAGGGAGTATCTTTTATGCAGATAGCATTTTGCAATAATTCTTAAGAGAAATGTTTGGAGTCCGGGATGATTCATACTGATTGCTGGAGGCAAGACTGTCTTGTCAGGATTTTAAAATATTACAGGAAAAACCTGTCGAGTGCATAACCTGGTTGCTTCAGGTTATTTTACAACAGGTGTTTAATAAAGCGTTGCTGTTCTGTTACAAAATGAATGTGGCTTTTCTGTGGTTTCATCCAAAATAAGTCTGCTCTTTTCTTTGTCTGTATTTGAGTCAGCTTGATTCAAATACAGTCACTCTTTTACTGTTGCCTTCATTGGTGGACTGTGTCATGTAAATTAACACAAAATAAATCGAAATTCTGCTGCTAGTGTATCCTGTATTGATTGCATTGATAATTTGTCTAAATAAGAGCAGAAAGATTTCTTTAATCTACTTAAAAAATGTTATCTCTGACAACAAAACAGAGTGTGCAGTATGTTTCCTCTACAAAGGAATTAAAATGCCCCACAATCTGTTTATATAACTGATTGAAAAGCTAATTTCTCTTTTGCCATGGTTCTTAAATATTTACAGTTGTTTAACAGAATCCATGATAAGATTGTTTTTATTGACTTCTCAAGGTGAAATGTTTTTATCTTTCTTTTTGTTTTTTTAAACAGAACCTAGAATCCATCAGCTACCGGTAAAAAGACCATGATCAAAAGATATTTCCATTAGGCAACAGGCTAATGTTTGTCTTATCAAATACAGGAGTTACTTTATCTATAGAAATGTAGTATAACATTGCCTTTGTGAAGAATGGCAAGTTATGTATTTTGTCTTGTACAAATCCTGTTTGTTTAAAAGACCAGGTACAAGGATTAATGTGTCGGAATCCAGCCATTCTGTCTGAAACTGAGACTCAACATTGCCTAGTAGTTTCTATAGCCAGCTATTGGGTCTAATGTGCAAATGAAGTACAACTTTACAAGGTACGTAGTGCTGCCAACCTGTTTTGTGGGGGATGAAGCTCTAAAAGAACGTAGACACATCTGAAAAGCAGGTTGTCTCCCATGTTGCTCTGAGGCAGTAATAGCTTGCACATCAACAAGTCTGGGTTTTTTTCTTTTTTGCGGGGTCATTTTTGCCTATCTGTTCGCTTTATTATTTATAAAATGTGTACACTGGTTTCCCTGGTTAATATGCTATAACCACTGCATCAATAATGATGACACATTACCCTAAACATATGGTTGATGTGAAGTAGGAATGAAAGGTCCTTGCAAACTTTTTAAATTTTAATTTCCTTTTTTCCTATGATTCAGCAAAAATATTTTTACTTTGAAACCAAAATCTACATATATGTAAAACCTCTTTAATGCATTACTATTTATTTATACAAATGTATCTTGTAGGGAGGGAAAACTTTTGTATTCAACTATAAGTTTTATTGGCATAATTTTCTTGTATTTTTCTTTCATATTTAAGCATACCACACTGTCACCAGCATTTTGCAAGTAAGTTTATATCATCTGACTGTTCTGAAGATGGATTAAGAATTTTGAGTAGGAGAAATTAGATTATGAGTGCATTAAAAGTAAATCAGCAGTCTCTCATAACTTTGCTTTCTAATATATCCAGAATGATGTTACAATTTAGGAGGAAATGAGGAGTAGGACTATATTTTTCACCTCTGTATATGGAGATTCTTTACATTTTTAGAGCCATGAAAAACTTCATTCCAAGGAACCCAACAGCAGGTACATTCCATGTAGGAATCTTGAATTCTGTGATTACGTCAGTGTGGATCCTCACCATGGCGGTAGATCGCCTCATGCACATAAAATAAGTTCTTTCTAATAGCAGTGTCCAGAGCTGTACATGTACCCTGCACCTCCATGTGCTCCTACACTAGGACATCCTCCAGCCTCTTATTTCATTCTCACTGCACTAAGACAGCACCTAAAGAGTGTCCAGTAGGCTATTTATAGTGTAGCCTAAATCTTTTTAATGTTGTCTACGGTTTTTCTACTTCTGAACAGGGCCAGATTAACGCATAGTCAAACTAGGCACATACCAAGGGCCCTAAGAAGGGGCCAGTTGTGCTTATTTTACATACTATAATTACTGAGTGAAAAAGTAATTTAAATATACAGTATTAAGTAGAGGCCTATGAGTTTGTTTGCCTAGCACCCACTAAAGGGTTAATCTGTCTCTGCTTTTGAACACTGTGATGTATATTGACCCATCTGGATTGAGTATTGAGGGCTAGTCCCACCTCTACTTCAGGGCCACTTGGTGGAGGTTTCAACCCTATTCTGATGGTTTCAAACCCTATCAATCATACAATAGATTTATTCCCATAAAAGGAGGGATTCAGCAGGTGTCTCTGTTTAGGTGACTCCCATACGCTGAGCAGATGTTAGGCGTGCTTGTCATTTCTCATGAGAATGTATAAATTACAACATAAAGTTAAATCTTCATCTCCTTGAGCAAACCAGTAAGGTCCCAACAGACCTAGAGAAAAATGGGCTGTTGAGAACTGCTAGCAGATGAGCTAGCTTCATTCAGTGTCCCATCTAGCAGACAAGTAATACCAAAAACTGTCCTGGAGAAGAGTGCACAGAGAAAAGACACAATACTGAAAAAGACCCCAACACTATTACTATAAAAGACAATACCAGCACTTTTAGCAGCAGGAGGGGAACAAAGCGGTAGGAGAAGCTCAGTGTTTTTCTATAAAGAAGACATAAAACCTTCAGAGAGAAAATCCTGGCAAGGTGGTGGGGAAACCACTTGACACCAGGAAAAACAAGCTGTTTATGTGGGATGTGTCCAGAGCTTTTCTCTATTGGCTTAAGGATCAAAACTCTCAGATTATCTTTGTCCCTTGGTATGTCTACATTTATTAATAGCCACCTTTCCTTGAACCAAAGGACTGAGAATGCTTCTGTCTCTTCGGTGCACTGTTCCTAAGTAGAGTCCCTCTTTCCAGGTAGTAGAGTACCTGGGGATCTCAAAGCCTATTTGGTTTCTCACCTCCCTAAGTGTCTTGTAGCTTTAGCATTAGTGGCATCTGATCCAAAATGCACAAAGTCATTGGTAGTCTTTTAATCAGCTTTGGCTGAGGCCCATAGGGCCTAAGAAAACTGTATATAACTTTAACTATCCCAATTCCCTGGGATGGGAGCCATAATTATAGGCCACAGAAGACCAGTCATTTGAAAGGACTTGCCTCTGCAACATTTTTATTACTTTTTTTGCATTAGCAGAAGGAGTGTCTCCCTGTTACTAAAAACTCTTATAATGTGCAGAGAAATAGGAATTCCAGATATTATTTCTATGCCTGAAACTTTGTAATTGCTGCTATTTGTGCTGAATCACAAGCTCTAAAAGCAAAGTGCCCACATCTTTGGATATTGGTTATGAGGAAACATTAGGTTTGTTCTAAGCATGTGTTAGAGCAGTCACATTTTTTCCAGTTTTTCGTTGTTATGAGAACGAAGTTTCTCCTTGCTTGAGAAGAGCATCTTATATGCCTTATATAGTGCTCCATTGGTGTTACAGTGACAGCAACATTGAGAAAAGTTTGGCACATCTGTAGTGTTTCTAGAGCCCCTCTCTCCATGTGCTATTGGTGGTATATGATCTTGATGTTTCATTGGCTCACCTCACAACTTTTTAAGGAGGTGCTATACGAATCGGCAGAATTTGGGAACCATTAAGGTGGAGCATTCTCTTGACTTTTCTCTTGAGCATTCTCTTTCTCCAGTACTTGAAATCTTTTAGAGCAATGATGGCCAACCTGAGGCATCGGTGATACGAGTGGCACAGGCAGCTGCTGTGTGCATGACAGATTGGGGAGGGGATAAGCAGCACAGTGACAGGTAGGGCAGGGAGCATTAAGCTGAGCAGTGGATCCGGCATGGGAAAAGGATCTGAGTGGTACTCAGGGGGGGTGTGGGGCTAATTTGTGGCATGCCTGCTGAAAAGGTTGGTCCCTACTGTTCCAGAGAACAGGAGATGAAGTTGCCCAGACTTCCTTTCTACCATGGAAATTCAGGTGATGCAACAAGTCAGCACAAAAATATTCTTTTAGAATTGCAGCTGGTTTGGCCAAAATTCAGATGGAACAGAATTTCACTACTGCACATTCAGTAGTAGTTATGAACCTAAATAGGATTCTGCTCATGCACCAGTTATTCTTCCTGTAATTTAACCCTATAGAAACGTAGAGTTTCTTTATGTGGCAAGAGGTAAGTTTTGAAATGAGGTATGTTACCCAAAGGAAAAGAGAGGTTATGGAGAGAAATGATGTGTAGTAGAGCACGACTGTGTTTGCTGGGGCCAGGCCAAGTGAAAAGTGGATGCATGTCAGGACTGATTAAAAAATTGTGCAGTGTAAAAGTACAGTGCTTTATGATGATGGTGGAATGATTGGAAAGTAATAAAAAATGCAGGTTTGGACAGAGCATTATTTTGTTTTAATCAGCTGTAAATCTAAATGAAAAAATATGCCTAGAACTAACTCAAAGTGATTCCAACTTAAAATTTAAAAAAATGTGGTTTAATCTATGTAACAGGTTTAAACTTAGAGTATCTTGGACCAAAATAATATGGTACTTCTCTTTGCTCCTAAATGAAAATAATACAATAGTGGGGATGATGAGAATAGATTTTGAGAGATATGGGACCTATTTGAAAATCACAGGTTGTTAATTTTTCATAATTACAGTTTCTCAAAAATTCTAGAAATAAATATTAATACATGTAGAATTCTAAGCAGCTACAGTATTTAAAAAATATCCCCCCTGAAGAAACCCCTGTATTATTTAAAACGTGTTTATCATAGGACATCAAAGAAATAATATTTTTCTTATTAAGTGATTGCAAGGGAAGTCTATAATAGTAGAAGGAGACAAGAAGACTAGTAGTTATAAGAAACCAGAGTTAACCTGTTGTTAACAACAGAAGCAGTAGATTGGTTTTAACAGGGGCAGCAACTTTTTTAACCATCCCAAAAGATATTTTCAGGTACTTTGCCCTCATCTTTAAACCATTTGCTCCTTAGGAATACAGGTGATTGGTTACTAATAATATGCTTACAATACAATAAGGCAAATCTGTTTGTGAATAGGACTTTTAATTAGGGTCACCAGGGAATGAAGACAAAAGGAGGTAAGTAAAGAGCCAGGGGACCTGGATTAAAAAACTAGGAAGAGGAGGCAATAAGTGAAGATTTAGCAATGTTCTTAAGGAGATATTAGTACCATTGACCTGAAATATTTATATACTAATTTGAGAAGCACAGGGGAAAAGCAGGAAGAATTGGAGGTCCTCATACAATCAAGGAATTAGGATGTAATAAGGATAACAGAGATGTGGTGGAATAGTGCACATGACTGGAGTATGATCATGGACAGGTACTCCTCACTTATTGTCCTGGTTAACATTGTTTCATTATTACATTGCTGATCTCTTAGAGAACATACTTGTTTAAAGTTGCACAGTGTTTGGTTATGTTGTTTGGCTGACGCCTGCTAGTAGGTAACTACTACTGATGTAATTGGATTTGCTTAACATCATTTTGCTTAAAGTTGCATTTTTCAAGAATGTAACTACGATATTAAGCGAGGAGTAGCTATAGGTATAACTTTTTCAGGAAGGACAGGCAGGGGAAAAAGAGAGATGTTTCTGTATATATAAAGGAGATGTGTACATATTCTGAAGGGTGATATGAGTAGGCCTGTTGAAAGTCTTTGAACAAAGGTGGGAGCAGACATTAGAGGACAGGATGAGGATTAAAAATGACATTGAGAAATTGGAAAAATAGTATGAATTAGGAAGAAATTCAATAAGGAGAAGTACAAAGTATTGTACTTGGGAAGGAACAGTCAAATGCACAAATACAAAAAGGGAGAGTCTAAGCTGTCTAAGATGTAGTACAGCAGAAAAAGGCCTGGGGCTTATAATTAGGGGTCTACTTAAATTACAGTTAGACTTTCCAATTTTTGCACGTTGGTCACGGCATAAAGAGCACATTTCATGGACATTCATAAATGTGCTTTGGTGGCCCCACCCCTTGGTGCTGATTGGTGGAGAGGCCCTGGGTTGGGGACGAAGGATGAGGGGGCAGCCGCCATCCTGACTGCTGGCTGCTCTTTGTGCAGCCCTGTGCCTGGACACTTATTGGCAGAGAGGCCCTTGAGGGGAGGAGAAAGGAGGGGGTGGCGGCCATCTTTTCTGCTTCCCTTCATGCCACAGCCCCCACTGGGGAGCCAGCATTTTATTTTTATTAAGTTTTTATTGTTGTTGTTGATTTCGTGGCTAATCTCGGATTCTCACGGTTTCCACAAAATCTGTAAAACCGCAATTTAAGTAGACTCCTACTTCTGCTAGTTTACAAGTTGAATATGAGCTGACAATGTGATAACATCACAAAAAGGCTAATAGCTGTGTTAAAAAGAATGTTGTATGCATGTCACAGGACATAATTCTTTCACTCTACTGTATTCAGCATTGGTAAAATGGTAAAACCTCACCTAGAGTACTGTGTCAGGTTTTGGGCACCACGTTTCAAGAAAGAGTCACACAAATTGGAAAGAATTTAGGGAAGAGCAACAAAATGATGATTTATGGGGAGAGATTGGAAGAACTGGGAGTGTTTAGTCTACAAGACTTGATAACTTAATTTGATAGTGTTCTTCAAAAGGTGTTTTTTGAAGATATGTACTGGACTTCAACTAAAATAAGGGAGATTTAGTTTTGATTATCCAAAATAGCTTGCTAATTATGCGAGTGGTTAAGCACTGGAACAGCTTACCTAGAGAGGTTGTAAAATATCCATTATTGGACGTTTTTAAATGCAGGTTAGATGAGTGTTTGTCTGGCATGGTTTAGCTAGGGATATTCCTGCCTTGAGTAGGTGGTAACATTAGTAGTCTCTTCTAATTTTTTTCCCTATGATTCTCTGCTGCCATCATAATGGGCTGCAAAGCATTCTTTGCCCTTTTGTTCCCCCTCTGTATGAGCCAAATCCCAGAAATTAATTGACATTAGCTGTTTTGGCAGAGCGTGCATGGATGTCAATAACAATGCCCAAGACAGAGAGGACTCTCTCATCACTTCTGAGAGTGGGAGAAAGGGAGATGTGAATGGTTAGGATATGCTTCTTGATGACACCCATGGGCTTGGCATGGAAGATGTGTAGACAAGTCTGTTGGTGCCAAAGTCCTTTTGTGAGTCTAGTCCTATACATTCATGTTAATTCTTAGTAACTGGATACAGAAATAAGGGGAAAGAAAAGCTGGATTTACTTACATAGTCTAAATATGAAGTATAAGGGAATGTAATTAAGAATCCTGCAAACACTATATTATGGACAAAACAAAGCAAAGCACAAAACCTTGGTACTGACTGTATGAAACCACGTCTGCTCTTGTATTCTTCCACGCTTGCATAGTAGTGAGTATCCTGGGGAAATCTGATCATTTTAGCCCATGTCTACTTTCCTGCCATTTTGATTTTGTATGTGGAAGAATGTCTTCTTTGTGTGTCTCTGTTATGATCTCTCTTCTTTTCATGGGCTGAATACTGCTTCTGTTTTCCATAAGTAGCCTCAGTGATTTCCAAATCCAAAAAAACAGACTCACCAGCCAAAGGCTGAAGAACAGCCTTCACTGAAATGCATCCTGTCTCCTAAGTGACTTCTCCTTGTCAGTGTAAACATCTGCAGAAATTCAGTTCTACTCGATTGCCCTCCTCTCCCTTGCTACCACATTCATTCTGCTCTTTAGAGTGTCATTCTTCATCCTTCCATTGTCCCAAGTCTGCAGATCTTTATCCTAAGGAGCAATTTAAATGTTGAATGCAAGTAGCAGTACAGGATTTTGTCCTCCTGGCTTTGTCCTTGAACATTTGCAGAGTTGATTTAAGCACGTGCTTGAAGTTCAGCACACTGCCATGCTGGGGTGATAGTTTTTAGTTGCCTTCAAGACTGAGTCCTTAGTTTACATCTCTATTTGTGTGTGTAATTAAGCACCACTGTGTACACAGAAAACACCATCAGAATTTAAAAAAGCCAGAGCAAAGACTGTGCTCACAGCTGTTGCACTGATTGCTGTCCTGTCTTTTATTTATGCTATTGGGTAGCTTTTTCCTTGTCATTTAAGATAACAATAGCCTGTACAGAAAATAAATCTTTACTATGAAGTGAAAGCCTGTTAATATTTTGCTCTTCAAATTCCAGACAAGTTCCTCAGATATCTTTTTCAGGCTATTTGTCAAGTGCTCCCTCTGCAACAGTGTTTTGGATTGCTTTCTGGGATGTTTATTTAATGGACTAAATGGACAAGGCTGACTAATCTGCTGTAACGTGTTATAAAAGTTCAGCTCTGTAAATGAGTTGCAGGGCAAATTTAACTTCTAAAAAGGGCAGACTTTCAGATTGCTCTCTTCTGAGCATTGGACTCAACTAGATTGCAGGGCTCTTGTTAAAGTCAATGGCAAAACTTCCATTGGTTTCACTGTGAACAGACCTCAGCTGTGTTTTTGGAGGGGGGAGTCAACAAATCTCAAGCAGGTCAAGGTCCACAGTAAACTCTGTTTAAATAAGTTTGCCACTGGAAACAGTTTTATCCAAAAGATATGAAACAGCCAAATTTTTATGTAAAGTAAAAATCAAGGGCTGAAGAGTTGCTTCTAATACTACTCGCTGGATTGCACTATACACTGACTTACCCTATTAACTTTTTTGAAATTAGGAATTTTGCAACATCTCATTTTTAAACAAATGTCTACTTCTGCAGTGAACTTTCTGTTGTATATTTTCATCCTACACTCTGCTTTGAAACACTACTTGGCAGATTTAGAATACAACAGGAAATGGAGTCAAAATGTGCACTCCTGGAGAACTCCAGTATAGTTTGCAAGCTACTTAAGAAAGTAAACCAGGCCTGGAAAAAGAGTTTATTAACCTCCTGCAGCTCTATTTACTTTATGTTCCAAAAAAGGATAAAAATCATTTACCTTAGAAAATTTACAAATGCACATTTATATTCTTGTTACTTGTTGGCAGGCAAGTAATAGTGACATTTGTATACAATTACCAGCATTGAACTGGAGGGATTCACTCAATTTAATATTCCCTTTTACAAAAAATTGCACCTGGGATACAACTGAATAGAGATTTAAAAAAGTTTGGTTTAGAGCAGTCAAAGTGTAGCCAGTTCTTCTGATATCTTTTATTTTCTTTTTGAAACGAGTTCTCACAACATACAGCTAGAAACAGACTTAATATCCTTCAAAAGGCACATGGGTCTATGTTATGAATTCTTTTAAAAGGTGTTGAAAAGATATTTTGCTGAGAACTAAGACTGTTATGGAATCACTGACGTTATTCAGTATCTGAAGTCCTAAGCCATTTTCTTTTATAAAACTAATTTTGATTTCCCCCTATTTTATATAAAAGCCCCTTTCTTCAGAATGATTCTCATGTACTCTTTGCTCAGAGAATAATTTATTTTGGGAAGTCTGAGGTTCTTGGACAAGTCAGTTATGGATAACTGAAGAAAAGGTGTGTTTTCATTAAGTTTTTTTCCGCAGAAATTTGTTCATGTAAAAACTTCAGTAAGAACTAGCACACAAGGCCTATTTTGTTTTTACCAAATGGGAGTGCAAAGCTTTAAGTTATTAGTAGTAATATTATCATGTGTTATAACTTTGAGAGGTCTGGTGAATGTTACAGACTCTACTTTTTGTCATCTAAGTTCTGATTTATAAAAAAGAAGAAAAAATTACCTCATTTTGTTGGGAAGCTGACTTCAAAATATTAAGTGTTTTTACTAGACATACATGTTTGCCACATTCATTTTTTTCATTATAAGTCACTTTTCACTTTCATCATAGTGTTTGGGGTTTTTTTCAAAATGTTGAAGACGTTGACAACTTCCTTAGTTCTTTTATTAATCTTCTGTCTTCTCAACTTCCCAAGGTGGAAGGTGGTTAGGGAAAGATGATTAAAATTAAGTTTGGTGCTAGAAACTTTACTAATTTCCTGAGTTTCTTATATAAGTACCTAAGGTATGACAGTTTAATTTTTTAAAAGGCAATATATTTTCAGTCTTAGTTTTAAAAAAGAATGTTTGTTCTTTTCTCTGGAAATAATATAACATCTGTCATGATTCATGTGAAGTCCTCCCTCCCCCTCCTCCCTCCCTTGGAAAGTACTCAAAACTTCATTGAGTGATCAAAGAAATCTTCCAACCAGATTCATTAATGTCAGTCCATTCTAGTAATACATTTGAAGCCCTTTTTAATACTATATTTACTTCATGTTTAGCACATATCTTTCCAATTATGAAGAAGGGGGTTAATGTGCTGAAAACCTTTTGGAGGAAGCTGTATTAAGGAAAAACCAAAACAGGAGTAATTTAGCCATCTGTGATTTGGCAGTTTGAAACAGTATCTTAAACACTTATGGCTTGTGAAAGGGTCCATTTTTTAATACTCCTCTTCTCTCCTCACCTCTTTTTTGCTCAGACATCTGAAGTTGAAGTCTTCTGAGTGTGGCACACTGGCTTAAAATTTTGGTATAGAAAATATATTATTTGTTCAGTGTTGGAAGTATGCTTCCTTTTTCAGACTTTAATTCTTTGGTGTTTGTATGGTTGACTGTCACTGATTCACGGTTGGTTATGAAGTAGCCAGTAGTTAAGTTGCTTTACTGTCCTTTTTTTATAAATAGCCATTAAATCAACTTGACTAATGTATCTGGTAGTATTTATCTTTTCTGTTCATGAAACCTGTGCTTGACTTTTTAATGAATTGCCTTTATTTTAAATTACTATCATATTCCTATAACTGAGGACTCTGAGCTATGAACATCAATGACAAAAGCTCAGTTACATGACATCATTATGAAGCTGATTATTGTTTTAATCAGTGGAGGTTGCATAGCCAGACCTGTCCAGTACTGCAAATCAATCTTAAATCAGTATTATAGACATTTATAAATCAAACACAAATTTATCTACTGTGCTAAGACCAGTGTACACAAGCTAACAACCCCTTTTTGATTCTTTATAATGAAGTAGTATAGTCCAGGGATGCTTGCTAGGATATCTGTTTTCAGAAGAATATTTTAAACTGTGTAATCGTGAGGGTAAAGGTGGAACCTACAGAAAATACATGACTTTGTACAGACTTAGAAATGAACCTTAAAGTACTCTGCTCAAGAACTTAAATAGATTATTTTGAGAAAGTTGAATATTTACCAGATGCCTATCAATCTGAAGACATAAAAGCCAGTTTTGGCAGAGGGATAGGAGGAGTTAAGCTTAGGGTCAGTGCCTTTATGAAAAACATAATTCTCCTGTTGCAGTGGATTAGGAAAGTCCTGGGATTCCTTCTAAGGCGCTGCCTCTAGAACAGTGGTGTGCAAGACAATCCATTGGGGTGGGGGAAGAAAATATTAGAACTTGTATTTCTATTTCTATTTATATAAATATACATATATTGGGGGTGCGTGCTCAAACATTTTTTACTGATAGGGGTGCGCAATCAAAAAAGTTTGGAGACCACTGCTCTAGAAAATGGATACGTACAGCCACTTACCAAACCTGATCTAGATTCACAAGGCATTTTTTAAGCTGTGTGAACACAGACCAGGACCACCGTGTATAGTTGTTTGCTGGTCCCAGGATCTGTGCAGGGAAGCCAGAGTAAGTAACTTGGGGGTGGTATGGTGGGTAGGGGAGGGGGGCTAGTAGGTCCACTGGCAGGGGTTGCTGGATCCACTGGGTCAGCTAAAAATAGCTCATTCAGGGTCAAAGGGGTAGGAAAAGCACAGCCCCATGGCTTTCCCAACCCCAGGCTGCACTCCAAATGTGTACAAGTATTTGATAGTTTGGGTTAATCCATTTCTATTCTAAGTTAGTTCACCTTCTAGTTATGTCCCTGTAAATGTAACATCTATATGTACCCAATGTGTATGGGCTCCACCATTTGTATCAGCTTCTGCTTGTTAACATTTTGAACTACCATCCCCTTCTATCTTCCAGAAGTAGGAAGAAGCTTTATGTCTTTTCTACCATCTGTGAAACGTGGGAACTTTTATCTCTTCAGAGCCAGCTGTCTGCCAAGTATGAGGATGGAGAAGTTGCACAGCAGAGATCATATTACTCTGTCACAGTCCCTGTATATTTTGAGTCCTTTTCCACAATGAAGGACTCCAGTCTGTGTTTTATAGTTTTCCTAAGCAGTGCACAACTGAGAGGATTCATGACAGTTTCACTGTTGCCCGTAGGATTCTGAACAGAAGTTCTAAACCTCTTCAGAGTTTTAATAGCGCTCTGCTTTTATCGGTTTGCAGATGTGAGATGAAAATACTGCAATAATTTATACTTGAAATGGTATCTTTACAGCTATAGGGCCTGCATTTTTCCTAAAAATCTGAAAGACTGAATACTGAAAAAATAGTTTATTCTCTCCCAGTTGCCTGGGAGAGTGCCCATTTGCCATTGGCTAGCTAGTGTGTAAATTTTTTAAATCTTGATTTTTAACTGGTGTTAAGTTGTCCAGAGAATCTACAGGACAGGAGATATTCATGACTCACTGCCCTAAATAATTTCATGGGTTGCTTTGTCTTATTTTGTTGCATTTTGCATGGCCGTTTTATATTTTCCATTATTGAGCTATGTGTGGCTTTGCTGGCAGAACTGTGAATTTCTCAATGTGCTCTTGCTAGTAATCAAATCTTGTTGCTGGTGACAAATGGGTTATTCAGCGGGGGGAAAAATAAATTTAGGAAAGCTCTGGTTACTGCTAGATCCAGCTATTTCTCAACAGGAAGGCATCTAAACAGCATTTAAATCTCTATTGTGCTCCCCACGCCCCAATAAAAATGAAATTAAAGAAGCAGGCAATAAGACTTTACATTTTAAAGACCTAATAACATCATGTAAATACTTGCTGAACTTGTAGAATCTCTAACAATTTGTGTAAGACATGTCAAATATTTGAGAAAATTCTAGAATTGATAGCACATTGTGCCTCTCCAGGAGCATTTTAGCTCATTTTCATGCAAATCAGTCATTATCAAGGACAAGTCTGGGACGTTGCATTTCAGTATCTTTTTCCTACTGGACTTAAATTTGCACCATTAGCACTTTATTCTCAATTTAGTGTTGAGTTTGTATATTAAAGCACCCAATGTTCTTGGTTGCTGATGGGTATTGGTGAGGTTGGATATAGTATTTGAGGTTATATAACTCTTTTAAAATAGTGTTGCTCAGCTTTTTGGCCCCATGGGCCAGGTAAGTGTCCTGGAGCTGGATTGAGCCTCATGTGCCAGAATTGCACTGCACGCTTGCAGCAGAATTGAGCCCCTCTCTGCCTCTGTGCTGGGATTGGGCTCCAAAGGCCTAGCACCACCCCTTCCCAGCCCTGCTCCCCCCACATCAGAATTGGGCCCTGAGGCCCAGCACTGCCCCCGACCAGCCTTACATGCTGGGATTGGACACCTGATCCAGTAACCAGGGTCCAGGGCTCCCCATGAGTCACGGTTTGAGCACTTCTGCTTTAACATCTAGGAGACTGCTTAGATAGCAATTACACTATAGATTTAGGAAGTCTGTCTGGTTTATGTGCTATTTCCCATACACCTTTTGTTGAAGCAAAATTTATATGAAAAGGTTAGGATCCTACTACACTATGTACTTTCAATTTTTGCTTTTTCTAAAGTGTAGATTATGAGGTTTCCTTCCTATTGCTAATTTCTGTTATGAACATGTTGGGCTCATACACTGTGTATGCATGTGTATGTACAGTATATATTTGTGGTTTTAAAAATAATATTCTCTCTCACTTTCATTATAGATGCTTTCTTTTCTGATTCAATTTCTGGAAACTAGTGAGTTGTCAAACAATTTTCATTATTAACTATTTCTCATTACCTTTAGCTTCTAGTTTGGGGCCCTCATAGTGCACATTATCACTTGTATGGCAGCCTCCATACTTTATATTCAGAGGTAATCTGAATGGCAAGCTGCCTGAGATCAAAGATTAAGGCCTACATTTTCATGTGTTTACCAGGATTGTTGCGTTACATTTTGATACAAGTGTCTCATGACTTCCCAATATGTAATATATTCTAACACGCAATAAGACAAGAAAAAGAACCAAGAAAATTCGTTAAGCAGTTAATCTAATTACATAACCATTCATCCTCTCAGATGGAAAACTGTGTATAAGAACACATTTTTCTTCTTCTTTTCCTGTTCATCTGTAGACACCATATCCTTATTTACTATGTTCATGGTTTAGAAACATAAATCCACTGAGTCAAAGGTTCATGAGTTTGCCCAATCTCCTTATTAAAAAAAAAAAAAATTCTCTCCGTGAAGGCTTGTCATACAAAATCACTTCTTTTTTAAATCAAGAGTTAATGTTACTTATTTTGATTAGTTTAGGACTCATAAAAACACTTGTTTTTATACAAACTGGTAAAATGCCTTTGGAAATGCATTGGCGTGAAAGTTGTTCCATAAATTTAATAATATGTAAAATGTTTTGTAATGTAGAGACATCATTTATAATATATGTATGTAGCCAGACTTGTATTGTTCTCAATCTGCAGTGCAATTACTTTGGCTAAAGACATTTTCAGCAATTTTGGTTAACAGTAAAATAACACTCTAGAATAATAACAACTATATGGTAATTCCATTTCCAGCATTACTTATGCTGTAAGATTATATTCCCATTGAGATAATCCCAGTATGAATCTGTTTTTGTTTCACACTTCCTCAAAACTTGCTAGAATTATTGTTTCAGATTTGTTTCCACCTCTAGTTTTTAGTAAGAATTTAATAGACCCTCAAGGCAATTACTGCAGTAGGGGGCTTGTTAATTCACCTTTCCAGGGGGCCATTGTCATTTTCTGCCACCTCAGTTTGATTACCTATTGATGTAAAATAAATTGCAGGTCATAAATAATAACAGAAGGCTTGTATGCAGGACTGACAATAGTCAGTGCAGCATGAACACTGAAGGAATTTCTTTAATGTAGCCTTGAGTGTCATCCCTGGTTTAGTTACCTCTGAAGACAAAGTGAAAGTCAATTTGTCACTGGTAATTTATAGCTTGAATTTTTTTGAAAAAGGAATTGCTCTAAGGAGCATGTGGCTAAAGAACAGGCCAGCATTGATGATGTGCCTTGGATGGTTTCTGACATGGCTTGATCCAGCTGTGCTGCAGTGCATAAATCACAGTTCTGTCAACAGTTTGGTCTTTACAGTTGTTAAGATAAAATACTTTACTGGTTAGGAAAATGCTCATCTACTCAGTGAACTTATAGATACAGTATTAAGTAACATATGCTACTTCAGTAAACTCTGTGGACTTCCTTTGGCAAATTTTCAGTAGTAGGAAGAATACGTATGTATGGGTAAAAATATATATAGTGTCTAAATTATGAAGGGTTTTTCTAAAGGATAACACCACAATTTTGATTTATGTGATCTATGTGTTCTTGGAGCCTTTATCATGTTATGTCATCTGAGGAAAAGGGAAGCAGTCCACATCCTACATACAGCTGTTCTAACTTTTTTAGACTCAAGGCACCCCTTGAAAAATGCCAGTGTTTAGTTTTCTGTAATTCCTTGACTATGGAAAAATCATAGAGCAAGTTTTCTGTTGCAAAGAATTCAAACATCATAATAGGTTAGAATGTACTTGACTATGGATTCCTATTTGAAGTCTCTGGGTTTATCTTGTGAGTTGTGCAGGAGTTTTGTATGCTTAATGCTATTAGTATTGCACTGCACCCTTAAAAGAATCTTGCAGTAACTCCCTAGGGTGCCACAGTACCCTGACTGAAAATCACTTCCAGAGTATAAAATGAAACAAAAATATTGGTATTTTACAACACTGGTGTTCTTAGTTGGACAATGTGGAAACATTGCTGCTGCAACATCATCTAGAGCAGTGATTCTTAACCAGGCCTGGCCAATCCCCCACCCCCACTGTCCAGCCTCTCTGCAAGGAGGTCAGCAGTATTATATAAGTTTTTGAATTTGGGTTCCACTCAGTTCATAAAATGTAAGGAGGGATGCCTTGAGTCCAGTGATAGGTGCTTCCAGTCCAAAAAGATTGAAAACCACTGTTCTAGAAGGATATGAATTCACAATAGTTGGATTTGGATTTTGTATTACTACAAAACTGACATGGGATATCATTGATGTCAGCTCTGAAAGGACTAGTGATCTGTATAAATAAGATTCTAATGTAGGTAAATATTAAAAATCGTAACTATGTATTTTTCAATTTTTAAACTTCATAACTGGGTGTGATGCCATTTTTCTTTAAGTCAGTTTGTTGACAATATTGGACCATGAAATGAACTGCATATCAAATTTGACAACATTGTGTTTATATCCTACCTTCTAACTAGCTCAGTGTAACTATTCTTACAAAAAGTAATTAGTAATAACTTTGGATCATAAAAATGAAATAGAATCTAAAATTGTTTTAATGAAAGCTTCAGGTAAATTAGGGGATTATACTGGAGAAACTGCAAGAAAATCCTCTGCGTGTTTGGTGGCCTTAGATTTGAATGTTGCTTAGATAAATATTTTTCCCAGGTGTGCAAAATATTATGCACACCAGCTTTCATTTAAAATCGATTCCGTAGCTGTAGCCAGGGGCAATTCCAGCTTGCCTGAAATAATGTACTCCAGATTGTTAAAAAACCCGAAGGAATTCTCTTCCTTTTCACATCTGCAGTTTAAGTTTTTAACATTTTATTCAGGTTTAAGTAAGAAAAGCCTTTTCCTTAAGAAACCAAACATATATTTTATATAAAACTTACCTTAAAAAACTGCCACAAATGCTTGAAATGCATAGAAGATACTAACTATAAAATAGTCGAAAGTCTTAATGGGAAAGATCAGCTTAGTGATTGCTGATTCCTTTCCATTCTTGTGAATGGTAGTCAGTCTTATTCACAAATATACTGAAAGTTTTTGGGCTTTATAGCACCCATACCTGAGATCACTGCATGCACCAGGGCTCCATGCATCCTTCCATCCTGTCCCATAGACAGCATGCCATCATCCCATCCTCTTTTTCATGTATTCTTTGCAATTTCCCCAATCTCCCCTGCCAATGATTGTATCCCTGTCATTCTTCTGGTCCATGTCCATCTTTCTGCCATGTCAGGGGCTCTATAAAGGTCCTTTCCCATCCCCAAACAGGTGTTCTGTCTGAGCTGGCATTTCCTCCTCTCCCTTCTCCTCTATGTTGCCCCCTCATTAGGGTCTGCTTATGCCCTCCCCTTGCTGGGGCTCTATGGGCTCCTATACACATGCAAGGAGGCTGCTCTGATGCGCTGTAATTACAGCACATTGGAGCAGACTCAATCAAGTCTGTTGGAGCTTAGTAATTACTGTGCTCCAGCAGACTCCAGTGTCACATGTATCAGTATCCCCATGCTGAAAAATGGTGCAGGGGTGCTTTAAACCAGGGTTTCTCAACTGTTGGGATGCGAAGATCCTCTAGGTGGGACTTGAGTTGTGGCGGCGAAACTGAAAGTGCCACAGTGGGACTTCCGGTTTTGCTTTTGTATGCTTCAATTGGCCACTGGGGAACTCTCTCTCCTTCCCCCTGCTCTTCAACTGACCTCTGGGGAACCCTCCCCCTACTCATCAACTGGTGGGGCCAGGATTTTTTGACCTTATGTAGGTGGGATGTAAGGTGCAAAAGGTTGAGAACCACTGCTTTAAACTAAAGCTTGTTCAATAAGCTTTAGTTCAAAGTGCCCCACTGCCATTTTTCAGTGCAGGGACGCTGATATATGTGATGCTCCAGGTGTTTCTAGAGCTGTGCTAATTAAAGTGCCCCCCTCCCTCACCTCCTGGAGCATGTCTATAAATGCCCTATATGTTCCCTTCCTTCATCTATGGTAGGGTGCCCCAGTTTCTTTGATTAAATATGGTTGAGGTCAACTACAGTTCAGCTGCCTAAGTATATCCACCAGCTAAACCAAGACCAAACTGAACCTTGCTCTACTTTAAAATGTAACACCATGTTATCCATCATGATGGCTAGCGCCTTTTTTTCTTGTGCAAATACTCTAAACACCTTGGAGCATTCTTCTCTGCTGCTCCTGAGGCATGGCACAACTGTCTTTGGATATCTAAAGGGCTCTACCATTTCCACATGCAAGTCCCTCTGGAAGATGCACTCACAGGTCACTAAATCATTGGATGCAGGGGTGGCAGTGGATGTAGTTTTCCTAGACTTCAGGAAGGCTTTTGATACTGTCTCTCACCCCATTCTCATTAGGAAGCTGGGGGACTGTGGCGTAGACACCCATACAGTCCAATGGGTCGCCAACTGGTTAGAGAGTTGCACCCAGAGGGTGGTAGTGGATGGGTCCTTCTCGACCTGGAAGGACGTGGGAAGTGGGGTCCCACAGGGCTCGGTCCTTGGGCCTGCCCTGTTCAATATCTTCATCAGTGATTTGGATGAGGGGGTGCAAAGCACCCTGTTCAAGTTTGCTGATGACACTAAGATGTGGGGGGATGTGGGCACAATAGAGGGGAGCAACAGGCTACAGTTGGACCTAGATAGGTTACAAGGATGGGCGGAGGAGAACAGGATGGGGTTTAACACAGACAAGTGTAAGGTGATGCACCTGGGGAGGAACAATCGGCACCATACATACAGGCTGGGGAACTCCCCTCTTGTCAGCACGGAGGTGGAAAAGGATCTGGGAGTCATTATTGACTCCAAGATGAACATGAGTCGGCAATGTGGGGAGGCGGCTAGGAAGGCCAACCGCACCTTGTCGTGCATCCACAGATGCATCTCGAGCAGGTCCAAGGAGGTGATCCTCCCCCTCTATGCGGCACTGGTCAGGCCGCAGCTGGAGTACTGCGTCCAGTTCTGGGCGCCGCACTTTAAGAGGGATGTGGACAGCATCGAGAGGGTCCAGAGGAGGGCCACTCGTATGATCAAGGGACAGCAGGGTAGGTCCTATGAGGAAAGGTTGCGGGACCTGAACCTGTTCAGCCTTCAAAAGAGAAGGCTGAGGGGGGATCTTGTGGCCTGTTATAAACTGGTTAGGGGGGATCAGCAGGCGCTGGGGGAGTCCCTGTTCCCCCGAGCGCCGCAAGGAGTGACCAGGAACAATGGTCACAAGCTGGCGGAGGGAAGGTTTAAGTTGGACATCAGGAGGCGCTACTTCACGGTCAGGGTGGCTAGAGTCTGGAACCAGCTTCCGAGTGAGGTGGTGCAGGCTCCCACCCTGGGGGTTTTTAAGAGGAGGTTGGATGACCACCTTACTGGTGTCATTTGACCCCAGTGCTCTTCCTGCCATGGCAGGGGGTTGGACTAGATGATCTGCTCAGGTCCCTTCCGACCCTAGAAACTATGAAACTATATTTGCCATCCATGCTGCCTATAATGTATCAAGACCAAACATACTGCATATTAAGTAAAGATGAAGGGGAAAGTACTATATTTCTTCTCATTCCCACCCCTGTCTACTTTTGTATTTTGAGTTTCTTTGGCACCCAGATCAGTAGTTCTCAACCTTTTCTGGAGTGAAGGCACCATTTGAAAATGGCAGCTTTCACTTTCCACTTGTTTTTTGAGTGTGAAAAAATAATATAGCAATTCTTCCATTGCAAAGAACTCAGACCATAACAGAGCAGAACGTTTTCACACTATGAATTGCTATTTGAAATCTTTGGGTTTGTCTTGTGAATTATGTTTGCACACCTAATAGTGCAAATATTGTGTGGCACCCTGCAGCATCCTTAAAAGGACCTCAAGGATGGTGTGGTACATTAGTTGAAAGACACTGATCTAGATTATTCCTTCTTAACTGTCTGGAAGGTATCTGCCATGCATTCAAATCTGTTACAAACAGATAATTATATTTTGATGATTCTGTTTCCAAATTGACACAGAAATCTTTGTTTTTATTCTGTAGCAAGGATATATATTAAATGCAACTTCTACTAGTCATAATCCCCCCCTCTACCTTCTTTTTCCCTTGCCTGAATTAATTGGCAAACTGTGCTGCTGGTCTCCAGTCTATCTGCAGTAAACAGTTAGCATATTGACCAGGGAATTCTTGTCTCTGGGAGCAACTGTGCATAATGCTATGCTTTTGGAGTAAGAGTAAAGATCACTTCATAACTGAATAGTTACATTCTATGCAGAACATGTTAATCAAAACAAACATGATCTTGGATTTATTTAATTCATTCTTCCAGTCTGTGATACTAATGCAACATTTTGAGAATGAACAATTTTTCACTTGTCAGTGCTTTAGCAGTACCTACAGTTGTAACTGAGAGAAGGCCACATGCATAACTTTTTTTGTTCCCTCCAAAGTTTAACCCCTTTATTTTCTTATGTTCCCTTGAACAGGATTTATGCTTGATTAAGTTACTGTCTTTTATCATAATTAAAGAAAAATGTTGTGGAGAGTAAGCTAAAAACTCTGTTCAATGAAAAACAGATTGTCCAGCTTGCAGCGAAACAAAAGAGACCCTGTCACACACTTTGCCTCTTTTCTGAATAATCAGCAGTCAGAAAGATTTATCTACTGTGGGAATAACTCAACTGTCCTGAGCTGAGGGGTAAGGAGGAAGGAGAGCATATTTAAGCTTTTCAGAAAGGAAGTTGCATGCTGCAGTTTGCCTGAGATCACAGGAATGGCAGCTATAGCATAGTGCTCATAACTAGTATTTGTAAACCATCTTGCCCATTCGCAGTTCATGCCAAAAATGGGCTGGTTGATTTTAACAATATCTCTCTTTAGTACGATAAGTGAATTACTGTGTACACAGTACTCTTGATTTATAAAGGGCTTCTCCTCATGGTGCCTCAGAGTCTCATTTTAAATAACGTAGACTGCTTGCAATTTTTTTAGTGTATATTTCTGGCAGATTTAATTCCACTGTTGTTGTCAACTTCCAGCTATTTGCAGTTACCTGAAAACAATAGCACATTGTGTAAAAATTGTGATAGAACACCAAAAGGTTTTTAAAAAAAAAGGTGGGGGAGGAATGGGCAGAGGGAAGTAAGGGGCAGGTGGGGGGGGGAAAGGAATCTGAAAGTTATTCTTTTATTTGGTCGTTTTTGGAAAACCTGTATTTGTACTTTTACTTTTTATTTGCTACATTATAACAGAACTTCTGTGGTATATCAGACTGCTTAGGTGTCTTAAAGTAATGTGATGTCCAAGATATTTATATAAGAGAGAAGTTTATAGTTGTACATGCATAAAACTGTTTCCATATTTTAAATCAGATTTAATATAAATAGATTGTGAATTTTCTGTATATATTGCTTTCTGTTGCTTTCATGTCACATGGGAAATATATTTTTGATGCTTTTTGTAATTTTAAAAACTTTTAATAAGTTTAAGTCACATAATTAACACCTACTGAAACAAACTGAGGCAAAGTGGTCTAAACAGAGCTGGTTGAAATCTAAATTGGAGTTTCAGTTTGTGTTGTGCTAACAATTTATGCCATGCTCTATTTAATGATTTCAACAAAGATATGGTCATAAATGATGGGGGTGATAAATAAGGATATTCTAAGAAATGCTTTATGACTAAATATATTTTTCTGTGCTTGAACATACAAGTATGCTTTTTTAAATTTTGTGAGTGATAAAGTACCACTCAAATTGTACTAAAGAATATATCACTTGCTGCGTATACACATGTGCAGTAGCCTATTTTACTGCGCATTAGAGTGTGACAGCAAAAACCATGTTAATACACTAATGCGCAGTAAAATTAGGCTACTGTGAATTAAACATCACTAAAATGTGTGCTTTTGCTACTGCACATTTGGGCAGCCTAATGTGTATTTAGTTAGTACCTCACATTAGAGGTACTAAATTTAATGTGCAGTAGCAAAAGCTCCTCAATGAATGTGTAGATGCACCCACTGAGAGACCCTGTGTCCAGTTCTGGGCGCTCCGCTTCAGAAAAGATGTGGAGAATCTTGAAATGGTCCAGAGAAGGGCTACAAGAATGATTAAGGGCCTGGAGTACAAACCTTGTGAGGAAAGACTAAGGGATCTGGGATGGTGTAGCCTGAGGAAGAGAAGACTGAGGGGGGACCTGGTGGCCATCTATAAATATATAAGGGGTGAGTGTCAGGAGCTGGGAGAAAAACCAGGGTGCCCCAGAGCAAATAAACTGTTAGAGGACAGTTTCAGGTTGGATGTAAGGAAGAACTTCTTTACAGTACGGGCAACCAGAATCTGGAATAGACTTCTCAAGGAGATAGTGCTGTCCCCAACCTTGGAAGTCTTTAAGAGGAGACTGGACAGACACCTTGCTGGGATCATTTGATCTCAGCAGTACTCCTGCCCAGAGCAGTGGGGTTGGACTTGATGATCTTTCGAGGTCCCATTCCAGCCCTTAATTTCTATGATTCTGAGGACCAAGAGTGATATTTTTCTTCTGTTTTCATCACTTCTCACTCTGTCAGTTTAATTGGTCATAGTAGCAATTCCTACTGTAGGAAAGAAAGTGAATAAGAAAAACTGAAGTGCCTCAAGTATTGTCTTGCTTCAGCTGGTCTTTGGGGAGTTTGTTTGCTTCTGTTCTTAGTTGTGAACCATCAGTAAGATGGTGCCTGATATTCCTAGCAATCAAGGACCTTGACTATTATAAGCAAATCTATCTCAGAAGAAAACAATGTAAGTAGGAGGTAATCTTGCATAGTTGATCTTGGACACATGAGAATGTATCCAAAGCCTCACGTGCTATTCCTCTGTCAAAAATGACCACTCTGCCTTAGCTCACAGAGTCTCTGGAATCTTGAGAAAAAAATGCTGGTCATATGAAAGGCAAGGTTCTTTGAGTAGATGTGATATCTTTTATTAGACCAACTGGATAGTTGGAAATAAAAGTTCTTAGCAATCTTTGGGGTGCAGTCACCTTTCTTCAGGCATAGGGAATCTTTGCTGTTCTGAGACTCCAAGAAAAGAGAGAAGCTAAAAGTGTGGCAAGATCTCAGTGAGCATTTAAATAAGTAGAAATTAGAAAGACAAAAAGTAATGCAGAAAGGGGAAGGGGAAGGGAAAGAGAGCAGGGGGGAAAAAGGCTAAAGGGAGACCTGACAGTGATGGAATACAAGGTAGAAAAGAGGCTGTCAGTGAAAAAGAAAATAGTTGGAGATCAGGAAAACAGGAATGAGAGAAGCTCAAAGTGTGAGAGGTTGTAATGAAAATATAAATAGGTAGAAAGAAGAAACAGAAGGTAAAGCAGGAAAGGGAGAGGAAAGGAAGCGGGGGAAAAGGCCAAAGGGAAACATCATAGATAATAATACAGGGTAAGAAAGAGGCTTTCAGTGAAGAAGGAAATAATAAGAAATCAGGGAAACAAAGGGCAAAGAAATAGGGGAGGGGAAAAAGGTGGAGGAAAAGAAGAATGTAAGAGATCAGGTCAGGCACATACCTGTTGAATCAGATGTCAGGCAGGTTGTAATGTGTCATAAAACCAATGTCTATATTGAGTCCATGATTTTTGTATCCAGTAGATTTATGAAGTGAAGCTCATAGGCTCGTCTGTGGAAGGGGTTTTGTAAGTTTTCTTTGAGGATTAGAAACGAGAGATCAGAGAGGTGATTGTCCTGTGAGAAGTGTGCCCCCGCAAGTAGTTGGGTATTCTTGTCTTTGATAGATTTTTGATGTGTGTTCATTCTGGTGCACAGTTGTTGTTTGGTTTCTCCAACATATTTTCCAGCAGGGCATTTGGTGCATTGGATGAGATATATATCATTTCTAGAGGTGCAGCTGCAAGATCCAAGAATGATGATGGTTCTGTTGTGGGTGTAGTTATAATGGGGGTGGTGCAGATGTGTTGGCAGGTTTTGCATTTCTTGTTCTGGCATGGTCAGAATCCATTAGGTGTGGTTTGGGTCATAAGGAGTTTGCTTCTGCTGCTGAGGTTAGCGAGTTTCGGTGCTTGTTTGAAGGCTAGGACAGGTGGTTCTGGAAAGATCTCTTTAAGAGAGGTTTTTTTCTAGTATGGGTTGCACTTGTTTGAAGATTTTCATATGCTCATATGGAAAAGATCTACTCGTTTCTCAAATGTCTGCTGTGGTGGCAATAATTTCCTGTGACCTTGGAAAGGAGGAGAGTCAGAGACATCTTAGTGTATCCGTGAAGGTACTGGAAACTTTCTTTGGTGTTGTTTACAAGTGGATGGGAAGCTCATTACCTAAAATTACACTCAATATTCTGATGATGGGGACATCATTGGAACAGCACTTTGCTGACTGGAACAGCACTTTGCTGATAATAAGATATTTTGATTCCTGGCTAGTGAAATCTTACTGCTTTCATATAAACACAAATCTGTCTGCTCTCCCTAAGACTTTCTAATGGAAAGATCTTGTTTAATATTCCTTTCTTGTGCTTTGCAATATTGAAACCTTAACTGAGAGGGGGGAAAAGGAGACAGGAATGCCCCAAGTTGTTTATGCAAAGATATCTAGCATGATTTGAATAGCCTTATGCTCATCAGTTACATGATGCACATCAGTTAATAGGCTATCAGTCCAGATTGGTGTATCCAAAGCTGAGAAAGTACAGCAGCTAACTGTTGTTTTGGGAATTGGTATGTGGGGGCAAGAGGCAGGAAAAGATTCATCGGACGCTATCCCAAGCTACAACACTAGCATGACCCTAGCGATCCACAATGGTAGCATGACCGTGACTCATGAATTTCTGTAGCCAAAAGCATATAAGGGAGTGAGGGCCACTCATCAGTCTGAATGGCCATGTACTCATTTAGAGTTGGATCAACATGGGACAGCCCTTGGCAGTTTTGCAGTGGGGCTGCAAAACTTACATCTCTTGAATCATAGCAAAACACATGAAATGCTCTGCCACTGCACCCCACAACACATTACAGTTCATTATTAATCTTTTTTGTTTTGCATGGCTGACTTGAAATTTTCAATTGATCTTTTAAATTCTCTGGATGACTGACTATTGCAATTCTAAAGTTTACATTTACTAAAGCCAGGATTATATTAATGCATGCTGTATTACAGAGGTTTCTCTTGTGGATGCAATTGATAAAAATACATTTTTACTAGCTGTTACTCATGTTTGTCTTGCAGATAGTACAGTTGAGTGTGTCAGTAGAATATTATCTTTCCCCATGCACTAACTACAGATTAATTCACTAACAGCTAATTATGGGGCAATCCTTTGACCCAATGGTTCTCCACTTGTTTAAATTCAGACCATAACTTTTCTGAATTTGGTAGCAACTCAGTTGAGAGTCACTGTTACAGTGCCTCAGCTTACCTCAGTGGTTCTCAAATGGGATGCCGCCACCACCACAGCCAGGTGAAACAGCTTTGTGTGCCTTGGGCTGAGTGAGATTGGGACCAGAGGCATAACTAGTGGTTTTTGTTGGAGAAGGTAATCAGAGTCCAGGGACAAGCCAGGTCAGGAGACCAGGAGGTCATGAAGTAAGAAAGTTTATGAGCGAGCCAAATAAAGAAACAAGAACATCAAATGGAGAGCAGAGTCCACAAACAAGCCAAGTCAGGAAACCAGATCAGGAAGCAGGCAGAGGTCAGGAAGCACCATGCTGTGCTGCCAAAACGATTCCTGCATCTTTCCGTGGACTTACATAGGGGAAGTGTAGGGTCATGTGACAGCTGCCAGTCACTCAGGTGTCGGGGATTAGGTGGAGACTCAGGCACTGATGGAGACTTTAGGTAGGCCTCAGCTAGCTTTTGGGAACAGCAGCAAAGTGGTGGGTTCAGATAGGTGGTTGCACTGACCAGGTCAAAGCACTGGTTTCAAGGCTGTTGGCTTGACGTCTGTTTCTGGGGCTGGTTTCAGTTCCCTGCATTCTGCCTGGCTATAGCTGCCATGGCACAGGCTCTGGGGCTGCTATTCTGGTACTCCTTCCAAATTGGCATCCGGGGCTGGAGCCTCTTTCTTCCTGCCCTAGTTATGGTACTGAGGGCTTCAGCAGGAATTTAAGCCATGCTGTTCCTGGAAACAGAGGAATGAGAGGCAGTCCTACCTGGTGGAACTCTACCTGGGTCCCATTTCAGGGCTGCCACTGCTGCCTGTAGAAACTGCCCAGTGTGCACCTCTGTAAGAGGAGCATTCAGGGCCAGACCAGGACAGTCTGCAGCAAAAGCATGAGCTTCTGCCTGCATTAGCTTTATCAGATAATCCTAAACTAGGTAGGAGCACTGACCCGTGTCTCAGCCCTTCCCAGTCTGGTTCCGCATGAAGCGCATAGGGTAGTTTCATCTGGCGATAGTAGCAGCACCTATGCCACAGCAGCTCTCAAATGGTCGTGCTGCACCCTGCTTGAAAATGAGGGCTTTATCCTATATTACTCCAGTGAAGACAGTGAAGTTGCAAAGGTGTCAAAGAAGGTAGAATTTTTCCTTCATTGTTGCTAATCTTACACCTAGAAGGAAGCAGTCTTCCTTGGTTCTCGGTTCCAACTAGAGTGTGTAGAGTTGGAAGTTAGAGGGAAAAACTTGCCAACTGAGTGCATTTGCTTTGGGGAATCAGTCTGAATCAAATAAACATGGAATCCCACGTTGCCGTTTTATAAATTTTTTTCTCAGAATAGAACCAGACTTAGTATTAGAAATGGGAAGTTTTAAAAACCCCATTATTTTATTTTCATTGTGCCCATTTCTTTTTGTTAAATAAAATATTAACCTTTTTAAATTTAACTTCTGCCAAAAATTACAGATTAGTAGTTTCATCATATGTTTATAAAAATCCCTGTCTTTAAAGGAATATACATACATATTTTCTCTTTCTTTTCAACATAAGCATAGCTTTAATGTCTATACTGAAGTATTATTAGTGGTGAGCCACAGGTGATAAGTCACTCTTAGTTCCTAATTTAACTGAAAAAATCCATGGTATAAATAACTTTCTTTTCAGGCTCATCTGTTTTGCATTTAGCAGGGAGTTTATATACCAGGAGATGTTAGCATGGGAGTTACAGTGGAAACATGTACTTCACTTTTTTTGTAAATTAATCAGAAAGCAGGTTTCCATCAACATCAAAAGAAGAACTCTGAACTCTGCAGCCATGACTCTGGTCATTGTTGGATATATAACTCTTGGTAGTATGAAGCAATGAAAGATGATCTCCTGCTGTTGTTGTTTTCTTGAAGTACTTGAAGAAAGTATTTTTAATGAACATATTTTTTCAGAGATGGTGATGATCAGATATAATAAAATTAATCAGTTTGGAAGAAAGCTCTGCTGGCTCATCCTTGGTGCATCCACCTGAATAAACAAAAATTCATTTAAAAATGTTTTGGGTCAACTCAGGTTTTAAAAAAGCCTCTAATTGGCTTTCAGTTACAGTCTAGAATTGTTTGGCATTGGAAGGAATAAAATTATATGGGACTTTCCTGATGAATGTAGCATTATAAAGGCCTTCATATTCCTTTAGCTTCTTACATTGGCACCATTCACTGACACATGAAGAGTTATGCGAGGCTAAAATGTTGAGTGAAGATGATCAATGACTTTTTTTTTTTTTTGCCTTGTTGCATGATAGGAGGAAAAGTGAAACTAAACTTAAGGCAGTAAATGTGGAAATAACAAAGGAAATACTGTATTTTATGCAACATACATTTAACCTGTATAGTTCATTGCATTTGTAGGCTGTCAGACAAATATCATAGTTGGATCATTTTATGACAAAATATTTGCATCACTACAAATGAAGATCATGTTATGGTTAATTAAACCCCAGCCTGATCATTTAAAAGGGGTCATGAAGGAGTTTCCTTTTCTTTTCATGCAGCATAGCTTTAGAATAGGTCACATGGGATTTCTTTAACATTTATTAGCAGAACATAGGCTAATTCCTGAGGCAGTTGGATACAGGACTTCTCATATGATCTGGCAGTTCCTGTATTATGTAGTTGTCAGGGTGATCCTCAAAATTTTTGAAGCAGTTCCTCCTAAATTATATAAGCATCTGAGGTGATCCTTTGACACTTACACTTTTCAGAGTTAATTTCCTGACTCAGTGTTACTGTATTCTGCTGCTGGTTTCTCTACTTTTTGCCCTTGTTTTGAGTAACATTGCACTGTGGAATGGACCACTGGAACACCTAGAATAATGGACAGGTCCAGTGTCAGCCCAAAGTACTGAAGTTTAAAGCTAGAAACATTTTTTTATAATATTAAGTCAAAGAAAGTCATCGGTGGATAGATTAGGGAACATATGGAGGTACAGGTATCGATTTGGGGAACGGGTTCAGGGGTTCACAAGCATAACGACAGTTAGGGAGGGAAAAGAGTTTTGGCAATTTTTATTGTCATTGATAAGGGGATTACAGTATTTACTTAAATCCAAGATGACTTTGAATTTAAGATGACCCCCCAATAATTACATTGTATATAAGGAAATTTTGTAAATTTGTTATAATTATTCATGTACACAATCTAACTATTGGACAGTCATCTTAAATTCATCCCCTCCTCCTCTCTCCACTCCTGCAGAGGAGAAAGCAGCAGCAGAGGAGTAGGCAGTGGGGGAGTCAAGTGGCCTGACCTCTGTCCCTGTCCCCCTCACCCTCTCCCACTGCCTGTGTTGTCTGGCACCTACCCCCTCACCCCCCTCCATGATCCTAGCTCAGGCTCAGGCCCTGCTCTAGCCCAGGGCATAAAGAACCTGTTCTCTTCAGTCCAAACCTGGCTATGTAGGAGCAGTTGTGTTGGCGGTGGTCCTGATCCTGAAGCCAGACAGCTGCTGCTACTGCTGCTGCTTGGCTGGGCCGTGGCTGGAGTGTCCACATGCTCTACAGTTTGGGCCAGAGCAGGGCTGGAGCCTGAGCCAGAGCTGTGCAAGTTAAAAAAAAAAAAAAAAAAAAAAAAAAAACAGAGGTAGCAGTGGAGGGGCAGGTGGGGTGGCACATGTTGTGGAAGGTAGGTGATGTGGGTAGCAGGCAGCTGCTGCAGGTCCAACTCTAACTCAGACTCCAGGTCAGGAATGGAGTCAGAGTCTCAGCAGCTACCTTCGTTCTGCCCTACCCCTGCCTGTACTTTTACCAGAATCCATGGAAAGGGGCTTTCCCCCCCAGTTAAATGGTGAAAAATATCTTGTCTTCAGTTTAAGTAAATGCAGTAATTTTATGTATAGGGCAACACTTGATAGTTTGGCAGCAGGTGTAAAAGGCACCACCTTAAGTAGGATAGAAGTGAATCAAGTCAGATTCCCTAAACTCTTTGGGGCTTAATCTTTTCAAGTTTGTACCATTAAAAATTGTAACTGGCATATGAATGTCCATATTATGCCAGTTAATTTCAGTAGTGCAAAGCTGCTGATTTTCACTTGCATTGTAAAAATAGATGAGCTCAAAATTCAGGTTCTTGAACTATGGCAAGATTGTCATAGTTGTTACTGTGTAACATGTCTATTCTTTTATTTCCCTCCACCCTCCATGAGTGATAGTGTTCTCCTGTGTGGCTAAACTTGAATGCACTCTTGTTCTTCCTGAAAACCGTTTCATCATGACAAAAGTGTTCTGTAGTCAGTCACTTTATTTTGAGGAAATTTGTGAAGGGAGTGAAGATATAGTTGTTGACCAGTTTTTTGCTGACAATCAGGGGTTTTCTGCAAAATTCTATCCTTCCCACCCTGAAGTTCACCTAAGACCCGTCTTTCATTCTTCACTTCTGAGAATTGGATATGCTTCTATGAAGTGTTTTCAGAATGAGATCTGTGCACTCTTTAGAAACCCTGATTGTTTCCAAAGAAAACCATTGCTAAGTATTACAAAGGGTGTGTAAGCAACTGGCAGAAATAATTTGTATAAAAAATACTGAATAGTAAGGGTCAGGTCACATCCTCCCAGTTCTGACTTTCCACCTTCTAGACAGTGGACTGTCAGTTGTGGAAATATGCTATCGTATAGCTGGACCACCCAGTGAACAATTCAGTGTGTGGAAAGCATGCTGTGAAGACACAAAGGGAGTATGGATTTCTTTATGCTTGGAATCTCTTAGGACAAACCTCCTAAAGTTAGTACCAGCATAGTCTGTTTCCTAGCAGAAGTTTAAATCAAAATAATAACTTTTAGCTAGAGCGTTAGTTAAGATAACTTCAGACATGCAAAAATACTAAAATATACTTTGTTTTACATTCTGCATATCTGGCAATTGTTAAAGGCAAGTAGCTGAAAATAATATGGTACTAAAGTGGATTGTGGAGGAATTTTGGCGATGGAAGAACGTTAGCATGTGAAAAAGAACTTATGACACAGGATATTACAATTGAAATTAAATGACTCTGGGGCTAATTATTTAATTGAGTAGAACTCCTGATTAATGGTTGCAGATTCTTTGCCACAGTCATTGTTAGACTAGACTTAATTTATTTAAACAAATTGAACAATTTTAAACAGGGGAAGGAACCAGAATTGCAATATGTTACTGGAGTTAAATTAGTTCAGATTAAATATCTTTAAAAGTCAGTTCCTAGGAATTTAATTATGTATAGTATTAGTATTTAATCATGCAGAACTCCAACAGCTCATCTAGGATAGATGAGCGCTTGAAGTCTGACTATTACATTGTCTTGAGAATCCATTCATAACTACTGAAAATATCCTTCTGAAAAATATTTGAAAAACAATGCTTTAGCTCTTCACTTTGGATAGTGAGAGATTTCATGATGTATTATTTTTTTCCTCTCATTTATTTGTACTTACAAAGTGGGACTGGTTAGTTGTTCTTGTACTTAATCCTGATTTTCAGTCAGTTGATCCAGACTTTGGAAAGTTCCATCCTTCACCTCCTTCCACTGAAAGATTAAATTAAAAACTAAGTAGTGACTTCAGAAATGTTTCCCCTTTAAATCAGCTTCTGGACAAGGGCTAGAACCCTCTTTCTTCCCATGCCATGATGACACTATGCTGCTATGATGTAGATGTGCTATTAGCCTTAGGAAAAATGATAATATTGATGTAAAAATCACAAGTCTTAAGATAATTATGTGTTCATGTTATTCCACTTCTACTTTCTGATTGCATCATGCCCACTTAAATAAAATAGAATCAAGCTTTTCTACATCACTATGATAGTCACAAATATCATTTATTTTTAAATGAAGGCTACAATTCTCATCTAATTGTGTTGCTCCAGATAGGATTTGAAAACAAAAAATAATAAAACCAACAGAATACTCCTGAATAACTTGAGGCCTGCAGTAAAATCAAGCACGTTGGCAATGCTGAGACCCAAGAGTTAGCATACAGGGTGTTGTTTCCTCTCTGTTACCAGCAGGGCTTAGAATTAGCCACCAAAATTCCCTGTTGCCAGCCTGAAAAAAACCCTCCTGCCTTGTTTTTAGCTTGTTTTTGTAATGCTGCTGCTTAGTGTTTGATAGGTTTGTACCTGTACTGTTCCGTCCCCCAGCAACAACTAACTGGAAGATAAATCAGTAGTCATAGTTCTTCCATTTAGCTGTAACCTTCATAGAGAAAGGAGTATTTTCTGTCACTTTAGCCAGTCCAGCAATTTCTGGGACTGAATAGTGTTAAACCTTAGGAGCTTAATTTGTAGCTGCTTATTTTAAATTTTGAAATCTGTAGAATGGAACATAAGGATTTTTGGGTTTCAGGTGGGGGGGAGAAACCACAAGTCTATGAAATTAAGCTAAAATAAACACCTTTCATTAAAAAAAATAGGATATGAAAAGCCTGCAAGAGGCCATTTAGTCCAAGCCCTGCTCTGAGACAGGATCAGATGTACTAGTGGCAGCCAGCCTTTTTGACTGGCCTTCCCAAAGTGCCACTGATCCGCTTCCCCTGCTCCATTTGCTGCTATGCTTTCTGTTCCCTGGATTATCTGCCACTCTTCTCCCTGCTCCCTCCTTAATCTTCCAGGTGCCAAACAGATGCTGCCTGTGACCTAAGCCTGAAAGATGTTTATCTATCCTGTTCTTAAAAACTCTAGTAAGGAGATCTCCCTTAGGTGACCTGTGAGAGTCCCTCCCCTCCCTTAGGTTAACTACCCTTTTCATTAGGAAGTTTTCCATCATCTGTAATCTAAATCTTGTTTGCTGCAATTTAAGCTCTTTACTTCTGGTCTTATTCTTACTAGACATGGCCAGTGTCATCTGTTTATGAAAAAGCCTTTTAAATCTGAAGACTGTTATCAAGTTCCTGGTAATTCTTTTCTCGCCTATATCTATGTATATAAAATGAAGTGTATGTCTGTCTGTCTGTATGTATGTTCACTTACAACTTGAGAATGGCTGGTGCTATCTACTCTGAACCTTCCAACATCACTGAATACCACCTAAAGAAAATTACAGGCAGATTATTTTTCACTTGACCCTTTTGGGGGCTACCAGTGACTATTTAAGGGAACAACGCTTTTCACACAGGCAGTTATATGTGGCTTGCTCCAGAGTTGGTAGCTGAAGAGGGTTGTACATACTGATGCCAACAAGAAACACCACAAGCATCATTTACCAAGAAGTTCTACAATAAAGATCATTTATCTGGATGTCATTTGAAATGTTGTTCCATGTTAAATATTAAATGTTATATATGTTGTACTATGTTCTTTAAAAATAAACAATATTTTCCACCTAAATATGTTATACCAAGTTCTTTGAAAATAAACAAGCACTGCAATTACAAAAACAATGACTGGGCAAAGAACGGTTCCTTCTACTAGTTAAGTATATGTAGTTCTTTCAACCTTTCTTCCTTCTTATTATTCCCCTCTGATTTTGGCTATTTTTTCAATACCTTTCTCAAAAATGCAAACTGGACAAAGTTAAATACGTTCCAAAATAAGATGTTCCTTTCTTTTGTAACAGCAGCACATTATTGACTTAGGCAGAAGGTAGGACAGGATGGCACCTTAGAGACTAATTGAATTGGAGAACCATGAGCTTGTCTGGGCAATGGCCTGCTTTGTCAGATGTTTAGAATGGACCAACCTAGCATCTGACAAAGTAGGTGTTGCCTACAAAAATTCATGCCGCTCTAAATCAGTTAGACTCTAAGGGTGCCCATACATGAGCTGGGAGGCTGCTCAGATGCACTGTAATTACAGCTGTGAGAGCAGGAGACAAGGCCTCCTGAGAAACCTGGGGATGGGAACCCTGGACAAGCCTCTTCTGCGCACTGGGGAGGTGCGGCATGGCTCGGTAAGGGCTGGAGGTGTTCCCCACACACTTGCAGGGGTGTCAGCAGTGGCAACAAAGCAGCAGGAGCAGCAGGCACAGTGGCAGCCCTGCTTTGTAAGCGCCTGCTCTCTGTACATAGGTGGGTGCGCAGCAGCAGACGGTATATCCAGACATCTGATGCCGGCAGGGGAGAGAGACAATGTGGCATGGAGGCTGAGCTCAGCCTTGTGCCGTGGTGAGCCTCCGGTTAGTCTCTCTTGCCCCAGCAGGGAAGCAAATCTGCAGTCTGAGAGCTCAGAGGAGCATTCAGCACAAGATACTCCAAACCCCGGAGAAGCAGAAGAGAAGGTGAGGCTGGGGAAGTTCTCCTTCCCAGAGCCAAGCAGGCGATGGGGAACTTAATCTCCCGGCAGCAAAAATAGGCACACGTGGGACGAGCTCCTAGTATGTCAGTGCTACTGATAGACTTTTATTTCCTATATGCCTGGTGAATGCTCGGAGGAGTTGGCAGACAGACAAGTATGTGAGTTAATGAGCAAGGAAGAAGTAGCTCAATTGATTGAAGATACTGCAGTTGAGGACAATTTGACTGAGTGACTAAATTAATTATCATTGGAAATTGATTAAGCTAATTCATTTTGTTCATTGCGCCTGGCTTTGAGGCACAAGTTCATTTGAAGATAAGCAGACTGTTATTCATTTACCTGGTTGGTAGCTTTTGAGGGAGGGACAGATTTGAGTGTGAGACGTAAGTACTGAGCATCTCAACTTGATGGCCGTGCTTGTAGTTGAGCTCCGAAATAAAGGGCCCAGGGCCTCATCCTGCGGGCTAAGAACAAACAAATGGCATGTGTATGGGGTCCAGGGAAAGAGAAGCCCTGCAGAAAGGACACCTGCAGATATACTTGAGGAGCCCTGTAACAGGTAGGAATCTCCCACATATTGTATAAGAGCAAGGTGAAGAGGGCAGCTCCTAAATGGTGGAATATGTTGGTGTTCAAGCTGTCAGCCTACAAGATGTGATACTTTAGCTCATGCACGTTGCAGCACAGGACTTACGTCCAGCACCACTCACATAATGCATTGGAGTGGACTTGATTAATTGAGTAGTGTCAAGTGGCCAGCTGGGTAGCTTGCCCTCCCAAGAGTCCTTGCAACCTTTTCTTTTGTTTTCTCCTCCTCCAGAAAACTATACACACAATATAGATAGATGATCTAGATGTGTATTTCCATAGGACCTCAACCCGCCAGCTGAAGTGAGGGACGAGTCTTAGACGGAGATCCACACACCCACATTCTCATCTGCCACGTCTTTGGTGTTTAGTACCTGGATGTGCAGTTCCGCCTGGTTGTCATCTGCTGTCCTATGATGCTGAGGGCTCCACCACCCCTACACCCTTGCCTGATCCACCGGTAGTCTAAGCATCCTCGGGTTTGTATTCAGCTGCTGGGTTCCTCCCCAGGGCCTTTACCTCAACAAAAAAAACCTGAAAGGAATCCTCACCTCCTGTCCTGGAGGATTGTCGACCATCTTTTGGCAATAGACAAAGAAACAAAACGTCAGTGCGATTATTCTCTCCTTCCCCTGTTCATGTCCTTATGATCACGCTTCTTGTGCCTTCTATTGGGGTCATCACAGTACCCTCATCTCATTGAGGTCATCATTTATAATTTTTTCTTGTACCCCTTTTAGGGTCATTATGGTACCAGGGTTCAATAGTGCCCCTCTATTACAGTCTTTATGGTACCTTTTCTCTGTCGGGCTCTGCCGGCTGCTGAGGAGATCGCAGGCAGTTCCTGACCCTGCCACTCCACTGAACCTTCCTGTAGAGCAGTGGTCTCCAAAGTGGGGTGCGTGCACAAGACAATCCATTGGGGTGTGGGAAGAAAATATTAGAACTTCTATTCATATTTATATTTATATAAATATACATATATTGGGGGTGCGTGATCAAAAATTTTTTACTGATGGGGTGTGTGATCAAAAAAGTTTGGAGACCACTGCTCTAGAGCTCCTCTGGGGAGTTCCCTCTCTGCATGAGCCTCCTGCCAGCCCTCCACGTGGCTTTCACAGATTCCTCCAGTGTTGTTCAGCCGGCTCCTCCACTTCCGGTCCTGCACTCTCCCTTCCTGCCTGCTCCAGGCTCCTCTTTATGTTGCAGTTCAAGTTCCCAGCTCCCCCCCTCCAGAAATACCTGGTATGAAGGGTTTCAGCTGGGTCCTTTGGGGCTGTGGGTCTAGGGTAGCTGCCTCTGGTTTTGGCATGGGCTCTCTCACTCTCTCACAAGTAGTAATTAGTAGTAATTATTGTGCTCCGGTCAGCCTCTGCATCTTATGTATCAGCATCCCTGTGCTTCAAAATGGCAGCAAGGCACTTTTTTAACTAAAGCTTGTTTGAGAAGCTTTAGATAAAGCGCCCCTGCCACCATTTTGAAGCACGGAGACACTGATACATGACATGCTTCAGGTACTTTAATTAAAATGGCATCTTCCCCCGCCCCCCCCCAAGCATGTGTAAAAATGCTCTAAGGCTGTGTCTAGTTGACCAGGGGCGTGTGCTCTCAGCAGCACAGATTTGTGCCGCTACTTTGTGCCACTTCACACGCCCCTGCACATGTGCTTTGTTGTGGGATACATTGTCTCACTGTGGGCAAATTCCTCATGCCCAGCTCCTCCTGATTACAGGTGTGCTGCTCCAGACGGGCCCCATGTACTGCGGGGTAGGTTGGCTGGGGCACAGAGTGCCTCAGCATGGGGCTAATGCACCCAGCCAGCCGGGGAGCAGCATATGGAGATAGGGGAGCAGGCAGCCCAGGGATGCCTGCTCCCCCATCTCCATGTGCTGTGGAGACCCTGCACTGAGGCAGCGTGCCTCGAGATGGAGCTGCATTCTCTCCTGTTTCTGTATTTGTCCTGGTGCATGCTATTTTGGTGTGCTTTGTGCCACTTTTTTTCTAGGTACTCTTTTGTTACCAGGAAATTCTGGTAACAAATTTTGCCCCCGTCTTGCAAATTAAGAGTGCCACACATGGTTTAATGTATAAAGCATGAAGTTTGCGGCACCACAAACTGCACATGACTGCATGTGTAGATGCTGCTTAAGGTGCCATCCTGCTCTACTTTCTTCCTGACCTAACGTGGCTAACACTTCAATACTTTATTGACATATATTCATAAGAACATGAGAAGAGCCATACTGTGTCAGACCTATGGTCCGTATAGCCTAGCTTCCTATCTCCAACAGTGGCAAATAACAGATACTTTACAGGGGAAGAGCATATGTTCAAGAGATATCTAATGTAATCCA
>NW_017729024.1:80757400-80758569 GCF_001723915.1 Gavialis gangeticus
TTTACAGGGGAAGAGCATATGTTCAAGAGATATCTAATGTAATCTATCCCCTATCAAGTCCCACCATGGCATCAGCCACTGTTGGTTTAGGATGTCAGAAGATACATCTCTGGTTATTCTATTTAATAGCTCCCAAAGGACTTTTCCTTCAATAAGAACATAAAAAGTGATTCAGATTGTGATTCAATTTCTTCTTGCTTGATTTTTGAACCATTTCTATATTTATTTCTCAATTTATCAAGATATTTTTTAATTATAGGGGTGCACCGATAAAGATTTTCTTGGCTGATAGTGATAGCTGATTTCCAGGAACGCAGCCTGGCAACTTGGAAAGCAGTGTCCTGCCAGTAAGTCTGTGTGGGTGGTGGCTGTGACCCCAGGGTTGCGAGTGGGACAGAGGCACAAGCAGCTCATTTGTGAGGACATGCAGGGGGGTGGTTCCCTGCTGCTGTATGCACCCCCAGGGGTGGTGTGGGCTCATGTTCACCCCTGGATTTGTATGCAGGGTGAGGACAGGCTGCTTGCTGTGGGCTTGGAGCCAGGAGCTGTGCTGGCCTCTTCGTGGCTGGTCTGGGGTTATGTTCGGGGTGGGTAGGGGCAAGGCAGGCTCAGCTGTGCAGGACAGGTGGCAGTGCTGGGAGCAGTGGCTACAGTGGCTATGGGAAGTTTTGGGGTGGCTGTAGCTCTCCCCAGCACTGTCCCTGCTTGGGAGCCCCCTGCTGCAGAGTGGACAGAGGACGCACGGTCAGTATAGGGCTCCCCAGGGAAAGGCAGCAGAGCACAGTGCCCCAAGCAGGGTGGCACTAGAGGGGGCTTGGGGAGCTATAGCCACCACAAAATTCCCCATAGCCACCCCTCCCAGCACTGCTGCCATTCCCCACCCTGTGCAGCTCAGCACACCTGCCCTGAGCGCAACCCTAGCCCAGCCCCTCCCCCATGCCTGTAGCAGGCAACCTGCCCTCACCTTGCACTCAGAACTGGCGGGGCACATGCCTCCCATGCCTTCCCTGGGGGTGTGCGCTGTAGCAGGGAGCCACCTCCCCCTAGCCCCCCAAGCCCCTTGGATGAGACACTGCAGCTCTGTCCCGCTCCTGGCCTCGTGGTCACATCCACTGCCCTGGCTGGGCAGCCCCTGCTCCTGTCCTACTCCCTCCCTCACTATGGGGGCC
>NW_017729024.1:80758966-80765478 GCF_001723915.1 Gavialis gangeticus
GCCACTCCCCCCCCCCCCAGATTTACTGGCCAGATGCTGCACTCCAAGCTGCCAGGCTGCATTTGTGATTGCATGCATGCTGCGGCTGTGTGCATGCATGTGGCATTTATCAGTGACGTTATCAGCTACACCAGCCAAAAAAAGCCGATGGCTGATAATGTTAATATTCCTGTTATCAGTGCTGATCCGATATGCGACCAGTATTTTGGTGCACTTCTAATTATGATCCTATTCCTCAAAGTGCTTCCAATCCCTCCCATCTTGGTATCATCTGCAAATTTTATGTTTATCTTCTTTATTCTATCCTTCAAGTTATTGTGAAAATAATAACAGTATAAACACCTGCATAACTGAACTCAACATGTTCTCCCCAGCTTGAGAATGATCCATTGATAACTATTTTTTTAGTATGATTTTTCAACCAGTTATATGTGTCTTATGATAATTCATCTGGACACCTATCCCCAATTTTTATGGCCCCTGGGCAACAATACAGAGCATGTAACACAGGCAACATCAAAGTTTATTCCTACTGCAAACCTCAATTTTAACGTCTTACTTTTTTGGTTTGGACAATACCTGAGGGTTTCTTGTGAGCCAGTCAATGAGGACCAGTGATCAGGACCATCTTTCCCTGTTTGTTTATAAGACTGTCATGTGGGACAATGTCAAAAACCTTGCCAAAGTCAAAATAAATAGTTAAAACTATAACCACTAAGCAAGTTACCCTGTCAAAGTAGTACATTAGATTGGTTTGACATGATTTGTTCTTGACAAATTCATGTTTTCTGTTTAATATTAATCTTATGACTCGCTATATACTTATGGATTGATAGTGTTTTTGTAATATCCTTTTGGGTGTGGATGTTTGGCTAGCCAGTAGGGCTGTGTGAGGCTTCGGATTGTGCTTCAGATCCGGAGAAAATTTGGACGCTTTGGACATCAAAGCAGCATGTCTGGATCAAGGCTCTGGCTTCTTTAGGCTTTCTGAAGTGGTTCAGAGCTTCTGAACTGCTTCGGAAAAGCTTTGGAGCTGCTTTGGAGATCTGGCCATAGGGTATAATGGGGAATCAATGAAATATCTATAACTTTGTTGTTTTTTGTCTGATTTGGATGAAACTTTCAGGGGTGGTAGCCTCTGCTGAGAGCATGAGGCCTGCCAAGTTTCAAAGAGAGAAGTGCAGGGAGTTGGGGGAAACTGTACCCCAAAGTCTTGAAAGCAAAACTCATGTCACGTATGTGTGTTAAGCCACAGTGGGGTCAGAACTGCAGGGATGGTAGCCCCTGCAGAGGCCACAAAGCCTGCCAGTTTTCAAGGGGAGGAATGTATATGTTTGTATATATTTCTCCCCTTTGTTTGTCCTTCTTGTACTAGCTCTACTTTGCTATACCTATATTCCAGTCCTGAGAGATACCTTACCAACTCTCAGTGGTGTGGATTAAGTTTTATAACTGACTGTAGTTGCGTCTACACATTCATCTGTGATGTCGTAATCACTGTGCATTAAGTTTAGTACTTGGATAACCAAGTACTAAATCAATGCACAGTAACTTGTGCTACTACACAGTAGCACCAGCTCACAGGTTTTTTCAGATAGTAACTGCGTAGTAGCTTAATACTACTGTGCAGTAGCATATTAGCATGGGTTTTGCCTGGCATACTACTGTGCAGTATTATTAGATTACTCTGCAGTTAGCAACTTGTGTAGATGCACTCAGTGTGTGCTTGTGTGCTTGAAAATGTTATTGTTTATTCTATATAGCCCTGTCATTTTTGTGTAAATATCTCACATTCTGCTGTTTGCCTCATTGTTCTTCCTTTTCTCTCTTCTGTCACCTTTTGAAAACTATGGCCAAATTTTGGCCACTCACTCAGCTGGAGACACTTTTACAGAGACGCAGTTTTCAGAATGTGCTAAGCACCCATCCACTTGACACCAGGCTCCTTTAAAATGTCTGAAGTTAAATACCAAAACTATTAGTCAGTTTTGAAATTTTGGCCCTAGGTCCACATTGAACTTTAGTCCAATCCTGGGTATTCTTGTAAAACTTAAATTTTCAAATAAGATAGGAACCATTTTAGAATAAAGAGAATCCAAATCTATCATTTAGAAGAAGACAGCATAGAGACAAGTATTGGAATCTTAAAAGAATTTTAGGACTTACTGGCTCTTAAGTATCCATTGAATTAAAATTGAATGGCTTATGTTCTATCACAACTTTACCATATTTTAGGTGACAGTCTTTTACAATTTTCAGGATAAGGCATTTTAAATATTCCTATCAAACTAGCATGGTGAATCACCGTTGGAGAAGAATCAAAGAAGTCAAAGCACTATAGATAATCTTCTATCTCTTGCCCTAACATCCCTTGTGGCTGGGAAGTTGCTAGGAAACATGCCGTCATTGCTTATTGCTGTTCTGCTGACTCGAAACCATTCTGTGGGTTTTTTTTTTCACTGCACAGCACTCAGATCCAAAATACAGGATTTCTTTGCCCCTCTTTTGACCTTCCTCTGACCACCAACCAATGGGGGATTGATTGGTGGTGCAGTTGTTAGAAGTCTGGCCAGCATTTGAGTGGCTATTGAAAGAATGGAAGCCAAAGAAAGAAACAGTAGAAATACAAATGCCTGATTGCACAAAAGTGATACTGCTGCTAAAGGGCAGTCTTATCCTCTTAGTTCCTAATGACAGACATACAGCAATGCTCATTGGGATGGGTCTGTATGGAACCTGGAAATGATTACTTAAATGAAAACAGAAATGGACTATATATGTCATTTTTCTTAGAGAAAAGAGAAGGAAATGGAAACTTTGCAATATTCGTAATAACTCATGCCAAGAACGCTTGTCATCAGCATAAGTATTTTTTATTTTTACTAGTGAAGATTTATGAAAGTAGGGAGTTAAGGACATGTCTCTTTGTAGGATAGCTGTTTGAAAATAATCATCACTGTTACCTACGTACTCCATCATGACAAGGCTGGGCTTTTATTTTTGTATTGTGCTAGTTAATTTTCAGCAACTCTTGCCTACTCTGGCTTTGCCTCATTTTTCATTTAAAGTGCTTTTTTTTTCTCTTCTGCTTGGCTTCTATCTTCTTTAGGTTCTTAAATATCTTGACAAATATGGCTTTTGGTGCTTTCTGTGTGGTCGTTTAAAATATGGTTGTTCAACATATTCTACAGGGCCTGCTTGATGATTTGGATGAGCCAGGAAGCCTCAATACATCAATCAGTTATTAAATATTTTTTTCCTTTCTGTTCTTTTCATCTCCAGTGTAAAATGACCCCATATCTTTTCCTTGATTTCCAAGCTGGATCCTTTCCCTTCTTTTTAAGGCAGTTTTACAAGCAGTTTAGGGGATTTTACAAAGAGGATATTAATAAGGAGTAATATAAACAATGGAACAAGAAAATGTGAAAGATGTGAATGAGAAGCTTTATTACATGCATGTAACTATGACATGAAGTGATTGCGTGGGATGGTATGAGACTTCAGTTTACAGAAATGGCTCCTGGCTCTTGCAGCGTGATCTGGAAAGCTTGCTGTAAATACACTGTGCCTGTGGTTCTGTGCTCAACCAGCGGCGCCAGGAATTGGTCCAAAGGGGTTTTTTTGTAAAGAAAAAAAATTACTTCATATTTGGTTACATTATTAAGTTTTAAGTGCTATTGTTCCATATTTGGATCATTAAAGGCTTTGAGGTATGCCTTGGTCTTAGGAAGTAAGGATGTCATCAGGATCTGGTGCAGTGTGTGTTTTCTGTATCTTTATTTTAATGTCATTTTTGACTCTTTGCCCAGGATTTGGTTACTAGGTTTTTCTCTCTGCTAAAACAGAAATTAATCTAGTTTTCCCCTTAGAGTGCACAAAGAAGCCTTTTCTTTCAGTTTTAGTGGAATACAGTTTTGCTGCATGCTTCTTTATTCATTTTATTTATATATAAATAAATAAATAAATAAATAAATAAAAAATTTGAAAACACTCCACTTATTTTTATGAATGTCTTGATGAAAATGTCTTGAAAAGGTATCTGTAAATGTAAAATACTGAGATGACACTTCCTCCTGGGACATGTAATTAATTTATTCATACGTAAAGATGGGGCTGTCCAACTTCTCAGCAACTGGGGGCTGCAAACAGCACAGGCCACCCAGTGGAGTCTGCACTAGTATGAGCCATGGGCCTGTGGGCAACATCCCCATACCCACTGCATCATGCAGGTGAGCAGTGCCCCCACAGCCAACACCATTGTACTGTGTGAGCAGCTTGCACCATGCACATGGGCAGCAGCTTGTTGCCTTCCCCCTGTCCCACTGCTGTACTACATTTAGATGGCACCTGCCCAAAACATGCATGTAGGAAGCCTGCACTTCAACTCCCTCGTTGCAGTGCACCCCAGGCTCCCTCAGGAAGCAAACTCTGAGCTCATGCAGGAGGAAGGGCAAGCCTAGAGACCCTGATGCAGCAGCTGCTGGAGCGATAGGGTGAGCAGTAGCCAGGCAGCAGCCTGGATGCTGCATATTAACACTTTCTGGGTTATGTGTGGCCCATGGGCCACCAGTTGGACTGCCCTGTTTTTAAGACATTTCAGGTTTTTTCTTAATACAGTATTTAATTGACAAAGGATGAAACAGTTTTATAATGGATAGGGCCTTTGGTATCAAATATGTTTAAAAGACATCCTATGGACATGCATTTATACTTGCATTCTACACTCAGATGTACATGGACCTCTGCACCTGAAGAGAGTCCCCCCAATGATAAGTATGCATGACTGCAGTGTGCAACCTGTATGCAGGTGCAGGGATAACACTTGGAGCACGAGTTCCTTCACTATAGAGACAATAGTTCTCTCCTCTGCTTGGAAAAAACCTAACTCATTCTAGGTGTTACTACATTATTAGAAGAACAGTGTTTCTCAGGAGCCACTTAATGGGCAACCAGACTCATGTGAATGTTGGATGTGAGCCCTCCTGTGTCCATACATAAATGGGATGAATGGGGAAAGCCTGAGTTACTATATAGCATTTCCTTTCATTTTATCATTTTACTGCCTTTAAAAATATGTCATAACCCCTTAATTTTACTTTGTATAGAAAGGTTTGTATGGATAATTAATGATTAGCTATTTTAGTATTGTTACATGCAGTTTTACCACTTATCTCTTTTTAGTGGATTTTTTAAAGTCTGATAGATTCACCAGTTCTGCTGTAAATGTGTTTCAGTCCTTAACATTGACTGTAAGCCATTTTTATTAAAACAGTTGTTTTTTTACTAGGGAGCATTTTGTGCAGGATCCTCCAGTTGGAGGAGAGGGTAGCTTTTGCATGCTGAGTCTTGAAGATGCATTGTATTTCCTATCACCCCTTATTTTTCAAAGTCAAAGCTTCACATTATGGATGGCCCTTATAGTCAGGCAGAACTTTAGACTTCAAAATGACATTTGAAGAAATATACCATATTCTTACATATATATATGCATAAGAATATGGTATATTTCTTCAAATGTCATTTCTTCAAAAGCACCCAGGCTTCCCTGCAGTGCTTTGTGATATATGCATGTGCGCGCGCGCGCACACACACACACACACACACACACACACACACACACACACACACGAGACTGCAGGGCAGCCAGGGTACAGGTGGCTGCAGCAGGGGAGAAGGGGCATGCATGGACACAGATGAGCAGCCACAGCCTAGCCTACAGGCGGCCAGGAACGCAGCCTGGAGGCATGTGGAGCAGTGCCCAGCAGGCCAGTTTGTCAAGGGGAAGAGACATGGGGGAGGGAAGGGGCAGATTGAGGCCTCCATGACCCCTGGTGAGGGAGGGAGTGGGGCAGGGGCTGGGGTGAATGGGGCCCCAGGGCTGGGGTGGGTCATGGAACAGAGCTGTGGCTCATCCAGGGGCATGGGGGGGCTCCTGCTGCTGCATGCACCCCCAGGGAGGCGCAGAGGGCATGTGCCCCCCAGATTTATGCACAGGGCAGAGGCAGGCTGCCACTGTGGGCTGGGGCTCTGTGCCCTGGGACTCACGCTTGCTGCGCCACATCCCCTGCCCACCCAGCAGTGGGAGGCACAGCATGGCATTGTGTGATTCCTGGGGCAATGAAAGCAGAGCAGAGCCCTGAAACAACAGGCCACCTCTGCCCCGCACACAAATCTTGGGGGCCCATGCCCCCCATGCCTCCCATGGGGGTGTGCGCAGTGGCTAGAGCCCCCACCCTTCCCACACCGCAGATGAGCCATGGCTCCACCTCATGACCTGCCCTGGTCCTGGGGCCCCATTTACCCCAGCCCCTGCCCCTACCTTTACCCCACTCCCTCCCTCACTGTGGGGGCCTCGATCTACCATCCCCATGCCCCTTCCCCCTCCCCATGCCCCTTCCCCCCACACACATACCTGCTGGATGGGGTATGTATGTGTCTGTGTGTCTGCCTCTCATTCCCAAGTCACAGCCCTCCCAGCCCTACCGCTACCCTTCACTCCTAACCCACAGTAC
>NW_017729024.1:80770478-80771065 GCF_001723915.1 Gavialis gangeticus
CCCGGGGTAGGGGGGAACCCCCCCCCCCGGGCAACCCCCCCCCCCCCCCCCCACACCCACAGCCCACCATACCTTCACATATTCCCCCCCACAGACACCCTGCACGCACCCCCAGGGGAGGCATGGGGGACATGTACCCCCCAAATTTGTGTGCGGGGTGGAAGCAAGATGTGGGTTCGGGCTCTGCCCCACTGCCATTGCTCCCACAGCCATCCCTCCAACCATACAAAGTACCTTCATAATTTTGCATAACATTTTTACTGTGCATAATTTTGAGTTTTTAGTTGTGTGATTAAAATTATGATTAATTGTGACTAACTTTTTTTAATCATGCAACTAATCACAATCAAAAATTTTAATCATTTGAGATATGTATACAGAGAGAGAGAGAGAGACATCTGGCAAAAGTTTGTCATGTTTTTTTCCTAACTTTTGTCTTTAGTTATAGAAAGTGAGATACCAATTCAGAAAAAACATCCTGTCAGACAAATGCTTAAGTATTTGCCTTGAATCATCTCTTTACATCCCAATCTGTCACTAAGAATGGGCAGGTAAAAAACTGATACTTTCACTGAGCAGTATCTGCT
>NW_017729024.1:80776065-80776525 GCF_001723915.1 Gavialis gangeticus
ACACACACACACACACACACACACACACACACACACGAGACTGCAGGGCAGCCAGGGTACAGGTGGCTGCAGCAGGGGAGAAGGGGCATGCATGGACACAGATGAGCAGCCACAGCCTAGCCTACAGGCGGCCAGGAACGCAGCCTGGAGGCATGTGGAGCAGTGCCCAGCAGGCCAGTTTGTCAAGGGGAAGAGACATGGGGGAGGGAAGGGGCAGATTGAGGCCTCCATGACCCCTGGTGAGGGAGGGAGTGGGGCAGGGGCTGGGGTGAATGGGGCCCCAGGGCTGGGGTGGGTCATGGAACAGAGCTGTGGCTCATCCAGGGGCATGGGGGGGCTCCTGCTGCTGCATGCACCCCCAGGGAGGCGCAGAGGGCATGTGCCCCCCAGATTTATGCACAGGGCAGAGGCAGGCTGCCACTGTGGGCTGGGGCTCTGTGCCCTGGGACTCACGCTTGCT
>NW_017729024.1:80781525-80782358 GCF_001723915.1 Gavialis gangeticus
GGGCAGAGGCAGGCTGCCACTGTGGGCTGGGGCTCTGTGCCCTGGGACTCACACGCTTGCTGCGCCACATCCCCTGCCCACCCAGCAGTGGGAGGCACAGCATGGCATTGTGTGATTCCTGGGGCAATGAAAGCAGAGCAGAGCCCTGAAACAACAGGCCACCTCTGCCCCGCACACAAATCTTGGGGGCCCATGCCCCCCATGCCTCCCATGGGGGTGTGCGCAGTGGCTAGAGCCCCCACCCTTCCCACACCGCAGATGAGCCATGGCTCCACCTCATGACCTGCCCTGGTCCTGGGGCCCCATTTACCCCAGCCCCTGCCCCTACCTTTACCCCACTCCCTCCCTCACTGCGGGGGCCTCGATCTGCGCCCCTCCCCCCCTGCCCCTTAACAACAAGAAAAAAATATAAAGGGGTACGTGAACTTAAAGTTTGAGACAGAATGGGTACACTTGGTTAAAAAAAAGGGTTGCAAACCCCTACCGTAAGATGTTTTGCACGCCCTCAGTTTTGAAAGGGGGTTAGGAACCAACCTCTGCAAAGTATCTGAGTCCTACTGTAAAGTTCTAGAAAAGAAAGGATTTTTTTAAGTGTTCCTCCCAGATTGCTTGCATCTGTATAATCCTGCCTGAATCAATTGGAAGTGCTAACCACCAAATTATGTCAGTATCAACTCACAAAAAGGGAAGTAGGAGCAAGCAAGAAAATTGATTTTATACTTTGGGTAATGAGCTTTATTTTAAAAATCAGAGTTGGACTGCAGGAACCTTAAGACAGGTGGTACTAATGAGTTTTAGTTTCTAATGTTTTAAAGGATGACGCATTTCATATC
>NW_017729024.1:80787358-80793760 GCF_001723915.1 Gavialis gangeticus
GCTAACCCCCCCCCCCAAAACAAACAAACAAACAAACCCCAACATTAACATCTGGGAAAGGACTGGTGGGTGTTTCCCAGGTCTGGACAGAACACTTGTAAGACTGGTATATTTTATTATACTGCTCAAATAGCCATTTCAGCATGTGCTGCATGGAATTTCACAGCATCATACCTCCCTGTGGCAGGAAAGATCACTTTGTACCTTGAGCTTCTTAAGAAGATGCTATGAAGTAAGGCTGATTCATGTGGCTGCAGGTGCTATGGGCAATGGTAAACATCCTGTCTATATCCTCATTTTTCAAGCAAGATATGGTACATACACCGTTTCTCCACTTTCTACTCTTTAGTTACTTCCTCACATCAGTAACTTTATTTCATTTAGAGGTATTTGTATTTTGGTATCTTTGAAAAAATAGAAGTATCAAGGAGTAGGCCTGTACCACTCACAGACTCTTATCAAGCCTTACAGCCACAATTTCAGAAGTTTCCAGTGTGGATTTTCTATTTAGATTTTAATCCCATTAAAACTTTTGGCTTGGGTAATGGTGACTCTTTTGGAAACTAGCGTTTTTCTATCTCTTTTCTAAACATGGGATGACTGCTTTCTGCTAAAGATGCTGATCGTGCAGCCTCATTTCCTTTTTGTGTGTTGAAATATTCTGATCCCTCATTCAACCAGAAAAGACCTCTTTCTCAGGATGATATGTTCCAAGTAGGGAAGCGCAATAAAAACAAGGCTTAGTTATAGTAGCAAATGGCTTATAATCCAGTGAATTTCTTCAGTATGTACTCAAGGAAAGATTATACAAAGCACTGGCCTAAACTTGTTGTTTGAGTCATGCTTCAGGTGCATGATATATATGTGGGGAATATAAGCTAAATAAAAATAGGATACACAAAAGAACAGCTTCTCAGAGGACTTTTTCCCTTTGGACACAGTAATTTATTATAATGTGATGAAATATAAAATGATGTCAAATGCAGGAAAGTGAAGTTAATTCCTTGGCCAGAGAAATCAGACACTTATACAGTGCAATAAACCTTGAGGAATATGTGCTTCTCTATAATCTCAGAAGTTGGGTTGCTCACTTTCCTCTTGTAAAACTAAATCAGTAGCATTGGGAGATTTATGGATTTTCAGCTTGAATAGTTACCAGTTCTCTTGACATATAATTATTTATCTTTTGGCTTGTGGTGACATAAAGGCACAGATAGAAAAAAATGTCTCAAATTAGCTTTGAGCATGGCCCTGCTGAAAAATGACTGAACATATCATGGAGCTCTTCATCTTAAAACTTGTATCATAAATGTCTGCTATACAAGAGAAAAACATCGTCTCTTTCCCTCTAATTACCACCACCTACAAAAAATAACCTGGATTTTGAGTCCAGCTCAGGTCTTTTAATCTCATGCACCATAAGAAGTAATGTATGATATTCTCAAGTACATTTGTGTTAACACTGCTGCCACCAATATGTTACATCAGGGTTCTCAACCTTCCAGCCCTGTGGGCTGGATGAGTTGAGCAGAGCTGGTCTGCAGGCTGGATCCCAGAGGCAGGTTTGTCCATGAGGTAGATCCAGCCTGGGGTTGGTCCACAGGTATTATTCAACATACCTGCCCCGCCCTGCATGCCAAATCCAGCCTCAGAATGACCCTGTAGAGTGCCATGTAACCTGGTCTTCAAGGTTCTCCATGTGTCTGGAAATTTGGTGGCAGAAGAGCAGTGGCAGTGTTAATTGCTCCAGCTCTGGAAGGCATTCCTTTACTGGTGTACAGCATGGTAACCAAATATGGATGAAGTGCTGGCAGGAACATATTTCTGTTGCTCTCCTCCATGACTCATGGTGCAGAATTCGATGCAGAAGAGAGAAACCTACCCATTATAATAAGGTGTTTGCAGCAACTACATTCTGTTTTCACACCAGGAAATTCCTGGTAACACTTCCGAGGTCTTCTGGGATTCCTAGTGGTACAAGACTGTTCTGCACCACTTCTTAATTCTGTGCTGTATTTACATAGGATGATTTATCCCTGGGGTGTCAAATTCACCCTGTACCCATGCTGGATCCAATCTACAAGGCTCCTCATGGGCTGGATTCGGATTTGGTGGTGGTAGGGCCAGCAGCACAGCTGTTGCTTGCCACCTACCTCTGAAACCATCCCAAACGGAGCCCCATAGCCCCAAATTCTGTGGCAGGCCTTGTCCCCTGCTTGTCCTGCCCTTGAATTCCTGAGCCCTCTAGGACATCTGTGTGCTAAACATAGCCCAAAGGCTATAGCTAGACAATAGAAACTGGAAGTTTTAGAAAAATGTTTTATCCTAGGTTTTTCTTGTAGTGATTGGTAATGAAGGGAATGGCAGCCTGAATACCTGCTTTGAGAGTTCCACAGATGTTGATGCAGGTACTTCATTCCAGACTGTTTGTACTTTTCACTTCTGATATGTTTTCAGTGGTACAGAGATTAGTACTAGGTTAATTTACATCATTGTTGCCATGATATATATAATTTTTTTCACAGTTATTTGTGTGAAAAGTTTATCTCTTGCAGTTTTGTCCCTTTTCCAGGCTTGAGACCTTCTGTCCTATCATGGAAGTGTGTGTGTGTGTATATGTGTATATATATATGTATATATAATGAAGATTACAGAAATTAATTGACAGAATTAGGTGCTGATCTTGCAAACCCCACTTTTGAGTAGCTTCATATATGTGTATGATGGTCACATTTTGGATGATTGACTCAATACTATAATAAAATGATCTCTTCTGTGCTCTTGTAAGCCAGGATTTTTTCAGTAATTCAGATTTTTAAAACAATCTCTGTAGGTTTTGGAACACCATATTTTCTAACATACCACACAACTCCAAATGAAATATACACCCTGTTTTTGAAAGGCAGAATAAAGGAGAAAAAAGATCTTCCCTTGGAATTACTGGTAAGTAGCAGTAAGTAATTAAGTAGCAGCAGCTGAAGATCATAGCCTGCTCATTGGTAGAGCACATGTTTACTTTTACCTGGCAGAGGCCTGGGCAGCTGGAAATGATATCACTGTATTTCCTCACTTACAGCTCACACCCCAGTTTTCAGCAGCTGATTTTTGGAAAAATGGGGCATCTACACATGTGCTGGGTGTTCCGGCGGTCTCAGTGTCACGTGTATTGAGCATCCCTATGCTTCAAAATGGCGTTGGGGGTGCTTTAACTAAACCTCATCAAGCAAGCTTTAGTTAAAGTTTCCTCCGCTGCCATTTTGAAGCATGGGATGCTGAATACATGATACGCTGCAAACGCTTTCATTAGAGCAGCTCTTAAGAGCTGCTCTAATTAAAGTGCCCTCCCCACCCCCCACGCCCCCCCAGAGCATGTGTAAAGGCACAGAAGGTGTGTGTTGTAAGCAAGAAAATATGGTATAAGGCTATTGGAAGTAATAACGTACTGGAATAATAGCTTACATTGGTAAGGAATCTTCTCAGTCTCAAACTGCTTCATCAAGACTTTTCTGAATCAAAGGGAAAAGTATTTTTTAAACATAGATGGGGATTAAAATCTACTCTTTTTCCTTTTTCCCTTTGTAGTTTTTGTGAATTTATGGAAGGACACATGCACACATTTCTTGCTACATTTTTTGGTTTATTTAGTGCAGATCTGATCACAGACAAAATATCTGTCTTAGAGACTAGGAAATACCATAGGACAAAAGTTCTTACTTAAGAAATAAGTCATATTTAGTAATTCAAAAAGAACATGTATCTTATTTCTAACTTGTACTTTGCCTGTTCTTCTTTCTTCTCACTGAGATTTGTGACTTCCTAAGATAATTAAAATGCTGTTTAATTCACTTTTAATGATATGATCCACCATTGCTGTCCACTAGTACTGCTTTGATTTTTCACTAGTATAAAATAATATTCTATACCCCTTTCCCCAAGGGGTCTATCTTGTTATAAGGGAAAGCTAAATTTCCTTTCCTTGATCATGAGATTTCATTATAATTCTTGCCCATGGCATGTTGTGGAATATAACTGTGGAACATTAACATAAATAGTAATACAGAAAGAAAGAACTACAGTGCATGGTTAAATTAAAACCCTGCGCTTCATTCTTTTTTACCTAAAAGGTCTCTCATTGTTGACCTTCTGGAAGATTAAGAAAACTGCATCTGCAATAATGCATAGATTTCCTTCCTTCTTCCTAGCAGCATTATTTCTGTCTTCTTTGAATTCACCTAAAGCTAGTTACTTTTCATCTGGCTACATTGTTTTCCAGGACCTGGATATCTTACTCTTTTCTACACTGGGAAAGATCTATGTATCATTAGTGCATTGCTAACACTGAAGTCAACACATCTCACTGTCTCTGAAGTTTATATAAATGTTGGAGAGAGAAAAATAACAGTGATCCTCATAGGGTATCACACTTGAAGAAGCTGAAGACCCTTGAGGAAGGACTGTGTATGATCACCATGACACTGATGATGCATCTTATAGGAATTAATGGGTGGTATTCCATCAATTCCTGACGTTCCTTTTGTGTAGCAATGGTATCATGACATGATTTTTGTATACATATCTGACACCTGCCTAATATCTCCAGTAGGACTAAACAGAAATTATTTCTCAGTGGATGTGTCTACATGTGCAATTAATGTGCCTTAAGGTTACTGAGCACTAACTTTAAGGCACGTTAACATGTGGCCAGGAATGCATCTACACATGTTCCCACTGGGAGCAAATTTGCTCCTGACGAGCAGTTCAGTGCCTCCCTGCAAAAGCTAGGGAAGCTCCGAGTTCCTCCCTGGCTTGCGCTCCCAAGTGGGGGGAGGGGGTGGCAGGAGAGCTGTTCCACTTCAGGGGCCACTCCCTGCCAGCCCCATACAGATTGGGGCTCTCCCAGCTTGGCAGGAGGCAGGCGGAAACTGTCCCACTTGTGTCCAGTCAGCTGTCTACACATGCACTACCACACAGTAGCTAATGCAGAGTCAATCTAGTACTGTATTTCTTGGCACTAGATTAGTCTACTGTGCAGTAACGTGCCTCATGTAGATGCACCCAGTCGGAAGGTGAAACATCACATATGGAATTTTCAAAAAAGTTCATTGCTGGCCTGACTGCTTCCATTGAAGTTCATAATAACATCAGTGGGAGTGAGGATTAGACCAGGAGTGAGTACTTTTGGAAAATCCTATCCAGCTGCATTATATTTGATATTTTTTAAATAAAGAAAAGCTCCCAGTGTTGATCTCAATCAAAGTTTTGCCTTAAGCCCCTTCTTGTTTACACTGTATGGGTGCATCCAGATGAGCCTGCACGTGCCTCTTGCCGTGTCTCAAAGCAGGTTGAGATGCTGCAAAAGGCACACTGAAAACAAAAAAACAATCCCATGATGCATATCTGCAGCAAGGGCTCTACATTTGATACCCGGATATCCAGGTACAAAAAACCAAACAAACAAAAAAAACAAAACCAGAAAAAAAGCGGGGCAGGGCATGGTCCAGGACTGTGCCCTGAGGCAACCAGGGGCTTGGATCCTCCACACAGATGTGGTAGCTGGCCAGAGTGTCTCTATGCCTCCTTTTCCTTGTCCCGATGCTTTAGCATGCTGCCTCCCTATGCAGGCCAAACAGCGATGCAGGCTGCAGTGACTTGGATCCAGAGTCTGTTCTAGGTAAGTAGGGGATAAGGAGACTGGAAGAGGGGGGTGGGAGGGCTGTCAGGATGTGGGGGACCATAGGGGGAGCAGCACAGGAGGGGTGGGTTGACTGCCCACCCCCAGCAGAGCCCACAGGCCCCTCCCAGCAGGGCCTCAACACCCCCTGAATGGCCCATAGCTCACTAGTAGCAGCAGTGGCCATCAGGGCCCTTGGGGCCTTGTGGCACAGCCCCCCATGCAGCATGGGGCAGTGCAGCTTGGCCCTGGCTGCCTGGCACCCAGCACTGCCTCTGCCACATTGCCTGGTCCTGGCTTGGTGCAGCGCCGTGTGCCTCTGGGTTGCTCGGGCTGTCATCTGGGGCTGCGTGCCACTCACGGGGACTGTGTGTCACACTGGGCCAGGTCCTGTGTGTATGGGTCCTGCGTGCTGTTGGGCCAGGCTGGTTGCATGCATGCAGGATTCAGCCCAGCATGACAGGCAGTCCCCGTGAGCAGCACAGGGCCCCAGGTGACAGCCTGAATGGCCCAGAGCTGCCCAAAGGTGCATGGCACTGCACTAAGCCAGGCAGGGCCAGGCCTGCATGATGTGGCAAAGGCAGCACCGGGTGCCAGGCAGCCAGGGTCGAGCCGTGCTGCCTTGCTCTGTGTGTGTTGGGGCGGGAAGGCTGTGACACGAGGCTCCAAGTGCCCTGGTGGCTGCTGCTGCCACCGTTGAGCTGTGAGCTGTGTGGGGGGGCATATAGGCC
>NW_017729024.1:80799980-80800419 GCF_001723915.1 Gavialis gangeticus
GCCAGGCTGGTTGCATGCATGCAGGATTCAGCCCAGCATGACAGGCAGTCCCCGTGAGCAGCACAGGGCCCCAGGTGACAGCCTGAATGGCCCAGAGCTGCCCAAAGGTGCATGGCACTGCACTAAGCCAGGCAGGGCCAGGCCTGCATGATGTGGCAAAGGCAGCACCGGGTGCCAGGCAGCCAGGGTCGAGCCGTGCTGCCTTGCTCTGTGTGTGTTGGGGCGGGAAGGCTGTGACACGAGGCTCCAAGTGCCCTGGTGGCTGCTGCTGCCACCGTTGAGCTGTGAGCTGTGTGGGGGGGCATATAGGCCCTGTTGTGGGGGGCAGTCCATGTGCTGTGTGGGGAGTTGTGCCCTGTGGGGGGCCAGAGGATCCACCCCTCCTGAGCAGCCTCCCCACACAATCCCTCCCACATCCACAGTCCCTCCACATTTCTCC
>NW_017729024.1:80801243-80803853 GCF_001723915.1 Gavialis gangeticus
CTCTCTCTCGCTCATATATATATATATATATATATATATATATATAGTGGTCTTTGGTTTTAATTGTGGAATAACATGGATTTGGGGTTATTTTAAGGAGTGAATTTGGGATTTTTTTATCAGAGATTTTGCAGTTTTTAAATAGGGAACATCAGGATTGCTGCTAGTGAGGCAGGTGGCAGGACCCAGGCAGAGGAGCTTGCTCAGGGCTAGCATGCGGGACCCAGCTAGAGGTGGCTGACCTCTGGCCACTTGGGGCCAGGAGGATATGCTTTGACAGTTCAAAGCAAGCCACCACACTGATAACATCTTCTGGGCAATAAAGTGCTCCTGAGCAATTAATAGTAATTAAATGACAATTTATTAGTTACAATAGTTGCCCAGATTTATTACTTACTCTTTTACTTCACTGGTAAATCACTAGATAGTTTTTTTCTTCAAGCCTTTTGTAAATAGGACAGTAATACAAAATAATTAATTATCTAGTATTATTCTTTTAATACAGATGTGGCCAACCTGTACTGTGTGTACCACAAGTGGCACAGACAGCCACTATGTGTGGCATGCCACAGATCAGGGAAGGGATCAAGGAACACAGCGACAGGGTCTTTAAATACATACTATGAAGACTTGGGGAAAACAAGATATGTGGGTTAATTTGTGTGTTAGGTATTTGTGTCCCAACTGTTCATTGTGTTCATGATGCTGAGATACTGGTGTTCAGGGAATCTAACTTTTCCTAATGTTATTTCATTACTATTTGTTGCGCTACCCACAGTTTGATACAGGTCTGCCCAGATAATATTTTGGATCATTTTCAGTAATGTTTTGTGCAGACTCATGAATGAGTTATAGTTCTACATGCCTTTTTACATCTTTTCCTGAATTGTAAGAGGTACTTCAGTCCAAAGATGAATTTGACTATGTCCTTTTGGTCTGTGGATAGTGGGGAAAAATCATTTAGGTATAGCAGTGAAAGGGATCTCTTCTCTCCTTCCTTAGATGCATACCCGAGCCAACTAAATTCTTGCTGGGCCTACTAATAAGGTTTATATTTTTCCTCAGGTTCTTAAGGGCTGTGGTTACAACCAGGGGGCTGTTTTAGCAAATGGGCATACTCTGGATTTTACTTTAGGAAGGTCAGTGATATTATTACTTTCCAAATTGCTTAGTTGTATATATTATAAACTTGCATCTAGCAGCGTCAGGTGGTTATAACCTCCCCTATTGTTCCTGCAGTCTTCAACCTGAAGTAGTTTCAAAGGTAACAATTCCTTTAACTCCTGGTTGTTTCAAGAAGATTTTGGGGTTTTTTTTGTTTGGTTGGTTTTTTTTGGCGGGGGGTACAGCTGGATTATCTAGCTAGATTATCTCCATCTCTCTTTAAGTACCTTCTGCATTTCTTTCTCTCTTCCCCCTTCCTTTTTGTTTCTCTTTCCCTGCCTTTACTTACTCCTTCTGTCCCTTTTACTCTCTATTTTGTCATGGTTTTTTTTCCTTTCTCTCTGTGGCTGCCCCTTGCCCAACAGGAATTCTGGTGTGGATGCCTTCATTACTGCCCACATCCACTCAATGCACAGTCTGAACCCATATTTGGCATTGTCTCACTGCTCATTTCTCAGCAGAAGCCCTGATCCTACACTACTGCATCCAGCCCCTTTGTCCAACTTTGTAAATGTTACAAATGTTACTAGGAAGCCAGTTTTGGAGGTAGAAGAGTTTACCAGATACCGTATATTACAAGCACCATAAATACAGTTTTGCACACATTGTAGGAAGGAGGAAAATTGTCCAAGAATGTCTCAGAGAAACAGGAGCATTTCTATGCACTGCCAAGGAACTCCATACGGTGAAAGTATTTTGAATGGAAAAAACTACTGAGACATTCACTTCCTATTTTCCCTGAGGGGCAGTTCTTTTAAGCTCTCTTTGTCTTCTCTGTTCTCGACTAGCCATTTGCTACCTGAGACTATCCTCATCTTCATTTTCATCTGCCTCTACAGGCCAGTATTTTGGAAGTACCTTTCTGGAACTCTCTGTACCCTGACCCAGCACTGAAAGCCTTTTATGTTGAGTAACTATTTCTAAGTATAGCATGGCATTAAGCCTACTGCATAGGGGTCAGTTGATCAGGATGGTACAGACTTAAGAAAGAAATGTAATATAACTGACCTATACTTGTCACTTAACACTGTAGAGTTTGGCGGCTGCACAGAATTCTCACCAGGCAGTTGAGCATAATTCTTCAATTGAATATCATGATCCGTGTAAAATATTCTGCATAATGCCTCTGAGTGTCGTGAACAAATTTCCTTATATGTATTTCAAATGAGTAGTTTAACAGTACGGCCCTGCTTTCATATGGGGGAATGCATACAAATATTCAATCCAGTCTTTATATTTGATTCACCATAATAAACATAGTGGGAGCTTTGTAGCCAAGCAGTAAGCTCTATTGGGTGGAATGCTTTGTGTTACCCGTTCAAACTAGCCATGAGGTATTGTTATACGCTTTGGAAAGAACCTGTATCTGGTCTTCAGACAGAGAATGGTGCCTCAGTGTGTAATGCACAAAGAGTTAGGAGTGTTCCTGTTGTCAGGGTTGGTTTT
>NW_017729024.1:80808853-80810932 GCF_001723915.1 Gavialis gangeticus
CATGACTATCTTCAAGAGCTTCGCATCCACTGAGCTGTGGAAGGTCAATTCCCCAGTTGATGGGCAGCACTGTGGCATGGCAAAGAGATCGTCACGCTACAAGGAAATTGCTATAAGGTACAGATACAAAAGTGTTTTCTTACAAGAAATTGTAACGACTTAGAAAAGAGTACATGACAGCTTTAATGTTGTATAGAAAGTTAAATAAATCATGCATGATTGTGGTTTTATTATTGTAAACCTTGTTCTGATTTGAGCAGTGATGTACTGAGTAAGTATAAATTAAGGGGAAGAAAAATAGAGGCTTAGCAAACTACGTAATAACTTATAGTGTTCTACTTGTACGCAAGCAGCTTCTAACAAGGGCAGTATGACAGGAACAGTAAAATCTAGGACCAAATCATAATCCTGTTGCCATTATCTAAGGCCTAAACTTAGCCTCTGAATCCTCCCTCTCTAGCCCACCCATAAACAGACGTTGTTGCCAGCAGACATAAGGCAGAGCAGCATTCTTGGGTTGAACTGGAAAAGCAATCATTTCCTGGCAGAGAACACACTTGGTCAAGTTATAAAGTGGTTTCACTTGAACAGAGCCCATGCTATCAACTTTTATTAGGGCACTGTTTATCTTGGGCCTTGTGGGAGTCGAGAGAAGTTGTTCAAATGGAACTTTTAGGTAAAACTTTGTGCTGCATCTAATGGGTCATGCCTTTATGAAATTCAGGATTGAGAAAAAGTGTTTTATTCTGAAATCACTTAACTTTCCAGTTTTAGAGATCACCCTTTGTGAAAATGACTAATATTCAAAATGTAAACCAAACTAAGCTTTTTATTGTTTTTTTTTTTATTCCCAGAAGGTTTTACTGTTTTGATAGATGGAACTGTTGAGGTTACATGATGCCTGAATGTTGACTATAACACAGGTCTTGACAGTACTAATTTTGCCTTGTTTTAAAAATTAAAAGAAAAATGCAGTTATATATATATTATAGTCTAGAGTAGTACAACAAAGATACAATTCAGGTGGTCTAGAGAGTGTTTATTTTAATAAAATAATGCTAGTAATTATCATCTTTTGTTCCCTGTGAGACTAGCAGCCATCCATAGCAAATTCTGTTTGTATTCAGATGACTGTTTTGCTACCATGAAGGCTGCAGAGTTTTCTTCTGAGCTGCAGGTAGCTATATCTGCAAGTAAATACTTAGGTGAAAAATAAGGAAATGTGATAAAAATGCCTTTCAGTTGTACTTTTTATTTGTAAATCTGTAAATACAAAGATATACTCATAGCAGATAATTTAGGAAGGGAGAAATTTTGCTGGGAAAATAACTTTTTGTAAAGCCTGATTTTTAACTAATAATAAACTTATTTAAAATGCACATCATATTGTTTTTCATGAAATGTCATTACTTTCTGAGGGAGGAAAACAGTCTTATCCCCTGGTATTTAAACACATTATATAACAGAATATGTATAGTAAATTATTTTTTATCTTCTCTCAAACAGAAATATTGCATCATTTTAAATCTGAAACAGGAAGAGATTTGAGTTGTAGAATCATTCTGCTTTTTCCAAATAATTAAAAAAATTAATTTAACTTCAGAGTATAAAAGATGTTGAAGAAACAAACAGACTTGCTAAATGATGTGAGATACTGACAGATTATCTACCAAAAAGTACTCATTTCAGCCAGCCGTTGGAACCTATTCAGGTATTGAGCTGGAATGTTCTAGCTCTGCTTTGAGCAAGCTGGCACTAGGAACCACCCACTTCCACACCACTGCCAGTTCTCCTGCCCAGCCATGGCATGGGTAATTCCCCCACTACTGAATACTGCACCATCCCCCTACCACCAAATTCCCCTGCCACAGAAGCCAAATCTGGCTTTGGGGGCCAGATCTGGTCCCTGGTCTATAGGTTGTGACCATTGATTTAGACTGAGTTTTTACAAAACCTCTGTCACCTCCATAATGCTGGTGTAAAGTCTAAGCATATACCCAATATGTGAATGCATGCACACACACACACACACACACACACACACACACACACACACACACACACACACACACACACACA
>NW_017729024.1:80810968-80822610 GCF_001723915.1 Gavialis gangeticus
CACACACACACACACACACACACACACACACACACACACACACACACACACACACACACACACACACAGAATCAATATTTAATGCCACAATAAAACTATTGTAAATCCTTTTAAATAACACAATCTTGGTGAAGGAATTGTTTTGCTATTTTCCCTTTGAAAGCAAGTTATTTTCATGACAAACAAAATATCACATACAAAACCAATTTGATATGTAAGTTGGAGAAGGCAGAAAGCAACTGTCTCCACATAGAATCATGGAGTTGGAAGGGACCTCAGAAGGTCATCTAGTATGTCAGAAGCAGCAACGATCCCTCATGGTTGAGGATGGTCACTCCCATGGATCAAGTAAAGAGTTGTAGATGCGTCCGTTGATGACCAAGAAGGCCGATCCTAGAGTCACAAACTCTCTGGCAAATGCTACAGGTGGTGGTTAAAGGGAGGGTCGAACCAGGGATTTCTTGGTCTTGTTTCCTATCCTTTCATTTCTGTCAATTTCTCCCTCCAAGGTGAGACAGTTTTCTACAAAGAAGATGTATGTTCTCTCTCACAAGGCATTGCCATGTAGCCCTGTCCCAGGCTAGTTTTTTCCCCAATTTGTGATGTAAATGATATATTTCTTAATGTTTACCTTGAGCGGGTCCTTGAAGTGTTTCCTCTTGGCCCTGCATTTTCTTTGTCTTTGGCTGAGTTGGAAATGTAGCAGTTGTTTTGGTAAATGTACATCAGGCATGCATACACGATGCCCTGTCCACCACTGCTGATGTTGAGTAGTCCATGCAGCTATACTGGTGGTGTTAGCGTCAGTGAGGACCCTGGCATTTGTGCGATGATCCTCCCACATTATGCTAAGGATCTTCTGGAGGTAGTACTGGTGAATGGCACTCCAGGCTTTTTAGGTGGTCCCTGGAAGTCACCCAAGCTCATAGACAAGAGCTGGGATTACCACAGCCTTATATAGTAGGAGCTTTGTTCGAATCCTAATGTTGTGACTGCTGAGCACATGATGATTTAGTCTTCTAAAGGCAGAGCTAGCACATCAGTGCCTATAGTGGATCTCCTCATCGAAGTTGGCCTTCTTTGAGAGATGACTGCTGAAGTGTGCAAAGTGTTCAACATTCTCCAGCTCATGTCCATCAATGCGGATCTTTGCTTGGGGGGGTTTATTGGTCTGAAGCAGGCTGCTGAAGCACTTTTGTTTTTCCAATGTTGAGGGTCAATCCCAGGCACTGGTATGTTTGAGAGAAGCAGTTAAGGGGCATTTCTAGGTCCTCTTCTGTATGTGCAACAACAGCACGGTCATTGGCATACTGAAGTTCCAGTGCCCTGCTGATGGCAGTATTGTCCCTAACTTAAAGCATCCCAATCAAGTCTTGGTCTAATCTGCTCTCAAAAACATGTCTTGATGAAGATTTAAAATGCTAGATTTTCAGCTGATTTGAGAGTTAGTCCTACTCTAGGATGGGGATGAAAAAGAATCTACTTCCTGCACAAGACACCCTCCTGTTGCAAGAGAGAGAACTTTTCTGTTGGTCTAAAAGAGTGGTTCTCAATCTTTTTGTATTCAAGGCACCCCCTCCTTGGACTTGAGGCAAGATTCATAAATTTTGTGACTTGAGTGACACCCGGTTTCAAAAACTAATTTAAATATTACAGTGCTTACCTCTTTCCGGGGCAGGCAGGCAGTTGGGGCTGGGGACCAGGCAGGAACAAGCGTGAGCCTGGATTTACCTGCTTATCTCCTCACACCTTGGATATCTCCTTCGACTTTGAGGCAGCATCCCAGGTTGAGAATTGCTGGTCTAAAAGGTCAGGAATAAGTTTTGCAAAGTCCCATGTTTGGAAGTTCAGAAGGGAAAGGGGCATTACATCTACACAAACGTCAACTGCTTTTTTTCCCCCTGAAGAGAGATATTTTGAAAATAAATAAATACTTATTCATAATGTCTAATATGGACCACAAAGAGTTATGTACTGCTTGGCTGACTGAAGGGAAAGGTAAGTTAAATATAAAGAATAAGTTGGGTATTATTTTAGGACAACTTTTGCATTAGGGTCAGCAGAGGAATGTGCTCCAAAGTGTTCTTTAAATTAAAAAAAAAACGGCCATTTGATGTAAATCACATTTGAAACTTGGAAGAGGAGCTAGCAACCATGATCCACACATTAGTTGCCTCAAGGTTAGATTATTGTAGCTTTCTCTGTCAATCAAGCCACTCCAAAAATTCTGTGTATTGTACAGTACATGATAACTGACATCTTAAAGGTGGATGGTGGAACACACTACTGGCTTCCCCTTCCCTTCTACTTCTGGTATTAATCATCAAGGTTTTATGTGGTTTTATTCTGTGCTGAGTCTAGGATTGCCTCATTACTTATGGTTTTGCTTATTAGAATATGTAAAGTACCTAGAAATGCATAAGGCAAAGCATTCTCAACACTGGGGATCTAGATGGTCATACTTGTGAGTTTTCAAAACTGTCTACTTGCATGCGGTTTGCGTAGGGATCATCCTGCCTCAGGCTCTAGAGGTCCCTTCCAGTCCTACTTCTCCATGATTTGATAGCAGGGGAAATAGGAAGGAATACAGCAGATATCAAAACCACCTTTAAGCTGCTGAACTCTACAGTAGAAAAAGTAGGGCTTAGGTCTTATTGGCTAGGCACAGACATTCAAAAAGCCTGAAGCAGAATTGATCCAAGTTGCATGGTTTTCTGTAAGTGGCGTAGTTTAGATTGGTAGTGAACAGAACACACATTTGCCCTTTGGTGGTGGTGGGCGGGGGTGCACATCTTAGACCAGGTTCTACCATTTTTAAACCACTCTGCATGTGCCAAACTTCTGTTATGGGTATAGAATAGTTTTGTGTGCTGAACTTCTGTTCGGTTATAGGTATAGATCAGTTTCTGATCACTTATACTAGGACAAGTGTAATGTCTGTACCTGGGTGTTGTGCTCATCTTTACACTGTATTGTAATGGGTGTGTGGCCATAAGTATCTAAAAAATGCAAAGCAGAAGGTGTTCTGTTACCCCTATTATACAAATTTGGAACTGATTAGTTGTAGCTCCCTTTTTAAATAGGTAGCAGTACCACTAATCGCCATCAAAGATAATTTGGCACCATACGGGCTATTTGGGCCCGCTGTGATATTTACTTTACAGTTCTGTCTCACACAACACAGTCGTGGTAGCTCAACCTCTTAACTGTTGAATTGCTGTTTTTCTTGCTCCCTCTCAGATGGCAAACTGTCCATAACAAACAAAAAGAACATGGCTGGAATGTAGGTAATCTCTTTAAGCTGCAATTGCAGGGTCAATTTGTGCTAATTGCACAAAGGCAGCTGCTGCCCTAAGGGTGACAAAAGTATGGTATCTCAACAGAAGCTACACAGAATGGGAGTTTACACATTTTCACAAGAACATTGTCAAAACACAGCCCTAGAACAAGAAACACTGAATGATAGGGATAAAGCTAATCCACCTTGTGCATCCTAGGCAATGAAGTCTTTACAATTTCTATTCAACCTGAGTTATCAACAGTATTACATCCAACCTGTACTGTTTGACTAATTCATCTGGGCAGGATAGGTCCATACCAACGTTCATCTTTTACATAATTTGGCAATCTTAAACCAAACAGAGGTATAGTTTTATTGCATAGTTTGTTTTGCACAGAATAATCACAAAACACTTTCTTGGCTTTCTTTAATATCCTTTCATCTTTAAGAGGGTGAGAGGTTGCACCCTTCCTCTCAAATATCATTCATGCCTTTATTACCATGAGAGTAAGCTATTGCAATGTGTTGTGCCTGGGATTAACCTTGAAGGTTCCTTCAGTTTACACAAAATATGGCTGTTTACCATTTAGGAAAGACAGATTGATGAAAAGGTGTTACACCTGTGCTCCCAGTTCTTTACTGGCTGCCAGTTCACTTAACATCCCTAGTTGTCTTGAATTGATAATGACCTCTGTTTGGAAGACATGCATATCTATCCCAAGGCTGAAATTTAGAGAAGCAAGAGGCAGAATGTTTCCAGAGACAGGCTCTTGAACCTGGCTGGTTTTTAGTGCAAGTTTTAAGAGTCATCTTTGTTCAGACTTGCCACTAACTGCAGACCCTAGTATCTCTTGAAATTTTCTTTACTGAATACTATCTGCTATCACAGATCCTCTGAGAGAAGCTGGGTCATCTGTAAGTGTGAAGAAAATGCTCCCTGTGTTTGAGTAGGTGGTTGGTACCATTCTGACCTATATAAAGTAAAATGAGATACCAGAGTGCTAGAAGTTCTAAAAATACTCAAAGCAGCAGTATGTGTTGTATCAGAACAGCTCTGCAGTCACTCTGTTGGTGGTGGTGAGACTTGTGCTTTGTTGTCTTTGAAGGGAAAGGGTGAGAGAAAGTTCTAAACCTTTGATCTCTGACATGTTTGAGGCATTTCCGAGTGGTCAGCTCAGTTGATGATTTAATCCAGCTCAAATTACAGAAATATCAGGATTTTGATTTTCCCCCCTCCAATGAACAATATTGTTAGGTTTACTGATACAGGAAAGGAAATAGTTCAGGCCACCTTCCTTTCTTATTATAAGAATATACAGGCAACAGAGAACAATATCAAAATAGATTCTTTAACTGCAGTCCTTGAGGTCATAGTAAATGGTTCAAGGATCATTCATACCTGGTCCTCTGCCACACCTTTTTAATTAAAAAAGTGATCACAAAGAATGAATGATAATACTTAGGAAGTTTTAAGGATTGATGACACTGGTCTTTTGGTCTAAAAAGTCTGGAGACTCCTGGTTTAGATTAATATTAATTATTATTACCAGTTTATATGTAGCAGAGCAAAACATTTTCATATGTCCTTATCAAAATGATATTTTAAACTTTGGTTCAGAAAGAAGAAATGGGCTGAAAAATACAAACAGGATAACAAAACTCAGACTGTGGCTGGCTGCTGTACAGCGCACAAGCACAGGATGAGTGTGCAAGAAGTTTCTTGTCAATTCCTCAATTTTTTTTAATCTTGTGTCTCACAACATATGGGGGTTTTGAGGATTCCTATGAATTTCCAGCTTCAAAGCTCCATTTGTAACCAAAACTGCAGCCGTCTCGTATGCTTTCAATGGAAACCACAGACATCCCTTAGGAGGATTGCTGCCATGTCACTTTTAAGCGTTGCAGGTGTAAATGAGAATGTCCCACCAGAAATGGACATCTTTTTTTGTGGGCCACATAGTTCCAATCCAACCTGGGGCTGGCATGGCAAGCACCATCCAGTCACTTAGCATCTTGGGGGCTGGGGGTGGAGGGCAGTCTGGGCCCACAGGGGGAAAGGGAGATTCACCTGACTATGAGGAGGAGGAGAGGGGAGGGTGACACAGCTGGAGGGTGGGTGAAGGGGCTGTGGCTTGACCTCAGCACAGCTTTGCAGGGTGAAAGGGAATGTAGCCTGGCCCCATGGGGGAGAAGGGAGCATGGCCCATCCTCATGGGGGGAAGGTGTGGCCCAGCCCCAACCTGGCCCTTAAAGGACCTTTAAAATGTAATGAACATTGTAAGTTGGCAGTACTGATCACTGTGTTCCTTACACTTTCATTTAGCAAGAAGTTGGAACATGGTAGTGGCAGAGGACACTTCTTCTAACACTTAATTGCAATGGAAATTTGTTTATAGCAATTTACTTAGTTTGAAAGTATGACAACATACTGAACTTGCCCACTAAACTGCACCATTTGATTCATCAACACAATAGTCCAGCTTATGGCACAAGTGTAACTGACACTTTGTCTGTAGCAATAGCTGTATATATTGCCAGATTTGAAATATAAGCTACAGCGTGCTGTAAATAAACAGTGCTCTTTATAATTCAGATCCTTCTTGAATGGAATTGAGGAAGTGAATATTTTGTTACTTCTATGTACCGCATTACTGAAAAAAATACTAAGACATTAGAGAGTGCAGAGAGAAGGAATAAAAGTGATCAGGGAGGAGAGATATGAATTTCTGAGGGAAAAGCAAGTGTTAAATATGCCTAGCTTGCCTAAAGTATGACCGTGTTGGGAAACAGATGCTTACACGAGTTTTGACAATGTAAACCACAAAGGTTGAGGGATTTACTGTGGGACAGCAAGAGGATCTAAGAATAATAATGGAATGAAATTAAGGGAATTCAGTTTTTAATTGTTATTGTCAGGCCAATGCATTTAATTGCCATAAAGTTTCTGTCACTGTCAGGTTTTGTTTCTCAAGGGAGGTGGTAGAGGACCCATTACTTGAGACTTGGAAAACAGGATTGGATAAAATATTAGAAAATATACTGTATAAAAAATCTTGTATTGGCAGGGAGATAAGTGGGTGATCTTTTGCATATTTTATCATTTCTTAGCACCCATTAATCACAGATGGCAAATATTGTTAGAAATGAACTTTGGCAAGTATTGATCAGAACTGAACTTTGGATCTGGAATTCAAAATGAATGGTTGTTGTACAGGGATGGATCTAGGATTCTGAAAAGGAGGGTGCAGGTGGTAGGGCATATCATTACATAATACAGCACATACTTTTACCCAAATAAAAAGAAACTAGAAGCTGTAAGAATAGCTTAGGGGCTATATTTTTTCAGTTTGTGAGCCCAGCAAAAAGTATAACAGAGTCTGGGGATCTGACTGCCAACTCCAGGCACTTGGTGCCTGGTAAATAGCTGTTACCCACCAACCTGGCCACAGACAGAATTTGTACCTGCACCTCCCACACATGCGTCCTCCAGGCAGTCCACCAAAGTGTTCCAGAAGTGCCCTCACTGCCTTTTATGCATTGTCCCTGCCCACCCCCCACCCCAACCCAAATGCCACCTGGCTCTGCTCTGTCCCTTCCTATCCCGCATTCAGTCCCACCCATTGTCTAAAATCCATCAGACTCCACCATCTTCTTCCTGCCCCACTCAGTTCTACCTTACCCAATGAACCACTGCATCCTGCACAGACTTGTCCCCATCATGCCCCAGCCCTCTGACCCTTCACCACCTCTGTCACACCCCAGTGAGCTCTCTCCTGAGCACCCAGATCTTATTGGACTCCCTCTGAACCCCATGGTCCATCACTTACATTTCCCTTTGTTCCTAATCCCACTCACACGCTATTTCACAGCCTGCACATCCCAGTCCATCCTCAGCCCTCTGCCTCACAGGTTTCCTACCCCACAAAACCCTTGATATCTGTAAGCCCCCCCATCCAGCCCTCCATTGTCCCCTGGAGCTCCTTCTTAGAACCTCTCCTGAAGAGCCCCCCACTCCTTGTGGCACCTGACAATAGGGAAGGTAAAAGGAGGGTTATAACTGTTCCAACCTTCTTCACTTCTGCCTCCTTCCTCCCTACAGAAGGGTAAAGCTGGCCTCCACCGCCCTCCACCCTTAATACAGAAACATACAGTTGGGAAGACTTGTTTTGCCTGTTGTCAGCATCCCTATGTGAAGCAACCAACCCTTTTCATCCACTCATATGCAGCCTTACATTGTGGCAGCTAGCTCAGCCACACACAACGCCCACCATCCATTGCAGTGAATAACTTGGGAAAGGGTCACTCAGTAACTTACTTCTTTGCATCGCCTTTGCCACTCCCTACTGCCTCTCCCTGCACCCCCATTACCACATAGCTCAGCCTGCCCTCAGCCATTCACCTCCTTTCCCTGTTTCTGTTTTGTTATGGGTTTGAATCCCCCAGGAATGAAGCTTCCCAGTACAGGTCCTAAGTAGCAACACACCTTTTTTGGACATGCTGGGGGTGGGGACGGAAAAGAGAAACATTACCAGGAATAGATAATAAGATCATTGTAGAAGAAAGCCTAGCTTGATTTGTGGAAGATCGAGGGTAGTTAACATGTATGGAGTGAAGAGATTACAGGAATTAAGCTAATAATGAAGAGTGGTGAAGTCAAGTGACCCCCACCAGCTGTGCCTCAATATTAATGCAGCTGTTTCTGCAAAACAATATGCTTTATACTTTGAGTGGAGCAGGAACAAAAGGGAGTGCAATAGCACCCCAATTCCACTCCCAGCCCCTCCCCAACCTGCCCATTGTTATGCTCTGAATACTCATATTATTGGCTACACTTATTATTATGTCTGCTTGCTTGCTTGTGCCTTCCTACTACAAACATTCCTTAACTATAATCAACTGTAAATGAGATATTTTGCTGGATTCTAGTGAGGCCTTAGGCTTGTAAAGTCTGGAAAACCATTGACATCAGAGGTCACTGTGTTATAACAACATCAAGCTGCACCATTTGCTTATAAAAGGAAACTTTCTGTGTATTAGATTGTGGAGATCTGAAAATACTATATGTTCAATGCAGCAATTTTCAATTAATGTCCATGGTCAAGAGATTTGTAAACCAATTATTGTTTAAGAAGTGGATGAGGTAAATAAAATCAAACCTTGTACTTAACCAGCAGCATACATTCTTGTTTTTTAGTCCTCTATGTGCAGTTCAATAATGATAAATTTTAGTAAGTCAGGAGTGTAAGTTATTGACAGAATTCTACTGATGCCTTTTATTTGTGGAACTACATGTAAAGCAGTTATTACAAATCTTATTGTCTGGAATTTGTCTTTGTCTTTCTATTTTATTTTTTTGAATGATGTTTGACATGTTGCAAAACACAGCATTTGTTATCAATGCTCAAAACCTTGTCTAACTTTATCTCAGCCATGCAGTTGTTTTAGTAAAAGAGATCACCCACAAAAATCCTTACCTCTTGTGTAATAGGGACTAACAAATTGCTGGGAAATTAGTAACCCACTCATAACAGACGCAGGGAGAAGATTCACCTTACTGTTGTGGCCATGTGTGTTCTATCCCCTTAACATAAACAGAGTAGACAAGCAGAAGTGGTATTTTTTCCCCTCAAGAATGCCGTGTTACGAGACAGTGATGATTTGAAGCAGTCAATGTACAACCTATATATTCCAGTTTTATTTTATGAGCCTTGTATCATATAACTATCTTTATTAGGTTCTGCCTCCTTCTCCTTCTGGGGGAGTGGTGATGGTCTGCCTCTCTATGAATACGGCAGTCACAAAAGACAGTCGATTCCTGTTTCAGTCTTCCCTGAGGAGAATGAAAGAGTAACCTAATTTAAGGTCGTCCCAGTTTTTCATAGCCTCTGTACTGGGTTTTGAAGAAGTGGGATTTCCACAGGAGCATAAAAAGGTGAGATATCACCACTAGGGCTTAAAATTCACAAACTCAGAAAGATTCAGATGGATGGCTGGTAAGAGAGAGAAGCAGAAGGACATTTTTATAGCTAGGGGGTCTCTTAAACTGCAGAATAAGCTAAGGAAGAAGAAAGCTGCTGTGAGCCAAGAGACTCCATTATCTGGCGAAGATGTTGTGCAGGATGGGGGGACTCCCTAGAGGATTTTGTTGCAAGTCCAAAGTATGTTCAAGAATGGTGAGGAAGCTGAGGCAGGAAATGGCACATTGCGCCTTATTTTGCCTAGTTCTGTTTAATTCTTGCATTATCTAAAGAGCAATTGGTGTTGGAATGCATTGGGTTTGTTGTCACTGTCATGGGCCCTTTGAAAAGGTGAACTGGAAGCCAGAGGCCCCACACAAAGAAATGTGTGTGCTTCACAAACTGAGGTATCTCTAGAAACTCAGCACTGGTCCTGAGGACGTAGGACCAGTGGGGTCCTGTTTTTGTGAAAGGCTAGCAAGGAGCCTGCAGGAAGTGTGATCGAGATCAAGGAAAGAAAACATGGTGGAACCTACTCAGACTCAGCCCCCCCCCCCCCCCCCCCCCCCCCCCCCCCCCCCCCCCCCCCCCCCCCGCAATTAGTACAAAAAAATTAAAGTGCTACAGGGGGGACATGCAAAACCTGCTGGCTGAAGAGCAGCAGAGTTGCCAAAAAGTTATGCTCTTCAGTCAGGCGGCAATAGGGGCTGCTCCACACCTTGCCTAGGGAACTGTAAACGGGCTTGCAAGTGGTCATGAAGTTTTTTTTGCCCAGCAACAATTTCATGACTTGCATTCTACCAGGTACCCATGTATGGAGCTGCATACTTCCCCATCCCAAATGCAGCTTACTGAGCAGCTGTGTAGATGTTTACATGTCTACTTTGCACTGGGAATAAGATCACAATCTGTGCAGAAGTGCCAGAAGTGACGGTTATGTGACTAAGGAAGTGCCGTTTGGGCACAAGAAATGACATAGGATTCTGCTCTTAGTGTTCATTTGTGACTGTTTCTAAATAGGTAGGGGTAATATGCAGCCTTAAGTGGCTTCATTTTAGTCTTATACATTTTAGAAGAGCATACATTCACTTAATGTTCTTATGTTTCTGTTCAGGTTTGTTCCTCTTACAGTTCCATTAGTGCTTAGATGTTAGAAATAGCTTGAGGATGCAGTGTCTGAATCTGAGTTAGGTTTCACCTAGGATTTGGGTTCAAGCCCAAATCCTGGCTGTGATTTGGGTCTGGCTTTAATTATGCTGAATTCCTGGAAACTGTTATCAGAGCATTTCATCCCCCAAAGGTGAAAATATCATGAGATCAGATTACCTTGTGAGATTGTCTGACTCAGTACTGGAAAATTACATCCCATCTGGTTTTTGGATCCAACCTAGATTGAACTCCCATTTCCTCCCAGACTCTAAAGACTTTTAGATTTCAGGTTTTGGATTTTGACCCATATGTATTAAATGTATAATTAAAGTATGTGGTTTAAATGTAATTGGTTATGATTTTTGGCTGGATACCGAACGTTAGTATCATTCAGTATTTTTTTTTCTTATGTTAACCACCAAGGCACTTATGTTAGTGTCCCAAGGGGCTGCATAATTTTATTGTCTTCCCTTTCTTGTCCTACCCTTTTGTTCCTGTGCTGTCTATTCTTTTTGTTCATTTCTAAATTTAGAGCCTGACTCTGCAACTGTTAAAATGAGTAGAACTTACTCACGTGAGTAGTCCAGATGAAGGTAGTTGATTATGAATGCCTTTGGCAGAATTAGCCCCAGTGATTTGAATTCCTTTCTGGACACTTAATCATAAGTTGTACTATGCACATAAAAATCATCTGTTTACCTTGTGACTGCATGTGTCTAAATCCAGTGCTTGGTAGCATGCATTAACATAGAAAACAGAACTCTTACCAGCAAGATATGCATTTTAAATAGTTTGTATGAATCATTGGCCAGACTAGGTTCTAGGGACACTTTCTTCCTCTCCCTATGTTTTAGGAAATATTTGGGCTGTTTGCATCTTTACAGCCTCATCTGATGATTTTGATTTTGGTGGACTTAATAATGGGACAGGGCACACCCTCAGCAGGCCTTAACTGACAGATTTCTGAGTCTGCTACATGTATGTGCAAATAGGTGGACAGAGTGCTTGAAAGCAGCACCCCTGGGAGTGCTGGGGAAATGATGCAGACATACCCTATATAGCAAACGGATGACCCAATGAAAGGGAGATGAGTTGCATAGGCATTAGATATAAAAATTATTCTTGTCCTCTGGCTGGGCAGTTTTTGCCCAGTGTACTGACTATAATCTGAAGGCACCAGTAGTACCTACTCAGCTGAGCCTTCGAAGGCTATGGTTTAAAACAGATTATGTAAAAAAAAAAAAAAAAAAAAAAAG
>NW_017729024.1:80822715-80829053 GCF_001723915.1 Gavialis gangeticus
AAAAAAAAAAAAAAAAAAAAAAGATGTTAATCTTTATATTTTTTAAAAGCTTGAGTGGCAAACAAGCCATTTAGAATAGTATTGGTTCTCTTTGTAGTTACTCATACATTTTTAAACCTGTTCAATCCTTTTTCTAGGATGTAATACAGGCTGAATCTGCACTTAATTTATTTCTAGTCTGTTGTATACAAGGGTTCTTAGGTAAGTGCTGCAGTTTAAATCTTAGTAACTGAAATTAGAATCTAAAATGTGAAAGTTGTTTATAATCTATTAGTTAAACCTTGTACGCTTTCCAATTAAGTGTCTCTTTAGGTTTTCAGTCTGACACTTTCCATGACCAGAAATTATGCACAGGATATGATTTAATGGCATGAATTAACACCAGTAGTATAGAGCTATCATTGTAGCACTTGGACTATTCAATGTATGTTCATATAACAAAACTCCCTCAAAATTAATCTATACAATGGAGTTTTGTTGATACCTGAAATAGCTGGTTACATGGAAGCAACAAAGCATAGATGTTATGTGTTCTTTTAAGGTAAGGTAACTCAGAAGATAATGAATAGCACTATTATACATCTACAATCTTTCTTGCAGGCCAAGATCTTGCTCTAGTAAGTTGATGGATGCATCCCTATTGGGCGTGTCCAGATGTGTGCAGTCATGCAATATGTGGCGTCGCAAACACATTTGCTGTGCCACATATCACACAGCCCAGTGTTCTCCATACTACAAGGACATGCTGCCAAAGCATGTGCCGTGCCAGTTGTTTTTCTATGGGTTTTTTTGACTCTTAGATATCCAGGGGCCAAAAAACCCCGCAGAAAACATAACCAGCGCAGCACATGCTCGGGCAGCGAGCACTGCTGAGAAGCAGCGCTGGGCTGCCTGGAGCTGCTCTTTACTGCCAGCAGGCTCTGCGTGGAAGAATCGCTGTGGCTGCAGCCCCAGGATCCCAGGTAAGACTGTTGGGGCCAGTACAGTGCTGGCCCAAGACTTCCCTACAACCCCTGGGGTAACTTGCCGTGTGCTAAAAGGCATGTAGCGCGGGTGTTCCCTGGCAACAAGTAGCTGCGACGCAAGGTGCACCTCTGCTAGTTGTCCCTGGGAAACCAAACATCCACACGCATCTGAATGTGCCCATTGTGTTTTAATTTTAAGAAAATGAAGTCTCCTTCCAATGTCTTCTTCTAAAGAATAGAAGAATACATTCCCTATATTGTAACCAACAGCCTTGTGTTTGGCAAATGCTTAGGAATTTTGACAGGGAACAGATAACTAAAGTCATGTTTTAATCAAACCATTACTATTACAAAATTGTATCAGGAGAGACTGTTTTACAAATTTATTACAATAGGTAAAAATGCATATGGGTGTTATAAAAATTTCTCTTTTCTGAGGCTTCTGTTGTTTGCCATCAGCTTCTAGAATTTATACAAGTCTTTTCTCTGACTCACATAATCTATAGTGTGTTCATTTTTTTACAAAGAAAAGGAGATGAATTCTTCAATTTAATTTCTTTGATGATATATATGTATGGGAGCCTACTGTTTGGCTGCAATATTATTAAACATGCTAAGGTTGGGTTTTAGTTGTGCAGCAAAAAAATCTGTCTGGAATATGGCCTTCAGTAACCTCTCTTTTTCTGCCAAAATAGCCCACTAACTAATTACAAACACATGGGAGTATTTATAAAGACCAGGGCACAGGCTCAAAAAGTGACTGATCTCCTGCTCCAGTTCAGTGTATATATGTATGACAGCTCTCTGCAGTCCTGCTCCATGTCAGATGTGCTCTGGTCCATCAGTGAGTGACAAAGTACAGCTGTTATGTAGGCACTGAGCACCCCAGAATATTTCAACAAAAAGAGAATGTGTTAAAAGTAACAGATTTTGAAAAATTAGTTACTCTATTGATACTTAAAGTATAACTGTTCCTTGCTTCCATCATCTATTTACTCTTTACCTGACTTTAGAGAGTTGAGAGCTTGAAAACCTCTAGTTTTCCACCTTCCTTCTCATTTTAGTCTGTCCTTTATCAAAAGTAAATTTTGCAGTTCAAATGCCAGCTTCTCCACAGCACAGCCCAAATATGATAGCTTCTATACCTCAGTAAGATTGGCTCTTCCCCCCCCCCATGTTGTGTTCTTCAAAAAGCTTTCATATTTAGTATAAACAGAACCTAGTCTGCCTAGAAGGAAAAATGACTGTGTTAAATTTCTGATTCTTGCTATGTAAATACCAATTTAGTTCATGTACAAGGGCCAGTTTCGTTTGATGTAAATTGACTCTCAGGTTGCAGTTCGATAATATTTGTTGTTCTTTTTATTTTTAAGAAGCTTTAATTCCTATTTGTAATAGTGATCTGATGATTCTGAGTGTTTAATCAGGCAGCTTAGTTCCAAACACTTTCTTGAAATTTTTTTTTTATTGCTTTTTTGGCTAAACTATCTGAACCGATCCCTAGAACTCGGGGTAAGCACCCAATATTTTGGTACTGACCTGAACTTTATTGAAAACATTTCTGTTCTTTTTGGGACAGAATCTGCAACAGAAATTCTGCAAGAACAGATGGTCTTCTTATATATGGCATTCTGCTTTCATGCCCACAATCATTAGAAAGTGCCAGAGGATGGATAATAGCAATGGGGTTATAAGGAAGAGAAGCAAGCTTTGATATAGAGATTAAGCTATCGGTTGTTTTAGCTAAACAGAATAAAACCAGTTGCATATCTCTCATTTTATCAAAGATCCATACTGAGAGCATGTTCCGTCAGAAGCTTGAATTGGCTAGTAGTTGGATGTTACTATTTTTTCCTGCAGCCCAGGCTTCTAACCCATTGTTTTTCATGGTGACAGAGGGTAGCCAAAAGAGAGCTAATCCACTTAGGTGCATATTTACTAATACAAAACATCAAGCAAGAAGCTTAGACTAAAAACCCACTTGAACACAAACTATCTGTACATAGAGATAGCTCTCAAAACTTACGTATTAGGTTATTCTTTTCCTTAATAGTTGGAAATTTGAACTTCTCTGATTCATTTTGTAGACCCAATTTTATAAGCACTGAAAGCCTGGAACTTCCACTGAAGTCAAATGAAGCTGTTTGTAGATCAACTGCAGATTTGTACCTTGAATTATGACTTTACATTCACCAGTGAAGTAAGCAGCTCACCACAGTTATTGAAAGTTAATATTCAAAGTTTAGAAGAGTTAAATTTTTACACTTGTTCACAGTGTACCTCATCTGTGAATCTACTGTACTGATTAAATTCTTTGAGACTTCTAAGATGCAAATTATTTTGCCAAAGTGTTGTCATAAACTATTTTCTGTCGTTGGAGAACCTTGTGTTCTCTTACGTATTGGCTGCAAGGTTGATGTTGATTAAATTATTTTGTTTCCTTTGATCACCAGACTTCATTTTGAAACTGTACTTAATTTTTCTTGTGTACAGGAGCAAATATTTTTCCTAATACTTTAGATGTGTTTTGAGTGGAAGATAGGTTTGCTAATTTAGAATATTTCTAAAGTAGCTTGGATATGTTAAGTTCTAGTTACAGATGAGCTGACATGCTCTACTATTATATGAGTAAATGGAACATACTGTACTGTTATAGTTACTTGTCCTGAAATGGTTGTATGTATATACATTTTATAGCTTCAGGCTTTTTAAAGGCATCTAATAATTTAAATGTACTGTATTGTAAATATTTAAATCCTTTGCTTACATATCTCACTTGAAGTTTAATATAAAGCCCATTGAAGTCATTGGAAAGATTCCCCTGACAGACTTTGGATCAGATACTGGTTTGCATACACAAGTATGTTGGAATTTATCTTGACTTAGCAGATATACAAGGTTCTTATTATGGTGCTAGGCAGTGGTTCAGCTTGGTTCAGTCTCAGTTTATTTGCAATGTGATAAAACTTCTTTTTGTTATGCCTTATGCTGTTGGGTACATAAACACAATGATATTAAACAAATTGGGCATACAGTATAGACAGAGCAATAAATAATAGTCAGATGATGGCCATGGAAAAAGAGAAAAAAAAAACCTGAATTATTTAACAGGAGTGTGGTGCACAATTTGTATATTTTCCAGTACACTGCAAACTTGCTACCAAAAAAAGAAATGTATAGCTTACATCTTAGCAAATGGAAAAAAGTAAAACTGGGATAATTCCTGAGCACTGACGCTATAAAAATAAAATAATTAATCTTGCTGAAAAAAGCTTGAATTCTTGTTGCATCTTGTTTGATAGACTCCTGTTCAAACTGTTAAAGACTTATTTATATTAGACCTATGAAATAGTATAACAATCTGACTTTCTTGTCCTCTGCAAACTTACATTGAGTCATCATTCTCACTTAAGTTTTGTGCTGATATTATAGTAATGCTAGTCTAACCTGTACCATTTTGGACTGGTTAAAGTAGACTTTGTGGCAACTTTTACTGAAAAATTTATTTTAAGAATCTCGAAAAATGAATATAGATACATGCGAACTCTTGAAAATGAAAAGTTATCATTTTCAGATGAGCTTGTCATACCTGAGCTGCAATCCCAAATTACCAAACCTATTTGGAAATGGATACTCATCATTTTTTGTAAAATATCTGCTATGCCTTATCTGTCACATGCTAATTGGAAAAAACATCCCAAGATGTTCTGATATGTTTGAAGTTTTAGAGCTCACTAAAAGTGGAATATTCTATGTTGGAGACCAAGGCCAGGTACAGAAGTTATATTTATTGTGCAGTAAGCTCTCAGAAAGTGCTGTGCATCTATAACCGAAGAGATGTTCACCATACGTAGAGTGCTTTAAAAATGGTGGATCTTGGTCTAAGATAAATCTAGATGGATGTAGCATCACACTAAAGCACTTTAGGTTAGAACACTGTTTTGAACGTCTGCACCAGATCCCCTTGTGATTCAAGTTAAGTTGCAGTTCCCTGGCATCCCAGGGTGGCACCCCTCCCTGGGTGGCCTGCTAGCCTGAGCTGGTGCTCATCTACTCCAGGTAGACACTGGCCCAGCCCCACCCATGGGCTGTCACAGAGGAGACAGAAAAGGCTTTGTCTCCTCCCTGCGCAGCTGGATGCAGGTGCAGGGGGAAGGTGGCTGGACAGACCCCTGTCTTACGTGGACACTTTACCTTGCTGGATCAGGTGAGTGGGTCTGGCTGGGCTGGGGTCATACAGCAGGGGGGTTTGCCCCTTCCCTTCCCACCCCATGCCCGAGTCTCCTGACAGCTCAGCTTGGAGCTGCCCAGCTTTTCATTGCACCAGGTACTGAGGGTACGAGGCATGGGGAAAGAAAGCCTTCCTGTTGTGCAGGCCTGCCCCCCCCCAACCTTAGCCAGCATAGCTGGGGGACCCATGCAGCAAGGGGCTTTGTCCCCTTGCAACTGCTATCACTGCCAAGGGGGGGGAGGGGGGACAGGGCTGGGGAGAGGGGCTGTGCTGCCCCATGAGGGGAGGCTGGCTGCTAGGCTGGGCTTGGCATTCTCCAGCAGCCTCCTGTGAAGAGTGCAGGAGCACCACCAGCCTGCTGGCCTTGGCTAGTGCAGGCAGGCTCTGAGCCCTCCCCTCCCCCCACCCCCAACTGAAGGGCAAATGCCTGTTCTGTTTGCTCCCAACCTAACCTAAAGCACTTTAAGTGCGATACGTAGAGCATTCACACCTCTGGCTTTTTAAAAGTCTGGACTTAGCCCAAGATGCCCATGTTATTTAAAACATTAAAAAGACTGTTAAAGAAGTTTTTAAATTCTTTAATAGACTCTATAGACCAGGGGTAGCAATTGTTTTGGCTGGAGGGCCACTTAATGAGTTTTGGTGAACTGTCAAGGGCCGCAAGGGTAGCCCCACTCCTTGACAGATGCCCCGTCCCCTGGCTGCCATCTTGGGACTGGAAGTCTTGCCCGAACCCCTGACATTTGCCACTGGAAATCCCTCCCCTTGCCCCCAAAAGTACTCCTTGTGGGAAGGGGTTTGCCATCTTGAAACCAGAAAAAGAAATAAAGTATATACTAAATATCCAACATCTACAGTAACATATTATAATTTTATTTTTTAAAGTTTTGGTCCTGATTTGTTTTTGTTTGCATCATGTATATAGAGGTGATTGCATAAAAGCTCAAAATGAAGTTTTACTCTTGTATATATTGTGGATGGTGTGGGATGGTATGGGATTTGTGGGGGCTGTGGGTACATGTGTGGGGTTTGTCAGGGGTATGGGTGGGTGAGTATGGGGTTTCTGGGGGGAGCTGCAGGTGGGTGGGTATGTATGTGGGGTGTGGGAGAGGGTGTGGGTGTGTATGTGTAGGATATGAGGG
>NW_017729024.1:80834053-80853122 GCF_001723915.1 Gavialis gangeticus
GGTTGCGAGTGGTGGTTGTGGGGTGTGTGCAGGAGGAGAGTATCTGGGGGTGTGTGGGTGTGGGGTTTGCATGGGTGGTATGGATGCATTATGTATGGTGGGGAGGTGTGGGTGACCCCCCTACAAACACGCCCCCCTCACAGACGCATGCCCATTGCACACAGCTCCTGCTGCCAGCAGCAGCAGCAGCAGGCCCTTGGGGTGCTCACAGCCTGTGGCAGGCAGAGCCCCCCGGAGCATGCAGTCCCAGTGAGCCCCAAGATTGTACGTGGCCATGTCACCAGCTTCATCATGTGGGGCTCATATGCAGCTCCTGGGTTCTCTGCTTGAGCCCTGTGCTGCTGGCATGATGAATTCAGCAGTGCAGGTCATAGGGCTTGGCCAAGGCAGCAGGGAGAAGGGCAGAGCTGGCCTGGCTCCATAGTGTGCAGTTCCCCACCATTCTCCATGACCTGCATATAGCAGTGAAAAGAGCCAGACCTCTGGCGCCATCATACAAGGCTCCTTACAGAGGCATGTGGCTTGGGTGGAGAACCTGGAACATGTGAGCCCCACAAGATGGAGCCAGGTGGACCCTGCACCCCACAAGCCAGGGCTTTGTGATCCTGATGTCTCGCCCTGTGTCACCACCGGCTATGGGACACCTATACATGCCCTGTGCTCCCACCCAGCTACAGCTTCACTTATGCCCACCACCGCCACCACTCCCCTCTCCCACCCCCGCCCGTCCACTGTTGCAACCACTTCCCTTGCTCCACCTGCTGCTGCTGCTGCTACTGCCCTTCCCCTGCTGCTTCTGTACCTTCCCGCCTGCTGCTGCCCCTTCTCTATCTGTGGGTCTGGGATCAGGGCTATCCCGCAGGTGAGGATGGGAGTGCAGCATGTGCTGCCCCCATGGGAGTGAGCAGGGTTCAGCCCCATGCAAGCACAGCAAGGAGCGAGGCTGGATGCAGTGAACTGGTAGGCACTAACCTGCGGGTCAGATGAAATCATCTGCTGGGCCATATTTTGCCCACCCCTGCTATAGACACATCACTTACCTGCGTAGTCAGGTATTTGGAACATATCTGAATATCATGCTTACCTTTTTACTCTTCGGTTAGCAAAGAACATTCTTTTATTTCTTCTTTTAAGTGCAAGTGTGTTTCAGAAAGTAACAACGATTTCAAAACAAAATAATGTTGTGTGTAATGATCATTTACTGGACCACAGCACTTTCCTACATTGTTTATAAACAATAGGTGCATTTGCTACCATCAGTGTTCCCCTGCTGCTGTGTAGTTTCCAGCTCACTGCACATAAAATGGTTTTATATCTAAGGAGCCATTACTTTATGAAACACCCACGTATGTTCTTTTCTGAAGATACTTTATGAAATCTGCTGGCCAGGTTCCTCAGTGGGAAATAACTACATTGTCAATATTGTCTTGAGGTAATTATAACAAAGATAGTGCTAATCCAGGGGGAAGTTAGCTATTACTGTTCTGGTATGAAGTGAAAGAAACATATTTGGACCTCAAGGATCTGTCACTTCACAATTAACTAATTAATTATTATGTGACCCAGATCAGAATAATTAGGGGGGTTTAATTGTAAAGCGTGAAACTTTTATAAATTCTATTGACATTCTTGGAAAAAAGTCAAATTAAGTGTGGCTGAGAAAATTATGATTCTTTAAAAAGATGCCACAAACTGAATTGATTTAGTTTGGCAAAAGCGACAAAAAAAAAAGTGGTTTTAAAAAAGCAAAGACTGAAGTGATCACAGTTTTTGGCCCTAGAGAAAAGTAAATGCTTTAAAAAGTTGCACAATGCACCAAGTTTATTTTCTGACTTCCTCTAATTTAATGATGTCTGGAACAACAGTAATGAAAGGCTAAAAACTTGTTAACCCTTAACAAGCTGGATTGTTAAGCTTGTTGACCTCAGATTTATTGAGAACTAGCTGTTTCCCTAGGGTGTGTTTGGATAGTTCTCTTTTCTCTCCTGTCTCCCAATCTTTTCCTGCATTTGAGAGGAGGAAGGATAGGGCATATTATGCTTTGAGGTCAGGTTTCGGGCAGGGAAGACCAGGTCATTAAGCCAGCAATATGAAAAAGCAGGGCAGAGCAGGCCTGGGAAAACAGGAGGTGAGTGGTTTTGTTTTGCTTGAAGGTAAGCAGGAGGGAACAGATACATTTTGAAGGGAGGTATTGAAGATGTTTATCATCTCATTTAGTGGTCTAAAGGTTTTTTAGAGCTCTCCAGGGTATTTAGTTGTCATTTTGTAGTAAGGTCACGTATGTCTGTCTTATCACTGCAAGTAAAACAATCATGCAGAAGTTCACTCATTACTCATTTGGGTTTGCTTGTTTTAAATTATTCCTTTCTACTACAAACACAGAAGGTAAATTCCTGGTAATGTTCTGAAGGTACGCACTCCATTAACTCTATTTTTTTACTTGGGTCCTTTACCTAAATCATGATGTGGAGTTGACTGAACTTGCCATTTTAATTATACTATTGTTTATGAGGCATCTCCAAAGATGTGTGATAAGTAGACAGGAACTGAGAAAGGCTAGGGACAGAAGCTACACATAAACTGGCATAAGTGATCAGAAACTAGTTTAAACGTAACAGAAGTTCAGCGCATATAAACGAGTTTCAAAATGGCTGAAACTGGTTTAAAATAAACCTGGTTGAATGTACTATCATACTTAACTGATTTAGGTCAAACCAGTTTATGAAACATGCCCCTGACCCTTTCCTTGTTCAAGTTAAATCACAGTCCCACAGCATCCCAGGATGCTTTGCAGCCCTGGGCTGAGCTGGGCTGTCTGCTTGAGCTGAGCAGAGTTGGCCCTGCCCCTCTGCTCCCTAGACAGAGCAGTGAGGGCAGGCTGACCAGGGGGTAGGGATGGGAAACCCAGCTGTCTGCTCGTGTGGCAAACCCCAAAGTCTCCTGCTAGCTACAGTAGCAAGTTAGATCCATTACTCACATACAGAGAAAATAGTATCTTTTGTTCCATCCAGCCAAAAGTTTTCCCTTCAAATATTCTCCCCCTCAAAGCCATTCTGGTCTCCATTGTTCCTTATTCTTTTCTCTGCCCTCATTCACTTCTTTTGCAGCAGATTTTCTCGTTGTTTTTGTGCCTCTGTTCTCTGTTTCCACTCTCACTTGACCTGGCATCAAGCAGTCAGATCCCAGTGCCTTGTGTCCAGTCACAGAGGCAGAGTGTGAGAAGCAGCTTTGGCTCTTTGGGTAGATGTGATATCTTTTATTAAACCAACTAAATAGTTGGAAAAAATTGTTCTTTGCAAGTTTTTGGGCACAAACACCCTTCTTCAGGCATAGGGAGAGTTTGATGGTGTTTATGTGCTCTCCTTTGTAGCATAGAAGCCAATATGCAAAATGCAGGTCTGTGAAAATGCAAATGCCTGGCATTGAGGTTTAGAGGGAATGAGAGACTATAGGTGAGAGACAGGTAGGTGCGGAGGAGGGGGAATGTTGACCGGGGGATAGAATGTAGCTGGTAAAATGCAGACAGATTACCTGGGGTTATCAGATGGCAGCTTTCCCCTTCTTTAGGGACCGGCTCATTGCAAAGGCTCCATCCCCTCACCAGCATCAAGTCTAGCAAAGCAGATACACACAGCTGAGAGCAGGGTGTGTGGCCACACCCAGCCCTGGGCCAGCACACTGAGCCAGGGAAGGGGGGCTTAAACCCCATTTCTGGCCCCAGATCCCAGCTGGAGTTTGCCTGGTGGGGGCAGTCCCTCTCAAGCTCTTCTTCCCCTCCCCCCCACTCGAATGTGGAGATCAGGGGATGTAGTGACACATCCTCCCCTTGAGTGGCAGGAGGAAGGGAGGCCTTGGAGCTTCGGTCTGTTTCCTTTGGCAGTGACTGGCAGACAGCGAGGCGTACTCTACCACCCCCCACCCTCGGCTTTTGGCCTGCGCCACTGCAAGCATGTGGCTGCATTTCCTGAATCAAAACTGAATGTTTGTTCACTTGCTTCTCAGTTTAATCTCTGCAGTTTAGACTAAACTGCAAAGACTAAATTGATTCAGCCTTGGGCTCTTGCACTTAGCCAAAGAGTTGGGTTAGTTGCATGCCAAATAAGGTTCTCTTTTCATGTGACTAGAGAGCTGTTTTGACTTCAGAAGCACATTTCCAGTGTATGTTGGGGGCAGGGGTGTTTTGGAAATGTTTGCTTAAGTGCACGTGAATTTAGCATGGTGTTTATATCTTTAGGCTACATCCAGAGAGGTTAAAACAATTAGGTTATACTTTAAGGAAAGACACAGAGGACAATATGCATACTCATGGTCTAGGATATATTTTCTGTGATTTTCCATAATTGTAGATGAGTTGTAGATTTAATTAACCACCAGACTTCATTGTTCTCTATAGGTAACTGCTATTGTCACTTGGATTATTCTGTTCCTATGTACTCTTCTTACCTGGATTATTCTCTAATATTAAAGCATTCTCACTTATTCAATTAATTTCCTATTGCCAATTTATAGATTTCATAGATTTCATAGACATTACGGCTGGAAGGGACCTTGGAACATCATCGAGTCCAGCCCCCTGCCCCGGGGGCAAGAAGTCCGCTGGGGTCATAGGATACCAGAAAGCAAAACATCCAGGTTTCTCTTGAAGGCGTTCAAAGTAGGTGCTTGAACCACCTCCAGTGGCAGGTCATTCCAGACCTTGGGGGCTCGGACAGTAAAGAAGATCTTCCTTATGTCCAGCCTGAAATGGTTTTGCAGGAGTTTATAACCATTTGACCTTGTAATCCCTTGGGGTGCTCTGGTGAACAAACGTTCCCCAAGGTCCTGGTGAACACCCCTTATAAACTTATAGGTGGCCATCAGGTCGCCCCTGAGCCTGCGCTTTTCTGGGCTGAAAAGTCCCATGGCTCTCAGCCTCTCGTCATAAGGTCTGTTTTCCTGACCTCTGATCATGTGCGTGGCTCTTCTCTGGACACTCTCAAGCTTCTCCACATCCTTTTTGAATTGTAGAGCCCAAAACTGGATGCAGTACTCCAGCTGTGACCTCACCAAGGCCAAGTACAATGAGAGAATGATGTCCTGGGATTTGCTTGAGAAGCATTTATGGATGCAAGCCAGCGTTTTGCTCACTTTACTGGCTGCAGCATCACCTTGAAGGCTCATGTTCATCTTGTGGTCAATCCTGACTCCCAAGTTGCTCTCATTCATAGTGCTAGTCAGCATAGCACTGCCGAGCCTCTAGACATGCTGCAGGTTTTTCCTCCCAAGGTGGAGAACCTTGCATTTTTCAGTGTTAAACACCATCAGGTTCTCGTCCACCCATTTTGCTAGATTAAATACTAGATTTTGAACAATCTTAAGGATCATGAGAAAATAGGTTAGATTTTTAGGGTAATATTCCATGCTGCGTCAGATATTTCCTGATGGAGATTTATGGAGATTGAAAATATGGCTAATTGGAACTCAGGTGATACTGCTTTCTGGAATCCAATCAGAAATGTTGTGTTTCATAGTTGCACACAAGTTTCCTGTTGATTTTTTTTTCAATGGTACAATGCTTCAATTCATAGTACCTAAAATAACTTATGAATATAGTTTACCTCTTTGTATATGGCTAAGATGGAGTTAATTCCCTGAAATTTTCTTAGTTGGAGACGCATAAAAAACTATACAGTTTTAGTTAATGTGTAAAACTCTTAAGGCTAGATTTTTAAAAATGTTTTTTGCTTGTTGGTGTTATCAAAAGGTATTCTAAACTGAATTGAAAATCTTGCCTTTGGCTTTTAAGCTGTATTTTCTAACATACTTCATTCAACAAGCTTTTGCAAGGATGTTCACCAAAGATTCCATATTGTAAGCAAGAAAGAAGGCATTTCTGGTTTTTCATCAAAGTGTAATTTATTTATTTATTTATTTATTTTGTATATTATGTTTGTTATAATCAGGCTTTGAAAACAGACTGCTTTAAATCATTGGCACCTTCTGGATACCATTTTCTGTTGAGAACACAAAGTGCTGTTATATATTGTAATTTTAACTTAGAGTTGTATAATTCTTACTTCAGTAGTTACTTATGGTTTTTTACCATGCATTTTCTTCTCCAGAATGATCAAAATAATCACTCTAGTCATTAGGGTGCTTAGGGTAGAGCTATGTCATTGCTAAATAACATCTGGATAATCTTCCACAGTATGGATTATTAGAATTGTGCACACACTGCTTGGAAAAGCACTGAAAAACAAGGTATAACATTCCAGTAATTTGAACTATGAGCATTCTATATTGATTAAAATTCTGGTTACACAAAAAGGTCCTATTTACCACAAAAGAGATGTTATGTGTCCTTTATTCCAGTTACTTCCTAGAACTAGTTTAATTGTGGCCATACCATTATTAAATTGATGCTGCTTTGGATGTAGAAGAGGAATCAATTTCAGTGTAAAACAGCAAAGCAAAACTAGCTTGTAAAAAGTAACGTAATCAACGTACTTACATAACAGAAAAAAGATGAGCACGTGTATTTTGACTCCAGAGAAGTGAGGCTGCATCACATGCTACACTGAGCAAAATCCTTCTTCCCTATCTTAAAGGAAAGAGGACTTCAATTACAAGATCTAATGGAACTGATGAAATCAGTGAGATAGCCTACTTAAGACACAGATCTTTGGATCAGAAGCATCTGTAGGGATTATAGGATGTTAAGCTCTAACAGAATTGGTTAACCTAGCTCTACCTACATTTGTATATCATGTATAACTCCTGGGTGAAGACAACTGAAGGGTGAGCTGAAAAAATAATTTTGCTATTTGTTTGCTACTGTGTCTTACACAGGGCCTTCCTTAATGTGTGTATAAGTTCAGTAGTTTTTAATATAAATATCAAGTCATTGGAAACTGGACTGTGTTACACCAGTGAATATTTCTTATTAAATCACATCATGTCTTCTCCAGAGGTTTGTTCTGGAATAGTAGCTCCATTTGCATAGCTATACTACTGAATCACCTGCTTACCCCCCTCAAATCCTTATGTAGCAGAGTCTTTAAAACTAGGTATTCCCTTCCCTCTAAGATATATGAAGATACTGCTGTCATTCAGGGTGTTTGGCAAAGGCTTCAGGCAAAGAGAGAGAGATTGTGACACAGTAATGAAAAACAAACCAGAAAGCTTTTGTTTGCTTAGCAATTCTCTTAAACATTGATCTTCTCAAAACCGATCTTACCTGAATATCACTGACCTGGAGGAGGTTTTTTAGTTAAAGATTTAGCAGTACTTCTGAATCCACATTGACTGTGATATAATCTCAGTACTCCTGGTTCTGCAAGAGTTGGAATGTATGCCAGGGTAGGTTGTTATCCTCCCGACTACCGGACATTACAGAAATTGGATTCCATGGCTTCAGATGAGGTAGACTAGTGTTTCTCAGTCTTTGCAGCTATTGTATACATGTTTTTTTTTTCCATGGCAGGAAGGCTGTTCTTTGTTCAAGGCATAGCAAGGAACAGGCAAGGAAAATGTGCTACTGCAATTACATGAAGGAGGAAAGGGTTGGGCCAAAATAAGAGCAGTATTTGTTTTCATAGAGAAGTCAGTCCAAAGGAGAAAATAACTCTGCTCCCAAATCTTTATGATTCCTACCTCTAAGGCTAAGTGCAAACAATTGGTGGGGGTGTGGGGTAGAGGGAGGTTGATCGGATTCAGAATGGCCACCCAATCTTAATTCACCCTGGGTGCAGACCTTATACTCAGACCCAGTCTCAGTGATCAGAAATCAATCTAACCCAGAGGCGGGCAATTATTTCGGGCAGAGGACCACTTACCCAGTTTCGGCAAGCTGTCGAAGGCCACATAGGTAGCCCCGTCCTTTGACAGGTGCTCTGCCCCCTGGTCACCATCTTGGGACCAATGTCCCAATGTCTTGGGAACAATGTCCCAAGGCCAATGGTGGTGGGGCCCAGAGTAGGGCATAGGCTGGCAGGGGTCTGTGGAGCTAGGCTGCACCAGCAGGGAGAGGGGAGAGTTGGCCTGGTTCCATAGAGCCCCTGTGGGCTGGGACCCTGTACTGCTGCTGCCCTGATCTGGGCCCCACTGGTGCTGGCCCCGGGACACCAGTGTAGGCCCCACGCTCCTGCTGGATCCCATGCCTGCTCACTCCCAGTGCCCCCCCCAGCCCCACGGTACAGGCAGGGGGCAGTGCGCAGCCCTGACCCTGCGCTCGCCGGCAGGGAACGAGCTGGTGCTGTGTGCGGGGGAAAGGCAGGCCCCCCTCCCCCATGGCCAGAGCCCTGTGCTGCAGCCGCTCGCAGCCCATGTGGGGCTGTCCTGATCAGGCACAGGCATCCCCACACAGGCTGTGAGCATCTGCAGCATGGGGCACTGGCTACTGGGTGGGGGAGGGGCCACTTTTCCCAATGCTCAGCACCAGCTTGAAACCCACACCCACTGCCAGCCTGGGCCCTGCGCTGGCTCCGGGCTCACATGGCAGGGCTGTACCATGGCTACAGCAGCTGCAGATCCCCCTGTTGCCCCATCAGGCAGTGTTTGCTGCTGCTGCCCAGCCCAGCAAGTGGGGGGGCCGCAGCTGCTCTCACCATGGCATGGCCCTGACTGGCAGTAGGGGTGGGTTACAAGCTTGTGCTGAGTGCAGGGAAAAGTGGCCCTTCCCCCACCCTGTGGCCAGCGCCCCATGCTGCAGCCACTCGCAGGCTGTGTGGGGCTGCCTCTGACTGCTCAGGACAGCCCGGCATGGGTTGTGAGCTGCTGCAGCAGGGAGCATGGACCACAGGGTGAGGGAGAGGCCGCTTTTCCCCCGCATTCAGCACCAGCTCATTCCTTGCCCGTGGTCCTCCCCTGCCCTTCCCTCACCTCCCTTTACCTGAGCTTGTCGGGCTGGTGCAGCTGAGGAGCCACATGGTCCCAAGTTGGGGTGGCAGGGGTGGGGCTGGGCAGGCCCTGCTCTTGCAGGAGCCTGCCAGGGCTTTCCTTGGGTCATCTTTGACAGGAATCAAGAACAGATAAATCTTAATTTTCTATATTTTTTTTCGGGGTCCCGCAGGCCAGATAGAATGGCCTAGCAGGCTAGATCTGGCCCATGGGCCATATTTTGCCCACCCCGATCTAACCTGTAACTGTACAGAAGTTCCATGCACACTGGCTGGTCTAAAAATTGTGGAATCTGGTCTAAGATAGACCTGGATCAATGTAGTATCAGACTTATTCAATCTAGGTTACACTGGGGCATGGAACTTCTATACAGTTACTTGTGCAGCCCCAGACCTGGGAAAGCCCTGCTGTTGGCCCCAACTCTGGGGCTTTGCTTTTCATACCTCCACAAACCTGGCACCAGGCTATTTTTAGCCCTGCACCCCTTGGTCCTATGGACCATCCATCTCCCCCCACTTAAATCTCACATCCCACAAGCCACTCTGGGTGCTGCCGTTTTTATCAGTATTTGCTGGTGGGGGAGGAATTGGGGGTGTAGCTTCACTTGGGGAGATCAGGGGGCTAAAAATAGCCCCTGATCCCCCCCAGCACCCCTTCCCCACAGACCCTGTGGATTCCCCATATCCTGTCAAACCTTCCCGGACCCCAGCAACCTCCCATGGATGCTGCCTGCCCCTAGTCCCTCCCATGGATGCTGCCTGCACCCCCATCCCCTCCACAAACCCTGCCTGTATCACTGATCCCATTGATCACTCCCATAGATGCTGCTTCCACCCTCAGTCACTCCTGTGGTCCCAGCCCACCTCCCATCACTCCCAAGCCTACTTTCCCCCCATGCCCCCAACCTCCTTCCTCCTTCTAGGCACCCCATCCTGGCTTACCTTAGATCAGGTGGCCATTTTGAACCCTATTTAACCTTCCCATAACCCCTACCCCCAAATGTCTGCTCTTAGCCTAAAAGTTGATTTGAGCCCAATTTTACCAAGTTGGTAACTGAAATTTTAGGTTTTTTTCCCTCAGAATTAGTACATGCTCTGCATCAAGTGGTCTGCAATTATGGACATAGTAAAACTGTCACCTGAGAGGTGATGAGCCACTGCAAGACTAGCTTGTCTTTGTCTTCAAGCTTTAGTCAGATTGAACATCAGGTAGGACTGATTTAAACAAGTCATTTTTAAATGATTCATTTTGATTGTGATTTGGAAATTTTGACTTAAATCATTGACTTTTTATGCATTTGTTCTTTTTAGCTGTCTTTCTAAAGAACAGTTGATTCTGATAGGTATACTTAAGACATGATGGTTTGCAAGTATTTATAGAGTTTATACTAATAGTTCTACTTATTGATAATCAGGAAGTTATGATATATCATATTAGCAAATATATAATTTAATATACATTTATTCAGATTGTTAACGTTTACTTTTTTTGTATTATGTTAGTAAACCAGGAATGTATCACTCGCTGTTTACTTAATTTATTGATTTGTGTCAACTTGTATTTGGACTGAAATTGAAATTAATTTCAAAGCAGCATTTTCAAATTCTTTAAATAAATCTTCTTTATATATGCAAGAGAAAATGAGGTTATCAAAATATATTGAACCTATTTGAAGAGTATTCAATAAATAAAGAAAAAATTACCTGTGGCTAGTGAACTGAAGTGATTCACTCAGGTCCTTATTTGTTAAAGTTTTAGTCATTGCTGTGCTGCACATTTCTGTGTGTGAGTATATAGGCAAAATTAAAAAGGTAGAGTCCTTTGTCTCTTTACATTGAGCAGGCAATACTTAAGCACATTTTGGCTTGGATTCACAGCTTGCTACGCGGGGGGATGCATAAACCAGATAACAGGAAGCGTGGAAGTGGAATATTTGTTCATTCTGCATGGCTCATGGTTTGCTGTTCACTGGTATTAACCCCATACAGGCAAGGTTGCATAAATTTACCCCTTATTGAATTAAGCATAAGCTTTACTGCTCACATTTAATTATCTGAACTATTTGCATGAAGACAACATCTCTTTTCTTTTCCTTGAGAATTGTTGAAATATTTTTTTTTAGCTCTATTGTTGCTGTATTTTATTCATTCAGTTGGATTGTTATGTATGTTGCCCTTGAGAATCATCCTATGCACCTTTTAAGAGAATCTGATCTTGGCTAAATAATGAAAACAGGATGTTTGGGTCTTGTACTACAAACACATTAAATTCCTGAAACAGCAGTTTATATACATCCTATGCACAGTATTCTTGCGTGTATGTGTGTACATGCATTAATTTAGTATGAATGAGTATTTCGGTATTTACGTGCTGGTGCTGGAAAGACTCATTCCATGGGGTCATTACCATGGCTCTCAAAGAATGGTGATTTCTTTGTGCACAGAATCCTCCTCTTCTCTTCTTAGGCCTTCGTCAGATCCTGGAATAGTAGGGCATTGTTATTAAGGAACATGACTGTTCAAATACCTTGTAAGGCATGTGGGAAGGAATTCCTATCAAATATATGGCACTTCTTACATAAAGGATAGTACATTCACGATCTGTCATTTTGAATGGACTACTCATTGAATTGAAATAGTTAAATAGCTGAAATTAAGAAAATATTCTCTCTTCATGTGAAAAAGGGACTTCTGCTATGAACAAATTGATTTTAGCTGCTTAGCTAGTGACTGTCACCAGTAGTTTGACTTCGTTTTGTAGTTTTAGTAGTAAACATAATGCTTATCTTTTAATAGATTAGACTGTAGATAAAATCGTTTTAATTTCACATTTATAAAATACGATTATTTTTTTTTCAAAATTAAAATAAAAAATCTGGTTAAAATTGAATCAAACCATTAAAAAAAGTTTCTTAATTCCACCCTATTGAAGGTATCTAGGAGAATTCTGGGCTTGACTACCAAAAAAAAAAAAGAAGTTGTGTGAAAGTGTGGATGAGTTTATTGTTTTACTAAATATATTATTGCTTGTCAGTTAGAAACAGATAGATGGAGTATGATGACATCTAATTCAGATAACTTGCCATTTACACTTATTAAATTTTTGCCCAATGTAACTGACTAAATTTAAATGCTTAAACTAGAATGACTTCCTGTCTTGGCTGATCGATTTGTAATGCAGAGCCCTACGTACATGCCAGTTTTTCACTGGGTATTTCTTTTAAACAAAAACTGTTTTGTTTGGTAATTATGTAATCCTACGCCTTACACACAAATATAGCAGTTCTTTCTTGAATTGCAGGTGTTAGTGTATCACTGCCAAACATGAAGGAAGATTACCTGTGCTGTGCAGACATCACACTAAATAATATGCAGATTTCTGCCTCTTATTTGGAACAACCTGATAGTGATACTGAGAAGCTTTGTAGCCTGTTAATCGCCAAAGATGATGGAGCTTTGCTTTATTGTACAAAATAAGTCCAGCTTCATCTGTTCCTTTTTACTTCCTCCTTAATACATTTTAAAAGCGATTTTCTCCCTTGATCCTGAGCATAGAAGCTTTTTTAATATCCACATTTGCTAGTGGTAGTATTTTTATGTGTTTATACTTTCTATCACATAATTTTTCTTTTAAACCATATGCTTATATAGAGGCCAGCTGGAAAATGGAGTGTTTCTATCAATCAATCAAGGTAATATCATATTTTCCAGCTAATATACCAGATCTATGCTCTGTGTGATTTAACAGGCAGTTTCTGCATCAAGAACAGTATGCACTTTGTTTATCAGAGGATTAGTGAAAATCCCATAATTCATCACTACTCTGTCAGAAGCAAGTTTTAGTTGATTTAGTACCTCATTCTATATTGAAATGTACACATTTTACCTTAAATGCTTAATGCTTGGCTTCAAGTACTGCTTTATAGCTTCTTGCAATATTTAAATGGCCTGAAAGTTATTTTTAAATAAAAACTCTTACTGAAAAAGAATGCTTGTAACATGCTGCTACTGAGTTAGAATGCACTGTTTAATTACTATGCATTTCTTCAAACACTACCTCGAGTGCTATATGACTGTAATAATAAATTATGAGGGGGCATCGTTTCAATGCATATGATGGTGTATGCAATATCAGATGAAAAATAGTAGGAGAACAGTAAGAAGAAAATTGAATGTTCACAATTATAATTAATGTTTGCTTTTTTAGATCCTTTGTGCCATTAGACCTTCCATTTGCTTCCTTAGACTATTACACAAAATGGACATATAAGAGTCTAAGGACAGAATTCTCTATCCTTTTGCATGTCTACGTGGCAGTTTTCTCTAGCCTTCTACCTGGCCATTTTGACTCCTGCTTCACACTGAATGTGTAAAGCTGTGTGCATAAACTGAGCATTCTCAGTAAGGCTACAACACCAGGTGGGCAGGTACACTCACTTTTCCAGCTGGCCTCTGTATAAGCATGCAGTTTAAAAGAAACATTATGTGATGGGGGGTATAAACACATAACCTTACTACTAGCAGTATGGATAGTCAAAGAGCTTCTATGCTGGAGAGTCTGAATAAATGCTTGATCTGAGGTGTGGTTAACCCAATATATTTGGAAGTCAGAGAGGTACAGGTTCAAGATACTTCTAGGCAAGGAAGGTCTAGAACCCAGGTCCTCTGCTTCCTGGGCAAGTGTCCTAGCCACCCAGATATTGGGGCTAAAATATAGGACACCTTTGGTGTCCTGAGCCACTTTTTCTTCATAAGAAATATGACAGGGTCTTCTTTATTCTCCTGCGAAACAGTTCAGGCAAGTAGAAATTACAAGTTAGTAGGAGGAGGTTATATCAAATGTCTTGTTGAAAATGAGAGGCAAATGCCTATGAAAACTTCCTTGTACTAGAATCTTCATCTGTTGTATATATAGATTTCCCAGTCTCCATGAAAAAGGGCTAAAAACTCAGGTTTAGTCAGATATATTGCTTTTAAACCCCTCTCTGCTCTACAAGGCTTGTCGTTCCACTCTCTGCTGGAATCTCTACATGAACTGAACTGGGATTTTAAAAAACATGAACCTCTGTTGCATCAGCTAAAGGACCAGTTCACTTGATTTAGAGGCAGTAGCAGGCTCACTAGCATCTTTTCATGGTCTAAACCATCCTTTTCAGACTCAACCTACTCTACCATAATTTTTCTGAAGTTGGTAGCACCCCATTTCAAACTGTTATTAAAAATAATTAGTGACATTAAAACTTTTTTTCCTGAAATCTTTTTGCCTTAGTTCTCTGTTTCTAAAAACCAATATTTTAGGGGTTTTTTTTCTGTAATAAAGATCAAGGAAATAAAGCAGAAACACTTTTTTTTAAAGGTAATAATACAGTTGAGGAGTTATGGGAACACAGGGGGCAGAAAATTAAAACCACTTCACAGCCCCATGGGTATGATGATCTGACTTACAGGGTGCAAGCCAAGGTTTTCAGGACACTTGTGAGAAAATGATGCAGACTGGCAGCAGCAGTGATGAACAATTCAGGAAGGGAAACCCTTTACCTACAGGGTAAATGCAGGAGTTGGCTACTGGACACTACTTGAGAAGCTGGGTGCAGTGGGAGTAAGATAGTGCTGAGGGGAGAGGCAGGGAACAGACTATGGTAGTTGCTAGTTTGGCTGCTGCCCCTAAATTTAACCAATCTGGGAAATGCTGATTAGATGCCACTCATCTTTTGATATAAAGATGGGAACTAGGCTTAGTTCTCACGGAGCACATCTACACGAGATGCTAAATGCGCAGTAGACTAATTTGCAGTAGAATTAATCTACTGCGCATTAGCATCACTAAAAAAAGTGTGCACCAGCACTACCATTCACTAGTGCAGGTTACTGCGCATTGAGTTAGTACCTCTTATTGCAGGTACTAAACTTAATGTGCAGTAACTATGGTGCTTTAATACACATATAGACGTGCCCACAGTGAACCACAAATTATGAAAAAGCTACTCTGTTGAGTTGTCTGAAAACTTGAAAGCTAGTAGTAAATGTTTTTAAAAGGCATATCTGTTCAGAGACAAACTAGATATTTGAGTAACTGTACAAATATAGGGCAAGGACCTCAAGAGGTTATCTATTCCATCCCTTGAACAGGACCAAGTATACCCTGACCACCTAGATGTGTGTTCCCCTGTTGTTAAAAACTTCAGATGACAGGAATTGCAAACCCCTCTCCTGGGTAACGTGTTCCAACGTGAGCTCTCTTTTATAGTCAAAAAGATTTTCCTGATATCAGTCCTAAATCTCCCATGCTGAAAATTAAGCCAATAATGCTTTGTTCTAAAAATGGAAGTAATTCATAGAATCATAGAAATTAAGGGTAGAAGGGACATCAAAAGTTCATCAAGTTCAACCCCCTGCTCTGGGCAGGAATACTGCCGAGATCAAATGATCCCAACAAGGTGTCTGTCTGGAAATCTCTTGAAGACTTCCAAGGATGGGGACTGCACCACCTCTTTTGGGAAGTCTATTCCAGATTCTGGACACCCTTACTGTAAAGAAGTTCTTCCTTACATCCAACCTGAAACCATCCTCTAACAGTTTATGGTCACTGCTCTTTGTCTTCCCCTGGAACTAGTGAACAGTTTTTCTTCCTGATATTCACTCCTTACATACTTACAGATGGCCACCAAGTCCCCCCTCATTCTTCTCTTCCCCAGGCTGAACAGTCCCAGATCCCTTAGATTTTCCTCATAAGGTTTGTCCTCCAGGCGCATCATTCTTGTGGCCCGTCTCTGGATCCTTTCAAGATTCTCCATGTCTTTTTTGAAGTGCAGCACCCAGAACTGGACACAGTACTCCAGCTGGGGTCTCACCAATGCCAAGTAAAAAGGCAGTATCACTTTCCCTTAGCCCTACTTGCAATGCATCAGCTAATGCATCCCACTATGCTACTAGCTCTGTTGCAGTGGTGGCTTATGTTCATCCTGTGATCAACCATAACCCTGAGATCCCTTTCAGCCATTGTACTGGCCAGGACATCTCCTCCTAACCTATATTCATGTCACTGGTTACTTCTCCCCAGATGAAGCACTCTGCATTTATCCCTATTGAACTGCATCTGGTTCCACCCTGCCCACCTTTCTAGCTTGTCCAGGTCTGTTTGGCTCCGCATTCTATCCTGTAGCGTGACTGCTTTTCCCCATAACTTAATATCATTTGCAGACTTGGCCAGCGTGCTTTCGTATCCTCATCTAAATCATTGATAAAGATGTTGAACAGCAAAGGACGAAGAACCAAACCCTGTGGGACACCACTGGTCACCTCCCACCAAGATGATACAGACCCATCCACTAACACTCTCTGAGTTTGACCTCTTAGCCAGTTCCCAACCCACCTGACCATGGACTCTGCCAGCCCACAGTTCCTTAGTTTTTTTATAAGAGCATCATGGGACACTGTATCGAAGGCCTTTTTAAAATCCAAGTACATGACATCAGCTGTGTCTCCCACATTTAAGTGGTTTGTTACTTGATCATGGAAGGAGACAAGGTTGGTCAGGCACAACCTGCCTGTAATGAAACCATGTTGGCTATCCTTCAGCATCATGCCTTCTGCCCATCTCTCACAAATGGACTTTTTGATACTTTTTCCCTAAATTCTACCTGGTATTGAGGTTAAACTGACCAGACTATAGTTTCCCAGATCCTCCCTCATTCCCTTCTTAATGATTGGCACCACATTGGCCATTTCCAATCTCCTGGGACCTCTCCCAAGCACCACCAGTCTTCAGATACCTTCGTCAACAGTTCCACAATGACTCCAGCCAATTCCCTTAGCACTCTCGGGTGTAGTCCATCTGGTCCTGCCTTCTTGAAAACATTCAGCAGCTGTAAGAGCTCACTCACCAGTTCAACGCTGACCGTAGGTTGACAATCCCTCCCTCCCCCCATGCAGGATCCTATAATTTGATGAATCAGTTTCTCCTCCTTTACTGAAAATGATGACAAAGTGAATCAAAGAAGCATTTAGGGTATCTGAAACATCTGCTAGTAACATGCTGAGCACTCATGCATCATATTTCCTACATATATCTAAGACTTTATAACTTGGGTCATTTTGGAATTGTCTGATATACTAAATGCCATAGGGATCGTGCTCATTTGCATCTTTGTCATTGTCTTAGCCCTCTAAAGAGCTTTCCAGTTTTCCAGACCCCCACAAGGTCCACCTGCTAGTACTAGATTAGATACTTCTAGTCACATATGCCACATGTAAAGGGTTTAGGAATACTGGTTGTAGCAGATGTATCTGCTCCTGATAGCTGAAAACGGTGAATTGCAGAAGGACATAATAAATTCCTTCTATTGTCCAAAATAAATTCAAAAATCTAGAACTCTTGGTTTAGAGATGATACCTTTTATTAGACCAATTGAGAAATTGCACACACAAAAATCTTTTTCTGCAAGCTTTTGGGCTCACACACCCATCAGGTTCAGGGAAAGTTAAAGATGGTAAAAAAGTCCCTATATGTAGGAAATAAACTTCATTTTTGCACAGAGGAAGCTGAAGTTGGAAATCTGTTCCTCTGGGTCCATGAGAGTGTCTTTGTGAGGTGCTCTTTGTTGTGCAGATCAAGCAGAATTCCTTCCCTGTTGGTGTCAGGTAGCAAGCAGGGAGGTGCAGAAAGGTTTCTTGTTTTTCAGCAATGAAGTTTATAATCCAAAAATCAGCTAAAATTCAGCATCTTCTATGTTTCAGGGATGTATTTGAGAGACCAACACGGCTACCAAATTGTCCAAAACACTTTGGGTGTTGATGACACTCTTTCTTTCCTGAAGAATGCTAAATGGCATATGACAACAAATGGTAAAGAACAAGTCTTCCCCCATGATGCCAAAGACCCTGCTGCTATAAGAAAACACACTGCCCCATCAATGTGAGCCATCATTGCTCCATGGTAGTATAAATGGACAGAGATTCCTTGAGACAACACTTGAGGCGGAATGATGAGTCAAAAAAAAATAATTAACATTACACTGTGCAATTGTTGCAGTATACCTTGAACTGGAGATATGTGGAATCACAAGTGCCTTTGGAATTTGGTGAAAAACTTCGTTACTGTAGATTCTTCCTTTATTCTTTGCATCAAAAAGTGCCCTGAAAAATGTCATCCACACCAAAGATCTTCCCTCCCCTGTTATAGATGTACAAATATACTACTACTTTGCTCTGCTTCCGCTAGAACAGATGTATTGTCCCAGGGGCAGCTTCTGTACAAGAGTGAATTAAGAGTGCTGTTCTGATGTCTTGGCTCATTAAAGGAAATGGAAATCCCATCTCACTAAGGTCATAAACACTCACCTTTGTGCTGGGTACATGGTCACTACCAGTGTTTTAATATGAAATCTGTAACATCTTTGTTAGGTAGGTTGATTCAAGGTTTGAGAAGTGAGGTGCAAAAGATCTTTTGAACTCTTGAAGAGTAGAATTAGAAATGTTTCTCTTAGTATAGACAGAAAATACATTTGCCTATTATGAACTCTTTAAACATTTTGAGGTTTTTAAAAAAATGGCTAAAGTTCCTGCATTATTTAGTTTCCAGTGTGCTTCAGAGGTACTTGGGGTGGAGTTGCTTGGGGAAAAATATAAATAACAATGTGTGCACTTGCACACATGAATGTTTGTATGTCACACCATATGTCTATTTGTGGTAACCCAACTTCAGAGATATCATCTATTTATTGCCAATACATAACCCAGCCCTTTTTCTAACTACAGATTATGATTGCTTTTTAAAATGTAATCAACTTTGGAAAAAATACAGCTTCAGAATAACAAAGCTTAAAATAATCTATTAATTTCAGCTTGTTCTATGCATGCACATGATTGACCCTCAAACAGTTTGAGTTTTGCAGAATTCCCAACCCAACAAGCTTAATCAATCTGTATTTTGAGCCTTTATGAAGCTTCAGCTTGGGGTTCAGTTTTACTATATACGTAGTAGCTCTCTGATGCTGCATTTCCTCCAAGAAGTTGCTGACATATGAACAAAGTTACATGTTTTAAAACAAATTGTAAAGGATACTTCAAAGAACAGTATATTATTATTTGTAGATGAAACAACCTTGAGTCTAAACAATGAAGCTGCAGGACTAGTAATGGTGAGAAACAACCTAATCCATATAGAATTTACATGCAAAAATTTGGGGGGGGGG